>NC_067302.1:3292988-3592988 GCF_020740795.1 Apus apus | reverse complement strand
GAGCTTTTGAAGGCCTTCCTGGTGTTAATGCCTTGCAGGGAGACTGTAAGGAAGAGGAGGGAGCAAGTGAAGAACAACTTGACCCAGGCCAGTGACACTGAAGATCAAGTAGGGAACATCTGATTTCAGTTGGAGTTCTTGGCATGCTTAGCACTTCTTAAGGTCAGGTTCCCTTTCCCACAGATCCCTGGGGAAACCCAGCACATCTCAGATCATGCTGTGCCAAGATCTGCTGCTGTGTAGACACGGCTCCCTCGGGAGTTGCCAATGTGGTTCATGAACCCCTGCAATCAAGCCTGGAGAGGTGCACCACTATCAAACTGCTGAAAAGCCAGTTTCCACATGGAGACTTGCTAACAGGCAAACCTAGACTCAGCCAGAAAGGCAACCCACATGAGCAGAATGGTGCTTTTTCTTTTTTTTTTCAGGAGGGGAGGAAACTGTCCCTCTTGCTCCAAGAGAAGACATTCCAACACCCGTTGCAGCCTCACACTCATTTTATGGCCCCAAATCAACCTTGCTGACTCAATAAGAATCTCTACCACGCTTGATCTGCAAGGACTGTGCTCCACTCCATTACCTTCTTCCTCTTTGGGATCCAGCTGAGTGACTTTGACTTGCAGGCGGTCAACTCTCTTGACTAGAACGCTCATCCGAGAGGCAAAGGTGTTGGTTTGAGTAAACAACTCTCCAAATATGTCTTCTGCAAATTTACCTGGAATATTAAAATGTTCACATTACCTTCGTGAGCCACACCAGGCCATATTCAGCCTCCCAGCTTGCTTTCTTGAAGAAGGAATCAATAAAGAACAAACCATGCCCCTTTTCAAGTCTGGCAGGGTTGAGTTCAACATCCAGGAAGGAAACGCTCTGTTCCACCAAAACCTGACATTTTCAAGGCATCTTCCAGCAATAAAGAAACAATCAAGACATACTTTCATGTCATTGTTAAAGCAACAGAAGAAAAAAGGGTTGACAACACTATACTGGTCTGGAATCTAGATGGGTCTGTGGGTCCTTTAAGATTCTCTGTTGTTCTGTTTATTAAACATGCAAACACAGTTGTTTTTTTTACTGCTCTGGAGAATCTCAAGGGCTCCCAGTCTCCAGCAGACCTGCCTCAAGGGTAACTGGCACATATTCACAAGCTCAAAGTACTCTGGAATTAGAGAGCAGACCCAGTCCTTGATCCTAAAGCCTCAGCTCTAACCACAGATGAAAGCACTGACCCTTTTGTTCCTTCAGGTGGCAGTGTCTGAAAAATTGATGCATGCACGTTTATTCTAAAATCAAAACCCAAGGAGAACTTCTCAAAGAGAGATATTCTCTCTGTAACAGCTTGGATTGCCCAGTGGGCTGCTCTGACAAACATTATCCATCGTTTGGACTGAGAGAGTGCCTGGATCAGGAGCTCACTGCACCACTTAAAATTTAACAAAACAATGTTCCCTGCCCTTAAGAGTTTAAAATCCATGTGTGCAACAAGAGATGACCACAGGTAGACAGAGATGGGAGAACTGGAAGAAAACCAAGAAGTGTCTTTCTGTTCTGTTCTCAGGGTCTTTTTGTTCTGCTCTCAGAGCTAACCCAAGGCAGGGAGCCCTAACCATGAAGAGGACAACACTGATCAGAACAGAACTGGCACTGACAGCAGACACGGGCCCATGAAGTTCCCACTGATGGGAAACATTTCCAGCCATGGCTGTTGAATCCAAGGCTGCTCTCGAGAAGCAGTCTGGTTTCAAAGTGCATCATCATATGGTCAACAGTTTGTTCTGGTATCTGTTACTCCTGAAGATCCTCTCTGACATTCAGACAAGGATAACCAGTTGGAAACCTAACTTGAACAGCAATTTTGGAAAGCCTGGTTGTCTGCAACGTGCCACAGCAGAAAGACAAGCCCTCCTTCCACGAGGCAACTGGAGGGCATCCCCCAAAGTTCAGCTGCACAAACACTTCCAGCTATCTCCACGGACCCATCAGCTCCTGGTTCACACTCTCGTGCAGTTCTACTTACACTGCCAAGCACGGGGAATCAGCCAGGTTAAAAATCAACCTCCTCCACCCCCTTTGGGTGGCAACCCCAGCTTGAAGTGTTTGTACAAAGCAAATGCTGGAAGTTAACTTCAACTGACCTCATTCTTCCACTCTCCTAGACAATACAGATTCCATGTACAATCCACTTAGGAGCCCAACCAGGCTTCTCCAAACTCATGAGAAGGATTTTATTTCTGGGGACCTAAGGGGCAGGTAGCTCTTAAGCACCCTTTGTGTTCAAAACTAGCAGAAGACCAGCTCTCCCATTCGACCAAAGAGAGTGAACACTGATCGCATCAACAGCTCAAAAAAGAAAAGTTGCAATTGGGTTTCTAATTCAGTGAGAACTGAAAGTCATTGCTGAATTTCACAAGGAAATGCAACAAGCATTAGGGAAAAGAATTAAGTCTTTGGTTTGCAATGATGAGTAGTATGTTTCAAGCATAAAATAATATATGATCCATGGGCTGGAGCAGCTCTGCTCTGAAGACAGGCTGAGAAAGTTGGGGGTGTTCAGCCTGGAGAAGAGAAGGCTCCAGGGAGACCTTAGAGCACCTTCCAGGGCCTGAAGGGGCTCCAGGAAAGCTGGGGAGGGACTTGGGACAAGGGCATGGAGGGAGAGGACAAGGGGGATGGATTAAAACTGGCAGAGGGGAGATGGAGGTTGGACATGAGGAGGAAATTCTTGGGTGTGAGGGTGGTGAGACCTTGGCCCAGGTTGCCCAGGGAAGCTGTGGCTGCCCCATCCCTGGCAGTGTTGAAGGGCAGGTTGGATGGGGCTTGGAGCAACCTGGGCTGGTGGGAGGTGTCCCTGCCCATGCAGGGGGGGTTGGGACTGTATGATCTCTAAGGTTCCTTGCAACCCAAACCATTCCATGATTCTTTGATATTCCCTTGCCTAAATCCACCTCAACACAGTTATCACCCAGCATCTCCCCCCACCCCATTCTGAGTTTCACGCACACTTTTCGATGGGGTAAACGCAGAGATTCAGTTTTTGCTTTAGTTACTTTGACTGCAAAAGTGCAGCTTACAATCAAAATTATCTTTGTCATGCACTGGCAGGAAGACAGACGGCGCGATTTAATAGGTCTTTCCATCTTTAGCTGGTGGGATTCTATAAAATCACACAGAAACGCAGTGTCGACTTATACAAAGCGCTCCCAGCTGTGATAGTAACGAAGGGTAAACTCACTGGAATATGAAAGTTTGACAAGATTTATGTTTGCATCTTTGTGAAGAGACTGTGGTGCACTAGGCATGGCTGATTATTCACTTGACAGGGCTGTCACAGCCTACTGAACCTCCTTTACGTTCCGCTCATACTCAGCGTATGAGGAAGGGGTGGATTTATTTTTTTAGAAGTAAGAGAGTTTAGAACTGGGGGGACGGGGGGGGGAAGAGGAGTTTGGTCATTTGGGTGCCAGTGTTCTGTAGTAGTTGGTCTGAATATTTCATTTGCAAATATTTCAGTTTTTTAAATCTTTCATTTAAAATATTAAAATTTCAGAGTGTCATGGAATGGTTCGGTTTGGAAGGGACCTTAAAGATCATCCAGTCCCAACCCCCTGCATGGGCAGGGACACCTCCCACCAGCCCAGGTTGCTCCAAGCCCCATCCAACCTGCCCTTCAACACTGCCAGGGATGGGGCAGCCACAGCTTCCCTGGGCAACCTGGGCCAGGCTCTCACCACCCTCACACCCAAGAATTTCCTCCTCATGTCCAACCTCCATCTCCCCTCTGCCAGTTTTAATCCATCCCCCTTGTCCTCTCCCTCCCTGCCCTTGTCCCAAGTGCCTCCCCAGCTTTCCTGGAGCCCCTTCAGGCCCTGGAAGGTGCTCTAAGGTCTCCCTGGAGCCTTCTCTTCTCCAGGCTGAACACCCCAGCTCTCGCAGCCTGTCTCCAGAGCAGAGCTGCTCCAGCCCTCCCATCATCTTCATGGCCTCCTCTGGACTTTTATTTATTTGAAATAGTCCATTTAAAATACTGCTAGCCCTGGAGAAGTAGGTAAGAGATGGGGCTCAGTGTTTCTTCCCTACCTGCCTCATTCTCCTCTTGCAGACAAGCACAAATGTGTCAGCAAGAGCCACCCACCTCTCTCAAGTATCCCCTCGAGGTATCTGCCATTGGTCCAGCAGCAAGCAACTCCCTCCCCGCCCTCTCTCCCAGGGAACCTTCCCAAGAAATAAACCAGACTGCAATTTGGCTCCCAAACACTTCACCCTCCCTAACAAGGCAGAAGCAGAGAAGCTTTGAATATCTTGAGCTGCTCAAAGAAGGTCTAAACCTGAAGGATCTCAGCATGGCTCTGTCACACCAACCCACTGCACGCCTTTGGACTGGGATTAGCTTTCTCTGCAGCCAAGATCTGCACAGCTTTCCTGCCTCCTTCCTCATCATTTCACATGCAGGAGATGGATTTTCCTCACCCTCCACAACCACTCTGGCTACAAGACCTAACAAACAAACACCAAGGGCCAGCTGAACATCAGCAGAGACTGGTCTTGCCTGTGCAGTGACATTTCTGCAACCCAACAGAATGTGATACTGACTGGCAGCAAACACAGGCCCAGATTTTAATGACAGCCATGGTTTTTCCTGCTGGAAAGAGAGACTGCTCCCAAACTTTCCCTGCCACATTCAAGGGGCTTGCTTTGCAGAGCCAGCAGAAGTAAGGAGAAGCTGAACAACGTATTCATTTGCTTATCAAAGTCTTGCTTCAAGGGCAGAGGTGGCTCATCAGAACCCAGAGTGTTTCAACAAAGTAAGGAGCCATCCCAGAGAGACCACAATTAACTCTTCGTTTCTCCTAGGGCACATAGGCCCCCATTTTCCCTCCAGCCCTCACAAGGCTGTTGGTCAGCCCACTGGAGAGCTGAGCTAGGCATCACTTCAGCTTATTGTGCTGTCAGAGCAAGCAGCCCCAAACCCCCAGTACTCTCCAGAGGCAATGCCTGGCTCAGACTGGGGACTTTGAGTCTCACAACGCAACAAACAGCAGGGGCAAACAGGCGGCTCCTGCGTGCAGGCTTTAATTACCTTTCATTAAAACTAAGACTACTGACACAGTGTAGATTCAACACAGTCAAGCTCCATTTAGTAGCTTGTGCAATTACAGACACATTCTCTGACACTAGATCCTGGCTGCTGGGAGAGCCTCCCATTTTACAAGCCTGAGTTGTGCACCATCCTTCCATCTGCAGTTTCGCTGCAGCCTCTCACACCAACCCCACCACCCCTCACCACCACCCCCCTCCCCATTTTCTCTTCGATAGGAAGGCAGTGGGACCAGGGATATGAAATTAGCATCGGATTTCTTTAGGAAAACATTTTAGCATTACCCAGGGAAGGCAGATGGGGGAGAAATAGGAACATGAGAGTAGAAAGGGAGCTAAATAAAGAGCACTAGCGACTCCTGAGGGCAACGCGCAGGCTCGCCATGGTACTCACTCAGGCTGCCCAGCTGTCGAATGACATTTGCCAGGGTGATGTTGGTCATGCATTCCAGCTCGCTTGGAACGCTAGGCAACGTCTGACGGCACAGGTGCCTTGGCTCAATGTTCCTCGTTACTAACGGCATGGTGGACCTGCTTCAGGCACTGTTCTGAAAGATGAAAAACAACCCAAAAAAGAAACAGGAAAGGATTACTCAACCGCAAATTCCAGGCACACCAGAGCCATGGTGTTCGTTTTTCCTGCTCTCAAATGGCTTTATTTATAAGCCTCCTTCCCCCAACTCTTTCCCCACCCTCATAAAACTGGTTCATCAGAAATAAAGATCCTGCTGTTCTGTGACTTGCAGTGACAGTGAAGCCCCACCAGCTCAGGTGGAGAGGCAGAGATGGAAAGCACCACATCCTCGCCCACACGCAAGGTGCTGTTGGCACCACAGCAGCCGTTGTTCCCTTCTCCCCATCCGCTGCCTCGGAGCGGTGTCCTTCCTCCCGCGCTCACACACAGCGTCTCTGGTGAGTCTTACGAGCTCTTCTTCAGAAATATTTTCAACTTTCAATCAAACAGGTTTGCTTCAACCCAGAGGATGAAGTTGGGAGATGGTAAAAAAACCAACCAACCAAACAAACCAACAATCAAAAGCTCAGCTTCTTCCAGCAAAACAAGGCATGCGTGGTGCCTCCCTCCTGGAGCGGCACAGACAGGACTCTCCTGGAACAACAGGAAGTGCTTGCAGCTGACCAGGAAACTTTCTGGTGACTGTTTCTTATCCTGCAGGCTGCACCCCTCTTCCCTTGGGAAATCCCCTGGGGGCTGAGGTATACACTGGACCATTGTTTCCACGCTAGGACAGCTTAACTTTGAGGGAGCTCTAATCAGGATGCAGGACTAGAGGGTGTGCTCAGAGAGGAGTCGAGATTGATTGTACAGCAGTCAGGACAAACTTCCAGCTCTTTAAAAAAAAATAATATAGATATATATCTCTATATGAATGTATACATAAAAAGAAGAAAACCTAACTGTCCCAAAGTTATGCATTAGACAGAAAATGCTCTTATGTGCAGGTCAGTGCTTTGAACTAACAAAAATCTCCCTTGCTAACAAGGCCAAAACGTTGAAGCAACAAATGGCTCCTCCTCAGATCATCATCCTCCAAGAGAGAGGAGGAAACTTGGGTAAACAGAGCTCAGCACAAAGAGCATGATACAAGCCTGAAATCTTTAAGACTAAGTGAAAGCAAATACATCCCCACTTCTTGATTAATTTAGAAGGGGAAAGAATCACTTTTCTAGGTCAGCTGAGGAACAACCCAAGAGAAGCAGCCAACTCCCATGTGATAGGCATGCTGATCTGCTCGGGCTGGGTGTAAAAATAAAACAGGAAGCTAACAGCTTGGGGAACATGGCTTCCTGTCACCAACAGCAAAAACCCAAGAACCATAAAAAATCAGCTGTTTGCTCTTGACTTTGAGCCACCCTTTGATAGTCTCTGTGGCAGCTGGCAGCTTATCTTTGAGGTCCAGGAGTCCTTCCTGGATGCTTTTCTATCAGGGTGTTAAGAGGAAGAAGTGGGCATTATCCCTCCTAATTACCTCACGAGCCAGGTTTTGAATTGCTAAATTTGACCCATTAAGGCAGAGGAGTTCAAGAGGCACAGCACACTGATATCTCCCAGCCAAGCAGATGTAGGTTGCCATTTTGCAATGCCTCTCCATGAGGGATTTCATGCGCTGGTCTCCATGCAAGGAACAGCTCCCCAAAACCTGACAGAAGAGGGGAGCCAGATCTGCATCCAAACAAAAAACAGCAGAGACTCTCCAAGGATTGAAGCCCATGTTGTTCTTCACTGTGTCCAAGCACTGCAGCAGACACCAGGAACTGCTGGGATATTTAAAGAACAGGGTGAACTGAGGAAGGACTCTGACCTTCGCTTCAAAATACCCCATGTTTTATCGATTACAGCCCAAGCCCTTGGATCTTTTGTCAGCTTTTGTGCTTCATGCCAGACAAACTTTCTCAGCTCCCCCCAGACTGCAGTCTGCACCACCAGCAGCTCTCATAAACAAGGCAGCATTTGCAGGCTGCCTGCATCCAGCTTTTCCCCCGTGCTCCCCCAGGGCTCAGCCAGGGAGCACACGCGGTGGGATCTGCAGAGCCAGAGTGGACAGCCCATCCACCAAGCATGGCTGGAAGCATTCCAAGGTGCAGGACAGACAGAAGGAAAACAGCAAGAGGAAAAATAAGCCTGTGAGGGAGCATGTATGTGAAAAAAAAAAAAAAAAGAAGACAAAAAAAAAACCCCTAAAGATGATAGGGAGCCAGGTCAGAGAGATGCAGCCAGCACTAATCTCTCCAAGGATGGGGCACAAAACAAAGATGGGGAGTAATGCCCCAAATACCTCACAACAAAGGCTCAGGATATATTGTCTATACACAGCCCTCCCAGAAGTGTTTGCCTTTAAGGCATGTTTTAAATCTAAAAGCAAGGAGTAGTGGTGAAAGTTGATTTTTTGGGTTTTTTTAAGGCAAAAAACCCCAAGCAATGGTGCAGCACATGATGTACAATCTGAATTTGCACCAGTGCAAGACAGCAGTGATAAGGGCTAAGAAAAACACTCCCTTTATAGCCTGGCTCATCCTGCCAGCCACCCCCACCCTCCCAGCACAGCCTGCCACACTCCACTGCAGAATGGAGAGTTTCACCCTCGTGATGCCTACAACAGCCCTCCTTGCAAGGAGGATGATGGCTCTGCTGCTCCTAACACCCCTCAGGATCCAGCAAGCAGCAGGCAAACTAAAAAGAGATTAACCCCATGGAGCAGCAGAAACCAGCAACGACAGGATGGGCTGTGGACAAACCACCCTTCTGCTTTCCCAGCAGCCTCTGGGATAAGAGGCATTTAAAAGCAAAATTTCCTCTCCTCTGAGCGGAAGGACAAGGAGCTTCAAGGTTTCAGATGTTTTTGGAGGGTGGAGGCAGGCAGATAGGAAATCTGGGACCTACAGCCAGAGCTTGGTGCCAACATGAGCAAAAAGGAGCAGCTGATGTCCCCAGAAGAAGGCACTTCACTGTTAGGCCTTGTTTTTCCCCATGAGTCTCGGGAGGGGTAGAAATAGAGATAACACCTAATGGGCTCCTGTAAAACCCCCATGCCTCATGAGGAGGTGGGACAAAGATTAACAGTCTGGACTGGAAAATAAGTGGTGTCTTTTGAAAGCAGCAGTCGGGAGGGGCAAAAAATCAAGAGGGGAGAAGGGACAAAGTATGAGAGCAGAGAGAGACAGAGGAAGCAAAACACTGCAGGCTGCACAAGGCAAGAGACACAGTAAATGAAACAAGGAAGGGACAGACCTAAAAAAGCTTTCCAGGAGGCTCTTCCTTTTTTATTCTTTAAGAGAGTCATTAAGAAGACGATTGACAGTGTGTTACCAGCCAGGGCCATCCAGAACTGCTTTACTTTCAGTGGTCAGGGCATGACAGCACAGCAGTTTTCCACTCCAGCTCGCCAGACTGGTGAGCAGGCATTAGTCACTGTCACGTAACTACCACAGACCATATATTATAACTAAATCCTACCATTCAGAAGCAAGTTAAATGAATTGCAAGGCCAAAAATCCTTATCTTTAAGGCAAAGATAAGCGTTTCCACTTGCTTATTAATGTTGAGGATCAGATTTGTTTTGGTAGTTGAGTTTGGGGTGCATAAGCTGCAAGAATGGCACAGAGGACCTGCCCTGACCTGAGAGAAGAGAGGGGGTGTGTTAAAAGTCAAAGGAAGCTGCCTCTAAGAAACAGAAAACTGTCTGCAACAGATTTCTAATTATTATGGGGGAGGGGGGAAGGAATCAAACTCCAACACAGCAGTGGAAAGAGACGTTATCTCTGGTTGCAGAGCACTACTGGTTGGGAGAGCTGTAGTGAAATGGGCTGATGCTAAAGCCAAATCCAAAATACTCATCCTCTCAACCACCCTGGTTCATGCCTTCTTAAAAACAAGAAGTCAGGGCTTTTGTTACAAATTATTTTCTCTCCCACTTGAATCAGAACCTTCCTACCTGCTCACGGCGAGCATTTCCTCTGAAGTCTCCAAGTCACAGCTTGAATCCCAGAAGGCTCCAAGCCTTGTTTTGATGGCAGTGACTAAATGCTAAACCATCCAAAAAGCCCATTTGCCCCGTAGCTCTTTTCCCCTCACCTCCCCGCTGCATGCTGCCCCACCTCCAGCTGGGCATTGCCAGAATTCCTCACTCTTTCCCCTCTCCCAAAACACTTACGCAGGCGTTGCCGAGCCCTGGCCAGCTCCACAGCCCCGCGCCGGCCCAGAAAAAGTTTGCTGAGCACGACAAAAGCCCTGGAAGCTGAGCTCACCACTGCAACATTCCTCCTGAGCTGCCAGCCACAAATGGCACCTCTTTTCCAGGATTCTATCGGGCTTTCGCTCGGCATCACCCTTCCTACCCTGTGCTGCTCACTGCACACACAGTGGGCTCAGGTAACTCCTGTTTTTCAAGGACAGCAGGATCAGAGAGTGGTGGGGTTGGAAGGGACCTCTGGAGATCATCCAGTACAACCCCCTGCCAGAACAGGATCCCCTAGAGCAGAACCTACAGGTGGGTTTGGAATGTCTCCAGGGATGGAGACTCCACAGCCTCCCTGTCCCAGGGCTCTGTTACCCTCACAGTCAAGAAGTATTTTCTCACATTTAGGATCCACATGGAATGCTTCTTCATGTGGCTTCTGCTCTGAGATCCTGCTCCCTCCACAACCAATCTCACCTTGAATTCCTTCCTCACCAGTTTTTAAATGGATTTCCACTTCAGCAATGATTTCTGCAAATACTCTTGGGGTGCTGGGGAACAAACGTGGCACAACAAAGGCCCGTAAAGGGGAGAAAAGAAAAAGGAGAAATGCAACTTGGAATTTTTGCCTTTCTGAATCCAGCACTTGGAGCAAAGCGTGATGGAAATCCAAGGTAAACGTGCTGCTCTGAGATTTCTTATCAGCAAGTCATCGACTGCTCTCCCCGTGAGCTCTGCCGGAGAAGATCACTCAGGAATCCCAGCCCTGGATTAGAATCAAGTACAATTCGTTTGTTTCAAACAAGAACTTCCAGTCTATAAACCCCTCGCACAAAGCTGGGTCTTATTGACTATTTTTAATAAATAGGGCTGGCACAGTGAAATTGGACTATTGTTACTAACAATAAAGGAGACAGACTTTGATTATGAGGATTGAGAAGCAATAGAGGGACATTTTAGGATTGAGTATTTGCTTTCCAAGGCGAGTTCTGTCAACTGAAAACAGCACCTCGGAGCAAATACTCCTTAACAAGCAGTTTGGAAGAGAGCAGAAAACAGCACTGCACAGCAAGAGAGGAACCAGCCTCTTTTTTTGTTTGTGTGTGTCTACAGCAGGTAGAGAGCACAGACAACACCGTGGTGCAGAGGAGAAGGCAGGCAGGGCTATAAGGTAAGATGTGTGTGTGCAATGCACACAAAGAGCTGTAAATAACAAGAGGGTTGAGTTGGAGGGAGAGATCTGGCAAGGTTCTTCTCCCTGGTATTTGACTAGCTAGCATAGCATTACTGGGAGTCACCTGGGTAATTCCCCACTCAATGTGACACACAACCTCTTAGATCAGGGACCATCTGCAAATAAATCTGGACCCCAGCAGCGATATCATCTGTCATAGTGTCTGGTGTAGCACAAAGCACCTAAGGAGGACAGAGCTCATTTTTGGGGAAGGGGAGGGAAATTAGGCTTGATTTTTCAAGACCGTCAGGGTGACCAAAGCCCCTGCCCTCAGCAGGGCTTATCAAATCCTCTGCCTGGCCACAAACAAGCAGCATAGTCAAGAAGACCAAGCCTTCAGCTAAGCGCCTTGGAGAGCAGCCTTTAGGAGGACCCATCGGGGGATTAGACACACCAGCAGGTTTGGGAATGAGGGAGGAAGGAGATAATCAGATCTGAAATTCCCATCAGTATGAAATGAGACTTAACTCAGTAGCTTGCCAACGCAGACTGACTGTTCTTTCTAATGTCTGTGACAACTCTGCTTCAAATTTCAAGCTTCTCTCAGCAGTAACTACTCCCCCATGTAGCTGTAATGGCCAGAAAGAGACTGGCTTTTATGTAACCCCAAAAGACTAGCAGAAAGGGAAGCAGCAGCCACACACACACACATGGAGAACTGAGGGGGAGAAAAAAAAAATGGAGCAGAAGGCTCTGCTGAGTGCTCAGGGCTATATCCAAGCTCACAATGCAGCCACAGAGAAGTGGGATGCAGCAATCAGAAATGCTCCAGTTCCACACTCAGAGAGAGACCTAGCAATCAGTGCTGCATCCGAGCAATAGGGAGTGAAATTATAGAGCACACTGCCATGTGATGCCACAAACTACTCCATCCCGCCAGCTGTAACAAGAATTCATTCCCAAAAAACGCGTCATGGGCTCATCTGTCATTAACAGCCCAGCCTGGCAGCAGCCAAGGAGGCAGCAGTGAAGGGCAGCTGCAGGGCTCCTTCCTTTCACTGCCCCTTCCTTTCACTGGGTGCTGTTCTCCCCAAAAGCCACAAGGGGAAACATATGGATAACCCCCCCTGGGTGCCAGGGAAAAGGTTGCCCACCATCTCTCACCAGCCATTAAGATGGGAAGTGCAGGCTGTGTTTTTACCCACCATGGAGAAGTCTAGATTACTCTGATTCTTTAGGTCTCCCCCTCTCACCACACCACTAGATACTCATCACCTGCATTACAGTTCAGTGCTGGTTTGAAAAGTTAACATCAAGAGACTGAAGCCTACAGTAAGCATATTTATAATTTAGATTTCATCTCTGTATATGAAAGGCCAGTATAGTGCTTGGGTGTATGTAAATATAATGAAAATAATTTCACCAGACCTTAAAATATCCTGTGTGTATAGAGCCATTATATTATAGATGCATCTTTCCTCTCCTTTTAATGTTGTCAGTGCTCAAATAATGTGGATATCTGTGATTTATAAACAGCTATTTACAAGGGGTTGTAGTAAGAGGAGAAGGAGGAAATGGATTAAAACTGGCAGAGGAGAGATTGAGATTGGACATGAGGAGGAAATTCTTTGCTGTGAGGGAGGTGAGACCTTGGCCCAGGTTGCCCAGGGAAGCTGTGGCTGCCCCATCCCTGGCAGTGTTGAAGGGCAGGTTGGATGGGGCTTGGAGCAACCTGGGCTGGTGGGAGGTGTCCCTGCCCATGCAGGGGGTTGGGACTGGGTGACCTTTAAGGTCCCTTCCAGTCCAAACCATTCCATGATTCTATCATATAAACATATACTGCTTTCAATCTCAATAATCCCACCATACACCATTTGTAGACGTAGCATTTAGACACACGGTTAGTGGTGGGCTTGGCATTGGTTTATGATTTGACTCGACAATCTTAAGGCTCTTCTGCAACCTTAATGATTCTAATTGCACAGAACCTTCCCTGCAGCAGGATCTAGAGCAAACACGGGGCCTTCAGGAGGCCACGTTTAGCTGATGGCAAAACCAACCCCACCATAACCCCCATGTCCATAATCCAAGTCAATCCCCAACCAGAAAACTCAGCTGTGTGATGACAGAGGTGTCTGGGCACTGGTGTGGGGCAAAAGCAGTGCTGAGTATCTCCACAGCCATGTTCTGACAGGAGGAACCATCAGCCCTGATCTCACAGAATAAGGGAGCATTGTGCAGCTCACTCTGCAGTCCTTGAGACAACAAACATCCACCCTGCTCAGTCCACAGAGTAAAAATACCCTTTTTTCCTCCCTTTTTCCTTTTTTTTCTTCCCCCTCTCCAGCCTGCTGGCTCTGAAAAATGCAGAAGAGGCTCAGAAAGCTATTTTCTGTGTTGTTTTTTTTTGTCTGGCTCATGCATTATCGTCATCATTTACTGCCCTCAAGGGGATTGCACAGGTGTGACTGAAAATTTGGCTCTTCCTTTTAAACTTTTGTTATCAGCTTTACTGTAGATGATCTTGCTGGAATAAATACCAGCTTGCTCTCCTGGAGAGGGAACTGGCTGGAAGCTGCTGGCAGAAATCAGGCTGGGGGTGGAAGGATGGGGGTGTCACTAATGGGGAACATACAGATCCTCTGAGCTTCTGTTGAATGCAAATAGAGCCAGCAGTTTGACCTAGACTCTTTTTTTTTTATTGCTAAAAAACACACCATTGCCCTAATTAATGTTTCCATTCATTTAGCTGAAAAACAAGTTAAACAAAGAGGGTCACCTGGTGTTCCTATCAATGCCTGACTAGGATCCAGGCAGAACAAATGCATTTAAATAAAACTCTAGAAGAGATGTGACAAGAGAAAGGCAGTTTAGCTCAATTAAAGAGAGCTGTCACAGGGATTTGATTCTCAGAATACAGAACTATTGATTAAACAGGAATGAAAGCTCTGAAACAGAAAGGTTTCAAGGTCTTTGCAGTGAGGATGTACATCAGGAGAGAGGCAGGGCTCCTTCAGCACCAGAGGAGCTCTGGCTTTGTTGCTTCCTAGGAAACAGAAGCAGCAAAGGGAGCACAATGCCTTCAGTTACACCTAGGATTAATTTGGGAAGGATACAAGGCCAGGGACAATGCAGAGCAGCACCACAAGCTTCAATCAACACATAGGTTTCGTGTACTCAGGTACAGGAAACTTGCAATGGGTTTTCAAACGGAGCATGTCAGGAGAGGCCTGGTCAGTGGGCAGGTGTCAGTCCTTCAGCAGAACATCTCCAAGGACACCTGCTCTGAGCCCAAACCACTGTCCAAAGTCCGTGAGACTGTTCAAGGACACAGTCTCAACCTGTCCCAGGAGATGAGTCCCCTGGGCAATAACAACCTTGCAGCAACCCAAGAGAGAGATGTCTACTGAAACAGGACTGCCACTCTGCCCCAAAAGCCTGTCCTTAAAGGTAAAGGATGAGAAGCTTTCATTGGCAAAGTCATCCATTTATTTCTGTCCTAATCCAGGCAAAAAGACCTCTGGACAAAAATCAGAAAATTTCATTTTCCACACCTCAAAGTCTGTAACAGCACCAAATTCACTTGAAAACAGGTCTTGGGTAGAAGAGATATAATTTAACTGTCAAGAATCACACAATCATGGAATGGTTTGGCTTGGAAGAGACCTTAAAGATCATCCAGTCCCAACCCCCTGCATGGGCAGGGACACCTCCCACCAGCCCAGGTTGCTCCAAGCCCCATCCAACCTGCCCTTCAACACTGCCAGGGATGGGGCAGCCACAGCTTCCCTGGGCTACCTGGGCCAGGCTCTCACCACCCTCACACCCAAGAATTTCCTCCTCATCTCCAACCTCCATCTCCCCTCTGCCAGTTTTAATCCATCCCCCCTTGTCCTCTCCCTCCCTGCCCTTGTCCCAAGTGCCTCCCCAGCTTTCCTAGAGCCCCTTCAGGCACTGGAAGGTGCTCTAAGGTCTCCCTGGAGCCTTCTCTTCTCCAGGCTGAACACCCCAACTCTCCCAGCCTGTCTCCAGAGCAGAGCTGCTCCAGCCTTTGGACCATCCCTGTGGCCTCCTCTGAACTCTCTCCAGGAGCTCCAAGACAAGCAGCACCATTCCCCACAGCTCCATCCTCAGGTCCTGCAGGTACCTGAGCCTGCAGGGAAGCAGACACAGAACCACAGACCAGCTTTTGCAAATGGTGCTGCTACAGCAACCAGGGCTGAATGGCTCATTCCCAGCCTGAATTACTGCTAATGAGGACAACGTGTTTTCTTCCTCTTCTTCACACCAGCCTCCTCCAGCGAGAGGAAAGGCTTGTGCCTGGTAGCACTGACAAAGCTCTGGGTGCAGAGCACGACTCTCACCATCCATCAGCACATCCTCCTTCTTGGGTAATTAATACAGGAAGGGAGGGTGTGGTCTTTTATTGTTGTTTTCTAAATAACTTATTCCTAAAGCCTGAACACATTTTAACCTTCTTTTTCAGCAGATAAACTCTTGTCTCATTTGCAGCTAAGCTCAGCCTCCCCTCCTTTAACACACACTAAACTATTTTGATTCATGAAAGAGTAGGAACAAACCAGTTCCAAGTGTTTTCTATACAGCTCAACTGCTCTTTCAGTTTCAACTCACGCCTAGATAATTATATCACAGCTCTGAGTGCCCCCACCCTTCTGCTGCACTTGGGGAATACTGGAAAGATAAGTCTTTTCTTAATTATTAAATGTAAATAGCTCATTAAATATAATCCAATTACTTTAATTGTAAGAAAAAGGAAGTAATTACAATACATACATGTATTCTTGCCTGAACAGTTTAAATATCTTAAATGAATCTCTGCAGCATTAATATTTTAAGTTAACCTTTGACACAAGGGGGGGAAGACATGGTCTCCCTGATATTTTTCCAGAAGTGTTATATCTGTTGGGATTTCTGTCACCAAAAAAACCAAACAAACAAGAGAACAGCCTTGAGCATCTAAATTAAAATGGTTTATGAACAACGCCTTTATTAAAAGTCAAAGTAACACGAGTTTTCTATTGCAAAGGGGGGAAAAAAAGATGCACATGATGCCACATTGTGGTAAGACACTGGAACAGGTTGCCCAGGGAAGCTGTGGCTGCCCCATCCCTGGCAGTGTTGAAGGGCAGGTTGGATGGGGCTTGGAGCAACCTGGTCTACTGGGAGGTGACCCTGCCCATGCAGGAGGTTGGATCTGGATGGTTTTTAAGGTCCCTTCCAACCCAAACCAGTCTGAGATTAAGACCCTGAATATGCTTTTCAGATCTCAGGAATAAAGTGAGATGGCTGCTGCTATGAACTTGGGAGAACAGGTAAGTCCCCACCCTACCAGTAACAAAAGTCACCAGTTACCTGGGGTTTTCCAGGCAGATCTCCTTTCCTGTGCCCATGGTTTGTCCTGCCCTAGGGTGGGAAGAGGAACCAGGGCTGGGGAAGAAGGACCCTGGCTCCATGTCTGGGAATAACCGGATCTCCAGTAGAGAAGCCCCATGAGGCAACCCCACAGAAACACCACACCTGGTTTTTGTGGATGCACAAGCCATCTGTGCAATGCCCGGGCATAGGGCAGGATCCCTGGCTGCCATGTGGGCTTTGCAGGCAGAGCTGCAGGAAGCTGCCAGTAGCAGTCTTCTGGTTTTGCTCAGCAGCGTGACAATCCTTGGACTCACTTTCTCCATCCCTGCAGCCAGCGGGATCGAACGACCTTCCAGGCAGCCTCCAGCAAGGCCCCACTGTTTCAACCAGCCCCCCTGGTCTGAAAGAGCAGGGTCAAATTTCAGCTTGGCTGTGGCGACAGATGCCTGGGTAATCTCCTTGGGACAGTCAGAAAAATTATCTTTTTCAGCTGTAGCTGTTTCCATTTTGCATGTTCTGAGCCCAGCAGTGATCTCACCTTCTGTCATCTACAGCACAAACTCCAGGCTCTGGACCATCCAAAACTACCTCAGAGTGTTTGAAATCATCACTTTTTTGGTATCTAGTTGGAACTCGGTGATCTTTAAGGTCCTTTCCAGCCCAAACCACTCTAGGATTCTGTAACTGAATCCATCATTTTGGGGTAGATTAGACTCTCTTCTTAGGGATGGGACTATTAGGGATGCTAAAGATGAGAGTCCTTCTATCAAAGCTCACCACAAGATCTATAATAAGCTGCTTTATGAAGACCTCTCATGTGAAGCCAGACCCTAGATGTAACCTCCTTGATACAACATGGAATCCTCAACAGCAACCAAAAAAAAAAGCTATTCTGTCTAAGTTAATTACACACATTTTTAATTTAGCCTCCTAAAGGGAAGTGGCCAGTTCTTTCATGCTGCCCTAGACAGAAGGTAAAGGTTTTACACAAGCTGTGTTTACAGCTACATGCTTTCCTCCAGCAAAAGGATCAGCTCAGCAGCTGTTGGGATTGAAAGAACAGGATCTGGGTGTGTCCACGGTTTTCTCTTGCCTTTTTTTTTTTCCTGGTCTTTTTTTTTTTTTTTTTTTTTTTGCAGCTGCAAGGGCAAAACCATCCGACTGTGTGTGCTTTTTCTTACGGGGCACAAAAGCAGGGTGCCTGAAAGGGAATTTGCTTCCGCTCTGGCAAGCACTCAACAAACTATTTGCTGGGCTAAGGGGTGGTCGGGGAACTTTCACCCATCCATTCAGCCAGGGCCGTTACTCCCCCTCCCTCCCAATTAAATCCCATTTTTTGCACTCCATGCATGAACCCCCAGCTACACCAATACATCAGATATTGTGGCTGATAGCCTCTGAATGCCACTTCAAGCCCTCCAGTGTCTGAAAGCAAAGCATCGTTCATTCTTTGAGCAGCAGAGACTTTTGCTATACAGGGGACTTGAAGGAAGGCTCTGAAAAGTAGGAAAAGGGCATCCAGTGAAAAGAGGAAATGAGAAATTAAAACCACATTCAATCTTATTAGTGGTCATACAATAGGTCAACAAAGTACTTTGCAAAACTCCACAGCATGTGAACAGTTTATGCAGAAGTGGCTCCTGTGAGATCAGTGACACCAGAAATTTGGCTTTTTGGAGGAGGGGGGGAAGCCAAGTGGCTAATTCCAATAGCCCAGATGGGTGGGGAGATGGCTGGAGATCTCATTTCCCTGGTGCAGCAAAGCACACTAGGGAGATGAGAACAGAAGGAATATTCTCCCTTTTCCTTTTCCATCTGAAACATTTTCTCCCTCAAGGGATTTCCAGCATCTCCTCGGTAGGGCCTCTTTGAAACACCACAAAGTGGCACTGCTCATCATTGCAGTGATGATAGTAAATACACTCCACTATTTTGTTGATCCTTTTCCTTTTGCTTAACAAACAAAAGGTCAGAGTCATTAGCCCAGTTTTATGAGCGGGGAGATATGGAGGCTGGGAAGAGGCAGGCTGCTCTGTCACATCATGGGAGACAAAGAAGGCAAGAAACCCTCAGCCACAGGACATCAGAATAACCATGCTGGGCCATCCAGCCTCCAGATAAGCCTCCGACCATCGGTGGGCTGATATTCCAGAACCATGGAATGGCTTGGGTTGGAAAGGACCTTAAAGATCATCTAGTTCCAACCTTCCAGCATGGGCAGGGACACCTCCCACTAGGCCAGCTTGCTCAAACCCCATCCAACCTGCCCTTGAGTATCAGATGCATAAAGAGCATGAGAACAAGGCAAGCACAGAGACAGTTCTCCCTGCTGTCCTTTTCCACACTTCAGGATCCGATTGCACTTTAAGACCATATGGAAACAAACACTAGCCTT
The DNA here is from genome assembly GCF_020740795.1 of Apus apus. NCBI lineage: Eukaryota > Metazoa > Chordata > Aves > Apodiformes > Apodidae > Apus > Apus apus. The sequence goes on along the minus strand of NC_067302.1, from coordinate 3,574,255 downwards.
TAATTCTCCTTTATGGATTTCACTTCCATAAATTGGTCTCATCAGTTTCTGAACTCCTCTGAACAGTCGGCATCCATGAAACCCCAGGGCAGCAAGTCCCACATTTATCATGCTCGAGGTGAAGAGATGCTTCCTTTCATGCCCTTCACTTTACAACTAGGAGATTTTAATCTCAAATCTATGTGTGGCTTTGCTTCATAAAGGAGTTGTTCAAATGAATGCATCATCATTCATATTAAACAAGCACCTTCTGAGGAGGAGGTTATCTGGCTGCTTCAGCCAACACCAGAAAAGCTCTCAGTTCTCACTGAGCACTTGCAGCAGAAACCAAAATAATCAACTCATGGTCTGGGTTTGATTTATGGCAGCAGTAAGGACAAATTATTTTCAGTGGACAGCTCTGTGTGTGTGTTGTCTGTCCTGTTCTCCACTGTGCAGCACTTCCAGCAGTGACACAGGAGAACCAAAACCCCCCAGACAGTAAGTCACTGGTGGGCTCAGAGCAGCTCCTCCAATGTGATGGCACAGCAACAACCTCCCATGAGGAAATTCAAGCCCTCTAAACAAATGTTGAACAGCTGCTGCTTCACAGAAGAGGAGATGGAGGTTGGACATGAGGAGGAAATTCTTGGGTGTGAGGGTGGTGAGAGCCTGGCCCAGGTTGCCCAGGGAAGCTGTGGCTGCCCCATCCCTGGCAGTGTTGAAGGGCAGGTTGGATGGGGCCTGGAGCAACTTGGTCTGGTGGGAGGTGTCCCTGCCCATGCAGGGGGGTTAGGACTGAAAGATCTTTAAGGTCCTTTCCAACCCAAATCATTATATGATTCTGTGATTTCCCTTACTCTCTTGGCATCACAGCATCCTTTAAACCACCCTTTCTCCCCAAAACAGGTTTGGGCTACTGCTCTGGAGGAGAAGACCACACAGAAGGCACAGAGCAGCTCACCACTGATCCCATTTGTGGGTACCAACTGAGATTCCTAGTCCTTTACATTTCTTCCTCAAAACCCCTGGCAGATGCATACCTCAGATATGCCTGTGCCCCACTAGCTCTCCAGCAGCAACATAATACCAGGAAGCTTTACTGCCATTTCAAGAATTAGGGGAGGATCTAGAAGAACTATTTCCCAGGTTCCTACTGCAGGGAAGGCCAGCTTGGGCTGGAGAATGTGATTAACACTTCATGCTGCTTGCTCAACAACCTAACGTGGAAGTTCATGTTTCAGTTCTTCTGGGAGGGAAACCTCCCCCCTGCTGCCTCCCAGGCAGGGGGAAAAAATGAAAATACTGCAGACCTACAGATGGAAAAATAAGCCTTCTATAAATCAGAATAAATCAGAATTAGGGCTGAATCTGATCACATCCTGTAGAACCTGTTTGCAGGGAAGCCTCATCAGCAGCCCCCCTTCCCCCCCCCAAAAAAAAAAAAAAAAGACAAGTGTGCTTTCTTTTGATTACACAGAGTTGCAAAAATACAAAGGAAGTAAAAGTCACCAGGGTGGTTCTGTTCTGAGCAGTCATTTGCTTATTACCCAGAAGCCATTTCCACATGCCTTTTTTTAAATCCAGTGTTTATAAATACCTAAAACATTTAAATAAATGTTGATCTGTGCTAACTAAGGGCCCAATCTCACAAATATTTATCCTCAAATACACCACTTCGTCCTCCAGATCCCAGCAGAAGCAGAAGTGCTGCTGAAAACAGCAACGCACCATAAGACAGGCTGGGAAAATGGTTGTGTTTTGGTTTCCCGGATTTCTGCACAGTGAAAAGTGTCACTTCTGGTTTGTCTCCTGTGCACTCTGAACTATAAAAACGAGCAAGCACTAAATTATCAGCCTGTGCTGGGTTGTTTAACCCTCAGGAGAAGCTTTTGGTGGCGCATGGTTTTGCCTGGTGTCCCATTTGTATAGGGACAGTGGGAACTTCAGCCAGGACAAACACAATTGCTGTGCAATCCCTTCCCTGGTTTGTGACTGATTTTTGCAGCCACAGATTTTTCTCAGCTGAATGACCAAGGGCTGAGTATTATCATCAAACCTAGCAGAGAAAAAAAAAACCCAACACAAACCTTACATTTCAAGTTATTAGATGTTTTGAGGCCAGAAAACCCGCAGAGAGAAACGATCCAGAAGGATTAAAGCCCAGTCTTACACTTGTTGAAATCTTCCTTATTATACTCAAAGAAAACCAACCTGATTTTGTGGAAACATTAAGCCTAACAGTCTTCTTTGTTCTTCTATCACCACCAAAAAAAAAATAAAAGAACCAACCCAGGAGATGGATTTGCTGCTGTAACTGTACACATATGAGGCAATCACTGAAGTTTTAACCCCTCCACCCACACGACATGATTATCTAAGCTTTGTGAATGAAATCAACTTTTCCTAGACCAGCCCTGAAGAATGAGATATATTCAAAGCATGCTGAGAAACTGGGTTGGGAGTTATCAGAAAGGTTGTCTTCTTTTTTAATGAATCACTGCTCACAAATACCTTCTGAGCTGCAGCTGGAAAAAAATACCCCATTTCTGTTTGGTGTGTCACATTATTCACAGGGAAAACAGTTTTATACTCAACTTAAAAAGAACTTCACTATTAACTCATTACTTCAAACCCCAGCAGTGATAACTTTAAAGACACAAAGCTCACAGTTCCAGCCTCTACCCTTCTTCAGAAAGCCACTCACTTCATAACACATTTCAAACAAGTCTTGCAGAAAATAAAATAGCCAGAAACACACCATATTTCCTTGTGTTTTTTTCTCTCCACATAACCCCCAGTCCTCCCAACCACCAACCCCCAGCATAGTTTTGTAAAGCTTGAAAGATTTGTTAGGAATGCAGCCTGGGCAGAAGCTAAAGCAAAAAAGGGGGGGGGGAGGTCAGGCAGTGGCAGGGCACTGCAGTCCTCTTTTTTGGGGGGGGGAAGAGGGGTTGGGAATGATGAAAAGAAACAAGGGTCTTGCTAACCTCTCTGTGCAGCAGCTTGGAAAAACCTGATCAGCAGAAGACAGCTTGGAAAGGCTTTATCTTCACAGCTGGGAAGAGGAAGGAGTCTGACAGGCATGAGCCATGGAAAGGTTGGGGGAAGGAGGGGGAGATTTAAGTGAAAAAAAAAAAAAAGTGGAATTTGGGGCATTTACTTTTTGAACTTGTTAGCAGACATCGAAAAAAACAACAACCCACATTTCATTTTAAAAGCAGGGAAAGTGCACCAGTTAGGGAAAAGTTTACATTCATCTCACCCCTGGGAGTTTATCCCACACTTAAATAGAGGGAAGATCCATCCTGTCTCAGCTGGGCTACATGGAAAGCTGGTCAAGCTGCTCCTCACCCCAAACAGAACCTTTTAACCAAAGCTTTTAATTAAACAGAAATCAATGCTTTGGAAGGTAGAAATCCTGGCTTTGATCCCCACCATCATCAAGCTCCCCAGGGACAATACTGACAACTACAGCTTGACCAAAGAGCAGCATTTAGTGGGTCCTTCAGGCTTGGGTCAAGTGTTCTCACTCAAACTTCATGTTTTAAAGCAAAATCCTTAAAACAAACCCAAAAAGGCACAGAATTGGAGAGCCTGGTCTGCTCCATCCCAGCTCCTGGACAAAGCTTGTCCTTGGCTGTGAATACAAGTGGATTCTCAAAGTCACTCTATCAATGTGCTGTTTTTTCAGTGGGGAGACATGAGCTTTGGTTTGTTTTTAACCAAGTTTTGGCTTCAATTCTGGATCAGTTTCCATGAAAAAAACCTGCTCAAGGTCAACAAGGGGCAAACCAGAACGATATGTGTGACAAGGCAGCCGTTTGAAATTCCTGCAGCTCTCAGGGAGCAACTGATTCTGCAGATGTTTCAAACGGGTGGAAAATACAACCATTCCCCTTCCTCATGTGACCAAGCCTATGGACTTGAGTACTTCCCATAAAGTAACGTTTTGCAGCAGTCTTGTGGCAGGGAAGCACACACACCCTGTTGGCTTCTCACATCTTGTGTTTTCAACTTTTCCACCTCACAAGGCTTTGGAAGGGCACCCAAGGGTGAAGGTTGCAAAGGGCTCCATCCATTATGGCCCCCACCTGCAGCAGGTGTACTTAATACAAGTGGGTTTTTTAATAGTTATTAATATAATTCTGTGTCCACCAACACCTGCAGTGGTGAAAAGACTTAAGACTGTCACTGTTCTCTAGTGTCCTCTCAAACAGGCCCAACAGCCACATCACACAGATGTATGTACAGATGCCCAATTCTGCTGCTGCTACTAATGAAAATAAAAGACTAATGAAACTTTTGGCAGGGGAAAAAAATACCTTACCACAGGAAGATCCTTGAGGTCAAATAATAGCTAATGGGGAGGAGCTGCAATCTATTCCCTTTCTCCAAAGGACATATGCTATCTGTGGCCCCAAAGGAGTAACCCCAATGCAAACCTGGTGTTGGTGCAACCCCAAGGACATTTCCTAATAACTTATTTCTTCTCTGGAAGAAATATGGCCTGAGGTCACCAGCAGGTCAATGCCTTTGACCAAACTACCCAACCAGATCCTGTTACACTCTCCAAAGCTTCCTTTCAGAGAATCCCCGGGGATTTAATATTGGGGAGAACACTTTCCAAAGCATGCTACAGCACCCACATCATCTCACCCCAGGCAGTTTTTACATTTTGTATGCCCACAGTTAACAGACCAGGGGCTTACACACATCTTTAAAGTGCAGCCATTCTGCTGGGGGCACCCACTCGTGGGGCAGGAAGACAGCCAGGAGGGAGAAGTGGCTTTCACAGCAACGCTCCATGAATGCAACCACCAGAACTTGCACCACCAAGGGCAGCTTGGCTCACAGCCAGACAAACAGACTTTGTACACAGAGACACACACGTTTGCACAAGCACTCATGTCAAACCCAGACAGCAAAGGCTGTAACCAGCCTGGAAAGGGAGGGACCCCCCCTCTGAGGCACAGCACTGCTGTCTCTCCCTTAGAGGGGACCCTGCAGCACCCCAACGCTTCTCCCCAGCTACCCCCAAGCCACTCTCTGCTAAGTTAGATCTCTGTAACGGCCCCAAGACAGCAGTCACCGCCAAGGCCTCAGGGGGCCCCAGCAGACCGGTATTTCCTTATCCCAACGCAGAGCCCGGTCCCCTCCCGGGCAGGCCAGCCCTCTCCCGACACCCCAGCCTCTCCGGCCAGCCCAGCCACAGCCCCGGGGCACACACCCTGCACTGAGCCGTGGCCCCTGGGAGGGGCCGGGCAAGTGTCAGCCGAGGGATGAAGCCATTTCCTTCTCCCTGTCCCCAGGCCGGGGCCAGGCCCGCCCCAGCCCGGCGGTACCAGAGCCCACCCCAACCAGGGCTCACTATGTGGCAGGAAACAGTGCCCGCCTCAGCCTCATAGCTCACTATTAGGCAAAGGCCTAGCGGCCCACCCCAGCGCCTCCAGCTCTCTCCCCCGGGAAGAGGCGGCTTGGGAGGCCCCAGGAGTCGCCGCTCGCCCTTCTGGTACTCACCCCTCCGGGCGGCTGTCCCCTCCGGGCTCCCGGGTTCGCTACCACCAGGGCGGGCCAGCCCGGCCGTCCGCCATTCCACAGCTCCCCCTCCCTGCCCTGACGGAGCCTCGCCCCGCCTCCCCCCGGCCGCCGGTCCGCCTCGCTATTGGCTCGCCGGCCGACGAGGCTGACACGCTATTGGTTCTTCCTGGGTGTCAATCAAAGCCGCCCTACGCCACTGGCGTAAGGAAGTGGAGCAGCGCAGGAACCCCACCCAAGCCGGCCGCGCAAAGAGAGTAAACAGGGAGGAACGTACCATCGGTGGGCGAGACGGGGGGACCCCCGAGCGGCTTTGGGACAGATTGCCGGGTCAGGGAGGAGAACCGCGACACATCCCACCGCCAAGACGTTTCTAATATATGCGTGTGGGTGTTTGAGGAAGATGTTCTTCCGGTTGGCTTTGGAGGAGAGGGGTCTCTGTCCCTTCCGCGCCCTCCTCCCCCCCCCCTCCGGAGTGCTCCCCTTTGGTGTTGCCTTTCGCCTCTCTGGTCTCACGCCCTGAGAGGAAAGTTCCACCTGGGGGAGCGGGGGTGTCTGCCCGGGGGGGGGGGGGTCGGGCCGGGAGCTCGGGGGGCCAGGGCAGTGAGTTGGGGGACAGGGCTGGAGAGGGATAGCAGGACGGGGGGGGTGGAGGGATGGGGGGCATTGGGGAGGAGGGAGTTGCCGTGGAACAGGGGGGTCCTCAGCCCCACCCATCCGCCTGCAGCCCCCGAACGGATGAGGAGGGTCCTCCGCACCCCCCATCCCACGAGCCAGAGTGGGGGTCCCTAGCCCCCCATCGGCATCCCCCAAACCAGGGCAGGGGGTCTCCAGCCTCCTCATCTGCCTCCACCCCTGAACCAGGGGGTCTCCAGCCTCCCCATCTGCCTCCATCCCCCCAACTGGGGCAGGGGTCCCTACTTCCCCATCCAGCTCCGCCCCCGAAGCAGGGTGAGGGTCCCCAGCACGGGGGTACCTTGCCCGGGGGGGCAAAGGGGACGACCAGTCTCCCTGCTCGCTGGTTCTGCTGGGGGGGCTGGTTTTGGGGGCTGGATTCGGCTCCCCCCACAGCCTGATGAGACTGGGAGCGGAGAAACGGCCTCAACGGGCCCGGTTTAAGCAAGGGGGGACACACGCAGGGCGGGGGTCCCGCTGCGTGGGACAGTCCCACGAGGACATCACAGTTGGGATCACCTCGGGGCTTGGAAAAGCTGCGGTCCCTGCCCAGCCTTGAGCTCCAGTGACCTTGTCCAGTGGCTCGTCCTGGTGCTGGGCAGAGCCGGGGTGGTGCTGAGACCCCCACCCAAAAAAAAAAAAACAACAACACACCAACCACACCAACCCTGCGGGAGCACAGGCTGGATCCCAGCCCACCAGCACGAGGCACGTCGCCTTCCTGCTGCACCTGGATATTAAATCTTTCCTCCCCTGCCTGATTGCCAGCATGAAGGGTTCGTTTGTGCCGACAGAAGGGGGAAGGAGAGCGGGTAAATCACCGACTGGGAAGCAAATGAGTCCGTGTAAATGCTGCTGGGAGCCACGACAGGCTCAGGCACAGCCGCGCTGCGTGTGCCGTGCTCGTTTTGCCCCCACCCTGTGCCCACCCTGCCCGCTGGCACAGCCTCTGCCCGCCCCGGGGGTCCCTCCAGCACCACCACCACCTCCTTTGCAAGGTGGGCACACGCACGTGTTGCAGACAATCATTTCTCGCCCGTTTTTCATCACCCCCCCCTTGCGCGGCCGCCTTGGGGGTGATGCTCAGCACCTCCCAGTGCCTCCAGCACCCCCAGTGTCACCCCCTGAGGGTGCAAGGCAAAGGTCGAGCTGCTGCTGGAGGCCGCTCAGCTCCAGGTTTTCCAGCCTGCCAGCCAAGCCGTTCCCTTGAAGAAGATCTGCTTCTATCTCAAGGTGTCACAGCCTCAAGGGAACCACCTAATCTGTATCTGCACTGCAACCTTTATCTCTCCCCGGCTGTGGGAGAGGCTCTGTTTATAGCTGCCAAATAATACCTGCTAAATTGCAGGATCCAAACCACCACCCTCCCCCCCCTCAACCCCAGTACCCCCTGACACTTGTATCTCTGCAAGAGGGATGCTCTTCTTCCCTGTCAGGTGCTTCCCTGCGTTTTGCTGGAGGTAAATGATGCTCCTGGGAATAGGGATGGGCTTCTCCTGCCTCCCAGCTGTTTCTCCAGCCATGTCCAAGCCCCTGATTACCCCAGACAGACTCTGGTACAAATTCCTGTCACCTCTGGCTACATTCCAGCCTTGCTTCCCTCAGCCTGGGCTTTGCTTCTGCTGAAAATAAGGTGGGATCCAGCAGGTCCAGCCCCATCCTTCCTCTCCGTGACTCAGGGATGGAGGAGCAGACATCCTCCATGGGAGGGAGGAGATGGCAGCTTGTCACAGCCCACGTGCCACCCCAGCCTTGCACAAGGCCACGGCCTCATCCTTGCCCAAGAACAGTGACCAAGTGGCTCCCTGGTGTCACCCACCCTCTTCGGGGGAGTCTTGGGTGCCCCTTTCCCAGCTGACTGCCCCTGTCCCAGTGTTCCTCTTCCACAGCAGCTCCCAAAATGGCCAAGAAAGCCCTGCAGTGGCACGATGGCTGGTGTGAGGGCAGAGCAGCTCCAGCTGCATCCCTGCTCCCTGTAGGAAAAGATCCAGGGCTGCTGGCACTGGAGCAGCGAGGATGCTCTGGAAAAGTGCACCCACCCACCCACATGATGCTTCAGGCTCCTGCATCCCTGATTCCTATGGATCATGATGCTCTGGCATCAATCGGGGCAAAAACCATGAGGTGGGGTGTGTGGGGTGGAGGCCTGGATGTGCCCCCAGGATGTGTGGGCCATGTGGGATGCCTGGGGTGCCCTGGGTGCCGGGGATGCAGGGTGCACACAGGATGCAGTGGGATGGAGGGGGTGTGCAGGGTGCCTGGGATGCAACAGGGCACAAGGGATGCCCAGGGTGCATGGGATGCGTGGAATACCAGGGATGCTATGGGGCACTCGAGGTGCCCAAGCTGCAGAGCACCCACAGGCTGCTCAGGATGCGTGGGGGTGCCCGGGGTACCCAGGGTTCACAGTGCACCTGGGGTGCCCGGGGCGTGTGGGATTCACGGGATCAGGGGGGACATATGGGACTCAGCAGGTACCCAGGATGCACAGCACACACGGGGTGCCCGGGGGGCTTGGGGTGCCCGTGGCACCTGCTGCCCGCGGGTCCCCGAGCCAGCGCGGCGCGGGCAGTTGCTGCGCCGCTGACATTTACTAATCAGCTCTAACCTCAGCTGCACAGCCGCTCCGTCTCGCTTGCTGTCTTGTCTCCATGGAGACTCCGCAACCTTTGCTCACTCGTTAATGGTATCTCAGCAAACGAAACTCCAACGCCACCCAGCCTTCCCCTCCCGGCCCCGGGAGAAATCCTCGCCTCTCACCTCCGTCCCTGTCCCCTCCCGTCGATGGGGATGAAAGGGACGAGTCCTTGTTAACGAAGGACCCAGCCACGCTGGGCTGAGCCGGGGGCAAGTTCTGACGGTGGAGCAGGGAGGGAGGGGAGAGCTGCCATCCTCCTCGCTGCCAAAAAAACAAGGCTGGGGGATTTTATCGCTGCGGCAGCAAGGATGGGCTCTGGCCATGCGGGATGCCAGCCAGCAGCCCCTTCCTGGCTGATTTATTGAGCCACGAGGCTCAGCACAAACCGTTGTGCCCCTGGTTGTGTGTGCCCCTATCCCAAAGCCACCCTTACCCAGCACCCACCGAAGCTGCCAGCACCCAAAAATCATCCAAAGGCAGCAGCAGCCATGAGCGTGCTCCATCCCTGGTGTCCTGCTCTCGCCGATTCTGTTTTCAAATTAACATGGGAAGGATGCCCATTACCTGCTTCCAGATAATGACTATGATTAGGCAGAGCTCTGCTGCCAGCCGAGATCTGAAGGATTTCTGTGCACTCCAGCAGCGCTTGCCAGTGCAAAAACAAGAGCAATAAAGTGTAAATAAAAGACTAAAGAAAATAGCGTGGACCGTCAGCCGAAAGGGTGCTTGGAAGCTGCTCTAATGAAGGGCTTTCTGTGGTGGTCGTGGTGGCTTCAGCCTTGTCCAGGCAAGGTAAAATTGGAGAGGAGCTGCCCCATGCCTGCACCTCCTGTTTGAACCTGGCTCAGCCTCCACTTGCTGGAAACTGGGGAGAAAAATTCAAGATGTGCACTTGGGAGCTGCAGTGTAATGTGTGAGGATGGCCTTGGGGGACTCCTGGCCTGGCAGACAGAGCTGGGGGCTTAAGGAAGGGGGAAAAACATAGCCTGAGCTCCTGAGATGGCTGCCTGGGCTGTGACACATCTCTGTGAAGGGACCACCCTGGGGTCTGCAGAGCTGGCACAGAGCAGGGCAGAGCCAGCCCCTTTGTGCATCCCATCCCCAGACCACCAGATCCCACTGGTCTCTGGGACCCACGATGTCCATGGGTACCACCCATGCAGCACAGCCCTGACGGGCACACAGGGGGATAGGATGGGGCACAAGACCCCACTGCAAGAGGGGAACCCCAAAACTTTGCTATTCATGGGTACTTGGCTCAGCCAGACCCTCTTTGTCTTTCTGCCCCCCTGTCAGCCCTTACTAGGGGCAGGTGTGTGGCTGGCAGAGCCCACACTGACTTGCAGGGTCCCCCCTGTGTCCCCTGAAGCCCCCACCTCAGCCCAGCTTTCATCCCCTGCACCCCCTGGGTGGGGTTCACCCACTAGGAGCCCCAGGGCTGCCCTGGCACAGCTCTTGGCTCCGTTTCCCACCCTGCTGAGCTCAGAGCTGGGGGCTGGTTAACTCTGGAGGAAGGTTCCAGAGAGGACGACCACAGCCAAGTTTGTCCCCATCTTCCAGGCATGCTGGGGTGTCACTGGGGACACTCACCCTGGTCCTGCTGCCAAGTGAGGCAAAAAATCCCTGTCTGTGCTGCCAAGCTGAGCTCCTGCTCCCCCTAAACCTGCCAAAATCCCCCCACCATGGCAGGGGGAGATGGAAAACCACAGCCATGAGCTCACCCTTGCTGGCATCCTTTTAAGGTGGCTCTCGCCATCCCTGGGAGCAGAACATCACTCCTGCCTTGCCCTGCACCAAACCACGGGGACAGTCCCCTCAGGGCTGAGGTGCCACCGTGCCTGGGAGAGGGTAACAGTCCCCACCATCCCAGGGGGGAATCTGGAAGAGGAGCCACCATTTCCTCTGCCAGCCTCTCCAGGCAGCAACCATCACCTCCAAAATCTGGTCCCACGTGTGGCTGGCGGGTAAGACAGGGACCAAACGACCCTTTGTCACCCCACTGGGCTCTGGCAGCCAGTGGGACAGGTGCAGGGTGGCCCCCCCTGGACATCCCTATCCCGGGCAGGGACACCCCCAGCCCCGGTGCCCGTGGGAGCTGTCCCAGCCAGGCTGGGCAGAAGCAGGGAGTTAATCTCCACTCCGATTAGGCAGAGTTCCCAGCGATGGAGGTTTCTTCTTTTTTTTTTTTCTCCCCTCCACAGTGATAACAAATAATAATATAATCCCCCTAATCCCTCCCTGAGGAGCTGCCACGCACACCCGGCCGGGAAGCATCAGAGCTTCTGCCACTGCTGATAACTGGCACCACCGGGGCCCCCCAGAACAACAAATGCTTCAACTCACTCTTTGTCCCCCAAAACTCCCCATGCTGCCCTCTGGCACCCTCCTCCCAGCACCCTCAGACCACCCCCACCCCAGCCTGGGGGGAACCTGGCATTGCTCCCAGCTCCTTCCCACTGGGCAAGGACACCATGACCTGCAGAGCCCCCAGCCCCACTTACTGGGGGGGTCCTGCTGCCCTATCTGCTCCCCCCCCCCCCCCAGGACTTTGCTCCCCCAGGCCCCTGCATCAGAGACCTGGAGGCTGAGCCCCTCAAGGTGCCTCCTCTCTGCATCTCTGGTCCCTGAGAGGTTAGCAGGGGGATGCCTTGGGTGTCCCCTGCCCAGGGGGTGGTTCCCATCCAGGACCTCCCCAGTGATTTTGGCCCCCCATGGGGAGGCTGAACCCTCTTAAGGTGGCCCCCCTCTGCACTCTTCTGGTATCTGGGGTGTTAGGGCTGATCCCCTGGGTATCCCACCCTAGAGGGGTCCTGGCCCCCTCCCAGCATCCCCAGTGCTTTGGTTTAGGAGCACTGGGGTGGTGAGCCTCTCACCCCAGCTGGGGCCTCAGGAGTGCTGGCGTGGATCCTGCACCCCCCCCCCCTCCATCACTGGGTGCCAGGAAGGAACCCAGGCTTCCAGCTGTCAAATCCCCCCCTTCCTAAGGAGCCCAGCCTGCCCTTTCCCCCCATTGCTGGCTGCGCCCCCCCCCCCCCGCCACCATCATCATCCAGCAAATATTAATAACAACCCCTGCAAACAGCCTTTGCTTTTATTCCCTTGCTTTCCTGGCCCCTGCTCTGCTGATCTCAGCTCCTCCGGCTCCAAAACGCTTTTTAAAATTGCTGGAGAGTGGAGACCTCTGCAAAAGCTCTGCCCTCAGCTGCCCCTTGCCCCCCTCCTCCTCCCTGCCAGCACCCACCCTGAGGACAGCAGCACCCATGTGCCGGGAACCGGGTGCCATCCGCCCCGGTTATTTAAAAGGCGCCAGGCTGGGCTTGATTAAAACGGAGTAAAAAGCCAGAGCCAGGACAGAGAGGGGGATTAGATCGCTCGGGGGAATGTTAATGGACTCCAGAGCTTTCTGGCCGGCCAGGGGCTGGGCTGGATCCAGCCTCGGGCTGCGGCGGGTGACATGAGTGCGCCAGGGCTCAGCTGGAGAGGGCACAGAGAGCCCAGGCTGTTGCTGGCAGAGCAGGAGGAGGATGGGAGGGGGGGAACCACGGCGCCGGGGAGTGTGTGAGGAGGGGGGGCGGGGGGGTGTTGGTGGTGTGGAAATATCTTCCAAAGGCCTGGCCCTTCCTCTGGGAAAAGCAGGGGTGGTCTGGTCCTCCAGCTGGGCTCTGCGCCGCCTCCGCTCCAGAGCTGGAGGCTGATCCTGCAGTGGGGACATGACATGGGATGGCCCTGGGGGGGACCATGGCCACGGCCACCACCCCGTGTCCCCTCCCTTGCTGTCCCAGAGTGGGGGACAAGAACAGCTTGAGGTGACACCAGCTTCAAGAGGGCTAAAAGGGGCTTGTTTGGCAGGAAGGGCCGGTGTGGCAGTGCGGGGCTGGCGGTGGGGGAAGGGGCTCCAAGTTTTGGGGCAGGGGTCCTGGCAGCCCCCAGCATGGGATGCTCCCCACCCCGACTGCCAGATGCACTGGATTGCAGGTCTGACGTGGGCAATCGCCTCCCTTCCTCGTTAGCTTGTGATTAGCATGTCAAGTGGTTGAAGTTGGTGGGTATAAAGGATGCGAGCTAAGAATAATGGCTTCAATTTTCTTCACGGCACAGCCATTAATTTGAAGGAGAAGGGGGTGTCCAAAGCTTCCCCGCCAGCTCCAGGCAGCTCCCTTGGAGAGTCCCACCCCTGCCCCCTCCCTGCCAGGGCCAGACCCCAGGGCTGGGGTGGGGGACGTGGCCCTCGTCCTGCTCTGGGTGCTGGTGGGCAGTGTCCGAGGTGGGTGCTGGTACTGGGCTGAGCTGGTACTGGGCTGAGCTGGTACTGGGCTGAGCTGGTACTGGGCTGAGCTGGGCACATACATCCCGTGCTTCCCTGTGCCAAGGGGACGGTGCAGCCAGGGCTGGGTGTGCAACACGTGGCCATCCATCCACACCATCCCAGCACATCACCCCTTGCTTTCCCAGGAATGGGGGAGTTTCCCCTGCCTTGCTTCCCCCCACCCCAGCTCCATCCCCACGCAAAGGGAGGGCAAATTCCCGCCTTGTTTCCAAGGGGATAGGGGAAAAAAAATAAAGGGGGGAGGGGGGGAAGGAAATGGAGGCAAAGCTGCCTCCCCCTTGGCATGTGCCAGGTCCTGGCAGCGAAGCAGGAGCCTCCTTGAAGCCACATTCCCTGTAGCACATGTGGGTAAAGCTCCGTCTCCCCACAGCTCCGGGATCATCCCCGGGACACGGAGCATCCCTCATCCCACCGGCAGCATTAGCACCACAAGAGGCCAAAAAAAACCAACCCCCTCTTCCCAGCCGAGCTGCAGAATGAAAAGAACCGTTTCCATCCCGAGGAGGTGAGGTGGCCGAGCAGGTACCACCGGCTGCCCGAGGACCTGGATTTCCTTTCCGTGCTCATCCCGCAGCCCTAGGACACCCGCAGCCCTGCCGGGCTCACCCCAGCTGCCCCCACAAGCACCTCCCAGAAGTTACCCCGTGCCACGCCAAGAAAGAAGCAGCCGAACAACCATTTCCCCACCACGTTTTGCAGCTATTTGTCCTTATTTCCACACACCCCCCCCTTTTTCTTCTTACCTTTCCCCCCCCTCCTCCAAGCAGCCGCTGCGGGGAAAACCCCGACGAGAGCTGGGATGTGCTGATAAACCCCCGGCCAGCAGCCCCATCGTGAGGCTTTTCAACCTCGGGAACGGGGCAGGTTGCTTGAGAGAATTCACCGAGTCTTAAAAATTAAAGGGAAAAATTTAAAAAAAAGATTAAAAACAGGAAAAAAAAAGAAGAAAAAGGCAAAAAAAAAAAAAAATCAAACCGTGCTCCAAGCAGCCCGTGCCCAGTAACGCTCTGGTCACGTCGGGTGGTGGTTTCCCGGTGGGATTTAACTCCCTGGGGAGGAGGAGGGAAAAATTTATCCCCCCCAGGTGTCACCGTTTTGTGTCACACTCGTTTGCACCCACCTGGCCCCGGTGCTAATGAGGGGTTCGTCTCCCCGCGCTGCGGGGCCACCTGAATTGAAAGAGGGGGGAAAAAAGCAAATTTGGTGCTGGCGGGAAGAGTCGTGTAGGAGAAAAAGTGTGTGTGGGGGGGTTCCCCCCACCCCCCCGGGAGTGGTCGCCTTGGGGGGTCGATACCTGCGGGATGGGTGGGGGGATGTGGGCACAGCCACGGACCCCAGGGACCACCCTCTGTGGGGTGTGCACCCCCCCCCCCTCCATCACCACCCTCAGCTTTACCCAGGGGCCAGGCATGATGTTGGGGGGCACAGAGGAGCGACGGTGTGTGTTCCCCCCCCCCCCAATTTGGCCTCTGCAGAGATGTGGTTGCACTGCAGGTCCCATCTCAGCCCCAGCCATGACATCCACCCCCCCCCCCCGCTGCAAACACCCCCATATGTGGGGAGGGTCCGGGACGGACCAGCACCCAGAGCCCCCCACCCATGCGGTGCTCGAGGGGGGCACTTGCATGGCCCTGGGGTGGGGAGGAGTGGAAATACAGCTCCCTTCAACACCCCCTCCACACACCCCCTTCACCTAGAGCACAGCGACTGGCCACCCCCCCTGGGGTGCAGGGGGGGGGGGGGGGGAATCCCATGAGGTCCCACCCTTTAAGGGGGGGGAGGTCTGAACGGGAAGTGTGTGTGTGTGTGTGGGAGGCAGCTGCATTTAACCGGGCTCCCTTGATGCCAGCTTCGGGAAGGGGGGGGGGGCTGGCACTTTGCTGGTCCCCCCCCTCATCAAAAAGGGAGACCCCCAGCATTTCCTCCCACCCCCCTCCCCTTTACACAGCACCGACATCTTCCCAAGCTGTGGCTGTGACAGCCCCACTCCCCCCCCACCTCAACACCTCCCGCAACCCCCCCAGCTCCCACCCCCCCACCCCCCAAGACCATCAGTATGCACCGTGTGTGCTTCTCCATAGCAACCTCCTGCCTGCCCCCCCGGCCCCCCCAGCGCTGCACAACCACTTTGCTGCAGCAGCCCTGACCCCGCCGGCATCACCAACCTCTCCCACCCACAGGTAGCTGCTGTGTGTGTGTCTGTGTCCCCCCCTTGACCCCAGACCCACTCCCCCCCCCCAAAACTCCACCCTCTGCTGCAGCTTCATCTTCCCAACCCTGGAAGTTGGTGGATTTTCTTCTTGTTATTATTATTTTGAACTATTCTTTATATTTTGGGGGGATTTCTTGCTTTTGACCTCTTCATGGTGTCGGTGTTTTCCCCATCCAGCACCTGCAGTCCCCCCCCCCCCGTGTGTGTCCCCCAAATCCCACCCACCATGGGTGCCCCCCGAGGTGTCCCCTGGGTGCCAGGGAGGGACAAGGAAAGCCCCCCCCCCCCCTCCCCATCCCCACGAAATAACTAGTGCACCCCCAGCCTTGATCACCAGGTGATGGGGATCCCCAAAGCATCCCCCTCAAAGCGTCACCCCCCCACCCTCAGGGACCCCATCCTGGGGGGGGGGGGGGGGGGAGCACCAGTGGAGGACACCCCCTCCCCCCGCCGATTTACACCAAAATTCCACCTTTTACCTGCAATTCCCAACTTAGGCTGGATCCTGGCACCCCCCCCTCCCCAAATCCGGGCTGGGGGGGGTCGTGGGGGGGGTGGTTGTCATCTTCCCTCCAGCACCCCCACCCCCACTCCTCTCCCCAACCCCCCCAGGCCGTGACACCCCCCAAAAGAGAAGCAAGAAAAGCAACGGGCACCGCTCGATCTCTCAGGGTTTGGTTGGTTGGTCTTTTTGTTGTGGGGTTTGGGGTTTTTTTTAATATATATTAAAAAAGTGCTTTTTTAAAGATTCCTTCCTAAATAACCCAAAAAAGACCAGGCTGGGGGGGGGAGGGGGGGTCATTCCAGCCAGGACAGCACAAACACTGCACGGGGGGGTGCAGCACAGGAATGGGGGGCTGTTTTGATCAGGTTTGGGGTTATTTTTCCCCTTGTTGTTTAATTTTTTTGTATTTTATTTATTTTTTTGGGGGAGGAGCATTTTGCCATTTGTGTTGTTTTTTTTTTTTTAAATTTCAGGGTGTTTTGCTCTCTTTTTACTTTTTTTTACCGTGTTTTTTTTTCTCTCTCTCTCTTTTTTTAAACCCTGGGGGGTTGTGTTTTGGGTTTGTTGTGGGTTTGGTGTTGTTTTTTTTTTTAGCACGATCCACCAAGTTGCACAGAAACTGCCAAACCCTTGGGGGGGGGGGGAACAAACACACACACACACACATTGAGGATGGGGAAAGGGTGGGGGGGAGGGAGGGAAGAGAGGACCCCAAAGACCCCCCTCACCCCCCATCCAGCACCCACGGAGCACCCACACCCTGAGCTCATCCCCACCAGCAAAACCAGTGTCCCCCTTTACCCCAACCCACCCCCTCCCCACCAAAACCTTGTGTGATGAATTTCTGTCTTCTTTTTCCTTTTAATTTTTTTTCCTTTTTAATTATTTTTTTCCTTTTTCATTTTTTCCTTTTTAATTATTTTTTTCCTTTTTCATTTTTCCCTTTTTCATTTTTTCCTTTATCATTTTTTTCCTTTTAAATTAATTTTTTCCTTTTTATTTTTTCCTTTTAATTTTTTTCCTTTTTCATTTCTTCCTTTTTCCTTTTTTCCTTTTTCCTTCTTTTCCTTTTTCCCTTTTTCTTTTTCATTTTTTCCTTTTTAATTAAATTTTTCCTTTTAATTTTTTCCTTTTTCATTTTTCCCTTTAAATTAATTTTTTCCTTTTTAATTTTTTGCTTTTAAATTTTTTTCCTTTATCATTTTTTTCTTTATAATTTTTTTCCTTTTCATTTTTTCCTTTTTCCTTTTTTCTTTTTTCATTTTTTCCTATTTAATTAATTTTTTTCCTTTATCATTTTTTCCTTTTTCATTTTTTTCCCCTTTTTCCTTTTTAATTTTTTCCTTTTCAATTCTTTTTTACCTTTTTCATTTTTTAAAACTCTTTTTATCCCCCCCCTTTTTTTTTTTTCCCCTTCCTTTCTTTTTTTTCACACCAATTCAGATCTTCGGGTCTGGACTACCAAAAAAAAACCCCACCAAAAACCCCACCAAAACCAAAACCCCAACCAAAAACCCACCTCGTTCCTCTCAAGAAGAAGAAAAATAAAACTCAAATCATTGTCATTTCAAATCATAATAAAAATAAAACTAAAAAAGGGCCACGAAACCCCAAGGAACCCACGCGAAAGTTGCACACATAAAACCACAGCAGATGTACAGAATTGCAATATACAAGACACGATTTATAATAAAACATTATATACAATAAATAGGTTATTGTTACTTTCTTTTTTTTCCTCTTTTTTTTTTTTTTAAACATTTTTTTTCTCTGTTTTTTTTGTCGCTCGATCCGTAAATAAAGTTTTTCTCAGTGCATACAGGTGGGTTTTTGCTCTTCTCTCCTGCATATTCAACCTCTCAGTCACTTCAGGTCTCTGTTTTCAGTCGCTTTAATTCTCCCCCTCTTTTGATTTTTTCCTTTTTTTGTGAATTTTCAGCTTTTTAGATTTTTTTTTCCCCTTAAAAGTGTTTTTTTTTAATTATTTTTTTTAATTTTTTTTTTTTTTTTTACTCCTTTTCTTCAAAAGTATTTACAATTGCTGGTTTTGTGCAGAAACAAAAGAAACCAAACCAAACCAAACCAAACAAAAAAAAAAATGAATCAAATAATAATAATAAAAAAAAATCATAATCAAAATTCGAATTGTCCCTCTGGTTCTTCTGGCTGGGGAGGAAGGAGAACGCGGCGCCGGCGCCACGGCCGAGGCAGGGACCGGCGGGCGAAGTGGGGGGAGATTTTGGGGGGTACAAGGAGCCTGGGGTGCCCCGCCGGCGACAGCTCCCCCCCCTCGCATCTCTCCTCTCTGCTTAGGACGGGTGGGGGGGCGCGGGGAGGGGGGGGGGGGTCCAGGGTGCTGTGGTTGGTGGGAGGGCTGAGGGGGGGAGAGGGGAGAGAGGAAGGGTGAGTGTGGCCCAGGGTTGGGACACAGCGTCCTGGCTGGGGGTGGGTAGGGGGTTGGGGTCTTGTGTACATCCCCCCCCCTCCCCCCCCATTCGGCACCCATATATCCAGGAGTCCTGCCCACCCCCCCAATCCAGCACCCACGCACCCAGGGGTTCTGTGCACCTCCCAGGCAGCACCCGCACACCCAGGGGGCTGGGGTCCTGCCCACCCCCCAATCCAGCACCCATGCACCCAGGGGTTCTGTGCGCCCCCCATTTAGCACCCACGCACCCAGGGGGCTGGGGTCCTGCCCACCCCTCAGTCAGTACCCAATCAGGGGTCTGGGGTCCTGCCCACCCCCAACCCAGCACCCACACACCCAGGGGTCTGGGGTCCTGCTTATCCCCTCACCCACCACCCACACAACCAGGGGTCCTGCCCACTCCCCCCATTTAGCACCCACACAAGCAGGGGTCTGGGGTCAAGCCCACCCCTCCCCAATCCAGCACTCCACACACCCCCTGGCACCCCCAGGGTTCAAGCACCCAGCATCCCACCACCCCGGGGGGGGCAACACCCCACCACCCTGAGCTCCAGCACCCACCACCCCGGGGGGGGCAACACCCCACCACCCTGAGCTCCAGCACCCACCACCCCGGGGGGGGCAACACCCCACCACCCTGAGCTCCAGCACCCACCACCCCGGGGGGGGCAACACCCCACCACCCTGAGCTCCAGCACCCACCACCCCGGGGTCCAGCACCCACAGACACTGGGGCAGACCAGGTTCCCACCTTAATGGCAACACCCGGAACAAGCACTTGGAGCCCAAATAGGGTCTGGGGGCACCCAGTGCTTGAGAAACCCCACGGGAAAGCACGGAGCACCCAGCGCACCCCCGCTGCCCCCCCCCCCCCTCAGCCCCACACCACCCTCCCAGGGGACAACAGACATGGGGCAGAGAGGGGGCTTGGGTGGCACTTACCGGGTGATGGTGGCATCTCCAAGAAGCTGCCAGAGCCTTGGGGCGGGGGGGCGGGGGGGGGGGTCCTCATCTCTCCCAAACACCCATCGGCGTCCATCCGGCAAGAACAAAACACCCCCCCGGCTCGCGTGCCAGGAGGGGTTTTTTCGGGGGGGGGGGGTTGGTGGATGGGGAAGAATAAAAACCCAACAACCCCCTGGCAGCCCCCCTGGGGCGCTGCCCTCCCCCCTCGCCCCCTAGGACTGCGGAGTCAGGGGGTCCCCAGCCGCTGCCCCCCAGGTCCCATGGCCCTGCCTGCCCTCCCTGCCTGCGCCCCTGCCCTGGGCTCGGGTGGGGGCAGCGCCGTCTGTCCGTCCGTCCGTCCGATTGTCCTGCTGCTGGGGGGGTGGGGGGCGCGGAGGGGGGGGGGGGCGGCATTTCGGGAAGCAGATCCAGGCGGTTTCGCAGGCGGAGCAGGAGGTTGGGGGGGGGGGGGGAGGAGGAAAACCGGGTTGTTTTGTTTTTTTTCTCTCTTCGTCCATTATTATTACTCTTTTTTTTTTTTTTCCTTTTTTTCTTCTTTCAACTTTTTTTTTTCGCCTTTTTTTTCGTTTTTTTTCTTTTTTTTGGTTTTTTTTCTTTTTCTTTTCTTTTCTTTTTTTTTTTTTTTTTTAGAAAACAAACAAACGGATCCAATCCCAGTTAAATACAGAACTTGAAAAGTGTTCCAGAAAAAAAGTGCTGGCTAAATTACCTCTGAAAGAGAAACACAACATGGGGGAAGGGGGGGAATGACACACAATGAGAAGGGTTTGGGAGGGGAGGGGGGGGTGCCCTGTGTACCCCCCACCCACACTTTAGCACCCCCCTCACCCTCACCCCGAGGGTCACCCCCACCTACCCTGTAACAAAACCTCGTTGTCCGGTTGGCACGTCAGCAGACACTACAATGAGGTGACCGTAAAAGTGTCCTCAGGGTGTTGTTGCTCTACCATGGGTCCCAAAAACCCGCTCTTCTGGGTGGGGGCCATGACGGGGTGCCCTTGGGGTGCAAAACTGGGGTACCTGTAGTTGTCCTGCAGTTGCAGCATTGAGTCTCTTGGTACGGGGGAGATGTTCAAGTCATTGATCAAGGGACAAGCGTAGGGTCCTCGGTGGTGCGCCCGGGACATCTCCAAGGGTTCCTTCTCACCCTTGGAGGGGTGGGTGCTGCTTGGGCTGCTCAAGTGGGGGTTGAGACACGTGGGGTCCGTCCTCCCCATGAAGTCTACAAGCATCCCGGCCCCCGCTTTCCCGTCGTAGGAAGGGCTCCGGGTGCTGGCGTTGGGGGAATACCAGTACGGGGGGTTTTTGCAACTGGGGGAGTCGTAGTGCGGTTGAGGCATGGGGAGATCGCGGCACGGCAGGTGGGGGGCGTGCGGCAGGGACCCCCCCTGCATGCTGTGTTTGAGCGAGTCGCAGGCGGGCAGCTTCCGGATGTCCCCAGCCCGTAGGTCCTCCTTGAAGGCCAAGGTTGGGGAGCAGTTGGGTGAGAAGGCTTTCTGCAAACCGGCCTCAAAGACAGTCTGCTGGCCGGGACCCGCCAGCTGGTGCGGGAGGGCAGGGAAGTGCTTGCTCTCCAAATCCGGCTGCCCCAAACCGGGGGAGTCACTCTGAAAGCCCTGGACAAAAGTCCCGTCCGAGGGGGTGGAGGGGTTCATGGAATAGGGGCCAGCGTAGTCACAGGGGTCCCGCTCGCCCACCCCGAAGCCCCGGGATTGGGAGGGCAGGGGGGACATGCTGCTGTCCCCGCTGTAGTAGTCCAAGCCCAGGTCCGTGCTCTCCTGGAAGAGGGGGTTGACCACCTGTGACTTGGTGGGGAACTTGGCCTTGCCCGTCCCCCTCTCCTTCTTGGAGGCACAAGCTCCCCGGGAACCCCGAGGCTGCCGGGGCCCTGTGCTCCTCTTGGAGGGGTAGACGGAGGAGGAGGAAGAAGAGGAGGAGAAGTTCAGGTGAGAGGTGTCAAACATGTCCACCTTCTTCCGTCGGCCTCGACCGGGCTTGGAGTTGCTCTGGAAGAGGACACTCTGGTTCCAGTTGTAGCCTGGGGCAGAGGACGCCTCGTTCCAGTCCATCATCAGCTTCTCCAGGCTGGAGAGGCTGGACTGGCCCTCGCTGGAGGACGCCTCGCTGTTGGCACGCCGGTAGCCGGCCGGCTGGTTGAACTGGGTGCTGTCAGAGGAGGATTCGGAGAAGGTCTCCGAGACCGTCTGCTGCTTGGCTTTCTGCGGGGTGTAGTTGGAGATGTCCAGGATGACATTGGGCTCGTTGAGGTGACACTCAAACCCTGGGTTGTAGAGCTGGCTGAAGGCCTCCGAGCTCCAATCCAGCCCACCGTAGCCTTGCCGGAAAGCCCAGGGCGCGGCGCTGGGGAACTGCCGGCAGTTTTCGGGTGAGGGTTGGAAGGAAGCTGAGCCCTTGGGCACCATGTAGCCACCGGGTGAGACGGTGCTGGCCCGGCTGTCGCAGCGCAGGGGGGTGTGGGCGGCGCTGGAGAACTGTACCCCTTGCTCGGTGCTGTTGAAGAAGGCAGCTTTGCCCAAGGGCAAGCTGGGACCGGCCGTCGGCGGCGCGTAGCCGGCACTGTGGGCACTGCTGGGAGAGGAGGGGAGGCTGCTGCCGCTGCCGTAGGCGAAGCTGCAGTCCTTGCTGTTGGGGCAATCCTGGGCTGATGGGTACTGCTTTCCCGGTGGGAAGACGCTGGCAGGTGCCACGCTCTGCCCGGTGCCGTAGTTGCCGTAGGGCGAGTAGCCGGGGGTACCGCTGGCCGCCGGGTGAGCCGTGGGCGACCGGGAGACAGCGGAGGGTGGTGCCAGCTTGGGAAAGGCCTCGGCGCCCCGGCACTCCGATGACCCTTGGGACACGGCATAGCCAGTGGTGGCAGCGGCACGGCTGGGTGGGAATGCCGGCCGGCCCTGCATGGCCGCATGGAAGGCCTCGGCGCCCGGGGTTGCGGCCGCCACCTTGCCGCCTCGGGCTGGGTAGGCAGCCAAGCCCCGTTGTCCCGGCAGGGCGGCCGGGGGAGCCGTGTAGGCGGCCGCTGATTTGCGGGACTCGGAGCGGGAGGCCGAGAGGGCGAAGTCCAATAGGTCGGAGGAATCGTCCGAGTCCAGCAAGGAGCGGAAATAGCCGGTGAAGAGGCTGTGCCTCTCCGGGCCGGCCTCCGCCTGCGAGGATGCCGCGCTCCCGCCATAGAAACCAGCCCGGTTGGAGGAGCCCGACTCCAGCCCAGCGGCGTGGAACGGCCTGGCCTCAGCCCCTTGGTAGCCACCACTGCGGCCAGCCTGGCCACTGGGGTGGCCGTGGTGGGGGGCCCAGGGGCTGCCCTTCTCCCCCCCAGCCCACTCAGCGGGGCCATCACCAAAGCTCTGCCCAGGGTTGGGTTCAGGGAACAGCGCTCCGTTCTTGCGAGCTCGGCGTTTCCGTTTGGGTTTGCCCATGGGATCGGGCTCCGGCCGGCCCCGCTTGCGTGGGTGCACGGCGTCGGCGTGGAGGGCAGTGGGGGCTTTCTTCTTCTTCCCGATGCCCTCGAAGAAATCGCTGAAGGAACAACGGGCAGCACGGGCAGCATGGCCACCCCCACGCCCACCAAAGCCCCCCGCCTTGCCGCCGCGCCGGCGGAAGCCCTGGACGCGGTGCAAGAAGTGGGAGATGCTTTGGGTGTCGGGGGCTTGGTGGATGGATTCGGGCTCACTGGGGGTCCAGCAGCGGGGCGGTGAGCAGCGCCCCGAGCACTGGCTCTGCCGGTTAAGGAAGGCCAGCTTGGCCAAGACGTCTGAGTAGTCAGCCTTGCTGTCATTGGTGTCGGCAATGTAGGATGGCTGAGGGGAAGCCAGCTTCTGCTTCCTTCTCCTCCTCTTCTTCACCTCCGGGACGGGTTCCTTGGGCTTGGTTTGGCCCAGCAGCAGGTTCTTGGGGGGCCTGCCCCGCTTGCGCTTCAAGATGATGGGCATCTCACCGGGGGGGAAGACCACCACCACGTTGCGCCCGTTGTTCTTCATCTTGAGCAGCGGCGTGGGCTCCATGGAGCTGCTGGCCGCCAGCTCCTTGCCCTCCAGGTTGAGGTTGCTGCTGAGCGACGACACCTTGTAGGTGGTCTTGTTTCTCCTCCCCAGGGACACAGGGATCTTGGCCATCTTCACTACCATCTTCCTCACCCCTCGGCACTTGCTCTTCTTCCCCATCGCAGGGGCCTTGGGCACCTCATCGGGGTCCAGAGTGGTGGGAGGTGGGGGCGGGGGGGCCAGTAGCGGGGTGCTGGGCTCCTCAGGCCCGGGGGGCACCTCGGCGGGCAGGGCAAGAGGGGACAAGACACGGCTCTCGGGGGTGATGTCCACCCGGCGCCCTCGCCCTGCCCTCCTCCGGCGGCACAGCATCTTTGGCTTGTCTGTCCGGCGCAGGGCGTACTTGCGGTGGTCCTCGCCGCACCGCCCGGCCCCCCGGCCCCCGCAGGGACCCCGTTTCACCACGCTGCCCAGAGGACACCCCCCTAGACGGGGCTGCAGCCCGTGGGGTCGCAGCGGGTCCCCGCTGCCCGGTTGTGCCTCCAGCAGCTCCGCCACGGGGCCCAGTGGCTGTGGCTCCAGCAGCGAGGGCTCGGTGGGCAGCAGGGGGGCTCGTGCATCCAGCAGCGGCGGCTCCAGTGCCCCGGGAAGTGGCTCCAGTGTCTGCAGCCCCAGCGGCTCCGCCAGCGGCTCCAGCGACTGCAGCTCCAAGGACTCGGACAAAGGCTCCAGCGACTGCAGCTCCAGCGACTCGGAAAGCGGCTCCAGCGACTGCAACCCCAATGGCTCCAGGTTTTGCAGCTCCAGTGACTCTGGCAGAGGCTCCAGGCTCTGTGAATCGAGCAGCTGGGGTTGCGACTCAAGGGACTGGGAATCCAACAGCCGGGACTGGGAGTCCAGCTCTTGGGCTGGCAGCAACTGGGGCTGAGGCTCCATCGCCTGTGACTCCAGCAGCTGCGTCCCAGGGCAGGCCAGGGAGGCCAGTTCGTTCAGGATATCCGCCTCGGCCAGGTCTGAGTAATCACCAGCATCAGGCTGGGAGCAACTAGCTTCCACCACTGGTGCTTTGGAGGCCCCTCCAACACCCCCACTATGTCCCGGGGGCTGTGGGGTGCTCCCCCCACCACCCTCGGCTTCTCCTTCTCGAGCCTGGGGCCGGGGATGCCGCGGTGGCTCAGTTTTGCACAGCACCCCCCGTTCCTCAGGGCTGCGGATGCTGTTGGCCAAGGAAGGTGAGGAGAAGAAGCTGTACTGGAGGTCACGGTCAGTAGGGAGGAGACGGTTGTCCTCGTGGCCACCACCACCACCACCACGGAGGCTACCGCAGTCCAGGTGCACCCCGCTGCTCTTGAGGTCCTCGGAGAGGCGGTTGAGGTCCTTCATGATGTCGATGAGCTGCACCACGGGGTGGAGGTTGATGTGCCCGTTGCCGCACTTGCTCCGGAGCAAAGCGAGGATGCTGTCGACGTTGCAGCGGCCCGAGGCCAGCGTCACGTTGGGGAAGGTTTTAGGCACCCGATCCCGGGCGGCTGCTTCCTCCGCGCTACCCCCCAGGATCCGGTGCTCGCCGGCACAGCCCAGCAAGTCCTCCCCTGCCTTGGTGCCCCCGTGAACGCTCTGGCACCGGTCGGCTGGGTCGCCGTGCAGCAGCGAGCCTGCCTGGTGCTCCCGGCCGAGCGCGGGGCACGAGCCCTCAGGGAAGCTCAGCACGCTGCAGGATAAGGCCTTTTCCGCCGGGCAAGCCGGGGGCCGCTGCGCCGGGTGGCCCGGAGGGTAGAATTTGGGCTCTCGGACGTAGTCGGGCGAGCCACGCACAACGCTGGTCGTTACCACTGGGCCCGGGGGCTTCACGCGCATCCTGACCTCCTCCTCCCCCGCGTGCCGCTTGGCCGAGCAGTTGCTGACATGGGGGTCAGGGAAGGTGGGACCGGGACCTGCACAGGGCAGAGAGGGGGACAGTGAGGATCTGAGGGCATCAACAACACCTGCTCCAGCCCTGCTGCCCACCTTTGTCACCCACAGCTCATCCCTGCTCCAGCTCTGCTGCCTGTCTTTGCCTCCCAGCTCATTCCTATTCCACCCCTGCTCCCTCCCTTTGCCCCTCAGCTCATCCCTGCTCCATCCCCAGCGAGGACCTGGCTGGCACTGCAGGAATCTGCCCCCACCACCCCCAACTACCCCAGTGGGGGAGTGGGAAATGGGGTCTGGCCCCCTCCCCTGCTCGGGGGGGTGCTGGATGCCCTCCCCATGGCAGAACCACCTGTGCCAGCCCTGGCACAGAGTCACCTCCAAATGGGGTGTCCAGGGGGGGCCTAGGCTGCTCCCTCCCCCCCACGGGGCAGAGCTGGGGGTCTGGGGGTGTCCGGGGGGGCTGGAACTTACCCTCTGCTTTGCTGCTGCTCCTGAACTTGAGCTCTCTGCAAGGGAGGGGGTGTGAAGGTTAGTCCCGTGCGGGAGGAGGTGGTGGGGGACTTGGGGGGGATCTGGGTGCCCACCACCCTTCTGGGCAGCACCAGGGGCAAGGGGGCGGGGGGGGGGGAGGGGGGGTGTCCATTGCACTGTCCCCAGGGCTGCGAGCTGAGGGGTGGGGAAAGGGCCGGGGGGGAGGCTGCTTCCCATCTGGGGGGCAGAGGGGACAGGTTTATTCCCCCAGACTCACCCCCTAACTCCCCCACAGGGCCGGGGTGCTGATGAGGCGGGGTCCGGGGGTGGGTCGGGGGTCCTGCGCGCGCGTGGCCGCTAGGTGTCCCCGGTGAGCCGCGCGCCCGTCACCGCCCCCCCCCTCCCGCCCCCTCTCCCCTGGCCGGACAGACCGGGGCGGGGAGGTGGGGGGGGGGGGGGGGCGAGTTCAGAAGCGGCTCAGCATGTCCCCCCCCTCCTTCAGCCCCCTTCGCACCCACCCATGACACCCCACACCCAACTGCTGCCCCCACCCGAGGTGACATCCCTCCCCCCTCGCCCCAGGGACCCACTGCCTCAGTTTCCCCCGCAGTGGCAACGCGAGGTCTGGGACTCGGGGGGGTGGTTTCCTGGCACCCACTGCTCAGCCCACCCAACATCCCACGGGGAGCTGCAGACACCCCCACTCACACACTCCCCCCGCTTTGCAAAGCCCGCCCCCCACCCCCATCTCCAGAGATGCTCTGAACACCCTCCCCCTCCGCTCCCTCCACGGCAGGGATGGGCAGAGGAAGATTTGCTGCCAACTCCCCCTTTCCCCCGGTTCCCGGGGAGACCCCCAACTCCCCCGTTCCGGGATACCTGTTCCGGGGGTGTTTGCAGTGCAGGTTCACCGGGAAGGTGCTGCCGTCGCTGCCGGGCTGGCGGGGGCCGGAGCCCTGGGCGCGGGGGCACCGCTCGGCTGCCGGGGGGCTGGCACCGTTCTCCAGTGCGAGGGGCTGGCAGGCGACCGAGCTCCCATCTGCTCGAGCAAGCACAGAGACATCCCCCCCCCCAACACATTATCAATCCAACGGCTCCCTCCCCAGGGAGCACCCTCTGCCCTGGGCTGCCGTGGGTGCCCCCCACCCTGCCCCCCCCCCCCCACCTCCCCTCCCACACCACAGCCCATGGGGACCCACGCTGTCCCCTCTGCCCCACAGGATGGGGACCCATTATGGGATGTCCAGCCACGGGGTGGCATTTTTGGGGCAGGACACCCTTTTTTTTTTTTCCCCCCCGAGGAAAGCCCAGGCGAGGCTGGACACCTCCTTGCCAGGCTGTGGGCACACGTGTGTGTTGCCCACATGTACCCATGCCCACATGGACGTGCGTGTTGCACATATGTGTGCACCCACGGGCCCCATGTGCCACCAGGACGCTGGAGGTCCAGGCACCACACAGCAGCTGCCCACCCAGCACAGGGCTGCACGGCAGAGCCCCCCAAACCCATCACAGTCCCCCTGTTCTTGTTTCCCCTCATAGAACCGCGTTGGCTCCTGTTTGCTCCCCCAGTCCCTGCTGGCTCCTTCCCCAAGCACACACCCGCAGACACACACACACGCAGCCTCCCGGCGTGATCCAGGCTCTTCCCGGTGTCTGGATTAGCGTGACAACTTATCAACAAGGCAGGGAAAGAGAATTCAAACCTGTCAGTCCATCCCCATCCCTCCCTCCCCGTCTCTTCGCCAGCCTTTGGGCGCAACGCTGGCAAGCAGGAGATGCGGGCACCTCTTCTGCCAGGGGTAGAGTTACATCAAGGGCGATGTGGAGCAGGAAAATATGTGCTAGAAAGACCGGTCTGGTCTCTGATGAAGCTGCTCATGTGCCCGGAGAGCTGTCGGAGGGGAGGCGGGCAGGAAGGAAGCAAACGGGAGGTTTTCCAGAATAGCCGCTGGGAGCCCGGTCGCTGCCGCACACGCCTGAACACGGCTCGACGGGGAGAACTGGGGCGTTATGGGGAGTGTCCCCATTGTGTGTGTGTCCCCCCGCGCATCTGGAAGTGTGGATGTAGAAGCAAATCCTGTGGGATTGTCCCCAAAGGGGTTCACGGCACCAGCCGGGGCATCGAAAGGCACCTCCATGTCCATACCAGTGTCCCCCCCCCCTCGATCCGGATCTATCAGTAAACCTTGTGCGATTGGTCCCCAAGGGGGTGCACAACACCCACTGGATCATCACGGGGGCCCCAATCTCTGTGCCAGTGTGGTGACCCCCCCCCCCCCCCCCATCCAGAGCTGCGGATCTACCAGTAAACCTTGTGGGATGGTTCCCAAGGGGGTGCACAGCACCAGCTGAGCCATTGTGGGGCCCCCCAGTCTCTGCACTGGTGGCCCCCTCCCGCATCCGGGGCTGTAAATCTTCTAGGATGGTTCCCAAGGGGATTCATGGAGCCCACCAAGGCGTTGTGGCCCCTACATCTCTGCACCAGCCTCCCCCTGTATCTGGAGGTGCAGATGTCGTAGCAAGCCCCGTGGGATGGACCCCAACGATGAGCACGGCACCCACCAGCGGGCACCCAGAAGTGCTGGGGATGTCCTCTCTGCCCCACTCTCACCCCACACTGGCCAGAATCAGGCTCCTGCCCTCAGACACCCTCCCCCCCCCCCCCCCCCAACCCCACCGCGGTCACCACGACAAACCCGAAGACACTCCCCGCTCTCCTCCCTCCCCATCCGGCCACCCCCCAACGGCGGGGACCACCTGTGCCCCCTCACCCAGCACCCACCACGCCACGGGGGGGGACAGCTGGCACCCACCATCCTCCCCCCACCACGATGCCATGGGGGAGCCCGGCCCCGGGGGCGGTGGGGAGGGGGCTGCGGGCGGGACCAACCCTGGCCCCGCCGCCGAGCTCACTTTCACCTCCCTGCTCAGCCCCAGGCAGCCGCCACATGTTTCACATTAGGCTCTCCGGACTTCGCCATTCCTGGTTTCCTTGCCAGGGGTAGGGCCTTTTTCCTTCTTCTTCTTTTTATTTTTTTTTTCCCTTTTTTTTTTCTCTCTCTTTTTTTTTTTTTTTTCTTTCCCCTTTTTAATTTTTCTTTCTTTTTTTTTTTTTTCCCCTCCTCGCTGGTTACAAAACACCAGCCCAGACCACACAAGCGAGGAGGGACGGAGGGAGAGGAGGAGAGGAGAGATAGATAGATGGGCGCTGCAGGGTGGGGGAGAGAGGCAGTGAGGCTTGGGGGGGGGGGGGGAGGTAAGGGGGCGGGGAGGGGGGGAAGCGGGCGAGATTGCAGTCACCTCCGCTTCCCACCTCCTGACCCCGCAGCCCTGCAAAGATAACAGCCCCCGAAGACTGCTGACTCGCCTCGCAGAAATCCAATATCCTCGCCTGGTGAACTAATCGACTACCTGGGCTCGCCAACCTCCCCTGCCCGGCCTTAATCCTGCTGCTGCAAAGCTTTAATTAGTTTAACGGTTTCAGGCTTGACAAGAGGGTTGGCGGGGCTAACAGTGTGAGCACCACCCCCCCCCCTCGCTTCAACACCCCCCCTTTCATCCCCGGACAGGCTTAGGGGGTCTCATGGGGGGCAGGGGGGTGTGGGGACAACAGCATCCCCCCCCGCAACCTCAGGATGTTGCTGTCCCCACACGCCGGCCCCCCAACCTGAGGTTGCGGGGGGGATGCTGTTGTCCCCACAACCCCCCCACCAGGTCCCCTGAGGCTGCTGGCGCCTGTCCCCGACCCCCATTGCTGCAGGGGTGTGGGGGGGTTGGGGACACGGAAGGGCTGGCTTGGCACCGGAGTGGCGGCAGCTTGACGGCCCCGCAAGACACGGCCACGGTTTGGTGCCCGGCTCCGAGGCCACCCAGACGTCGGGGTGGGGCCGGAGATGCCACCACCGGGGAGACAGGCGGGCGGCGGGGGACCCAGCCGCCACACAGATGGGGACACGACACCTCCCACCCCGCCGGGGATGGAGGGAGGGGGTCGGGTTCTGGTCCTGTCCGTCACCCCCACCACCTCCCAGGTCCCTGGGCACCGCGGGGTGTGTGTGTGTGTGGGGGGAAGGGGTCAGGGGGCGGCCCTAAATCCCCCCAGGTGGGTGTACGTGGGGGTCTCTGGACACCCTTATCGGCTCAGTGCTGTGTGTGCACACACACGGCTGGGGCACTGCAGAGGTGCCCCCCCCCTTGCACACACACCCCGAGTGGCGTCGGGGGGTACCACGCCAAGTCCCACTCCGCCCCGTCCCTTGCACACTCACACACACCCACGGGTTGAGGCACGGCGGGGTTTTTCCTGCCTTGTACGCACATATCTGGGGGCACGGGGTGGGGGGGGGGGGAAGGGGGTGGAGGTCCCTTGCACACGCCCATCTGAGGGCACAGTGGAGCTTTTCCTCCCTTGCACCCGCACTCCTGAGACACCAGGGAGGTGCCCCCCTTGCATCTCCCCCACCTCACTGCTGTCCCCTCCGTGCCCACTCCCTCGAACACTCCCGCACCCCTTTTGCTGGCTGAAAAACACACCCCCCCCCCCCAACATCCCCCACCCCCGCCCCGTGAGCCCCCCCCCGGAGCCCGTCCTGCGCCTGCTGACACCAATGGAAAATCCCCTCCAGTGACAGCTTCCTGGCAGGCGCTTTCCGAGGGTTTCCGTGTTCCCCAGCCAGCCCCCCCCGGGGCCACCTCCTCCCTGAGCCACGCGGGGGGTCGGGCAGCAAGACCCCCCCCCCCCCAACCCCGCCTTCACCACCTCAATCTCTGCATCCCCCTCGCCTGCGCATCGCGGTCCCCACCCCAAGGCGGGTCCTGTTCCCTCCTCTTCCTCTTCGCACCTTGTCGTCCTACCTGCACCCCCCCCCGACGCTGAGCACACCCCCACCCCCAGCACCACCACCCAACCCGCCCCCAGCCCATCAGCACCCCGCCCACACCTTGGGGATCTACCACCCCGTGGTGCCACCGGTGCTGGGATTGGGAGCAGGGGGTCCCAGAGGAGTGGGCACAGAGGGGTGCTGGAGCACAGGGTGGTTGTGCGCAGGGGTGTGGGGTGCTTGCACCCTTTTTTGGTGGTCACCCCGCACCCACCACTGTTCCAACCCACCACACACAGCATCTCCCTCCCACCCCCACCCTGGCAATTAGGAGATGGAGCAGATGGCACCTGGGTTTCATCTTAGGTAACGGGTCCAGCTGAGTTGCTCGACCACCAGTTTCCTTTGTGGGGCCATCGGTGGCCAGAGCAGAGGTTTATTGGGGTCCTCCCCCAAGGCAGGAACTAGTGGGGGAACACATTCCTCTCCCCCCTCCCCCCGAATGCAGTGCCAGGATGCAGTGCTGCTGTGGGAGGGGATGGTGCTGCTGGGAAGGGCTTGGCTGGCACCTGGGAGATGTTGTCCCAAGGGAGAGAGCTGGGGCTGGCAGCCACTGTCCCACACCACCCTGAGGTGACACATCCCCGGGGCAGACCCTGGCACTGGCCCTGGCACCAGGGAGGGGGGCTCTGAGACTGCTGGAGGTTCCTGCAGGTTTTGGCAGCCCCCCAACCACCCAGTTGCTGCAGCAAAGCAGGGGGAGAAACTCATCACCAAAACAGCTCTGAAATCCTGGCTGGGCCTGGAAGCAGGGACCCTGGGGACACCGATGGCCCCACGCTGCTGGGGACGATGCTGCATCAGGGGGCACAGGCCCTTCTCTCAGGCCTGACTCCAGCTGTGCTGCTGCCACCAGGGTCTTCTGCAGAGCAGCCTCAGCCTGACTCGTCCAGACCTGCTGGTCCCAGAGCTGGTGGGACCCTTGATGGGTTCAGTCCTCAGCCCTGAAACGTGTCACAGTGCCCTCGGGGTGGGGATGGGGACACCTGGGCAAGGACATCCCTTGCAATTACCATCTCCCCTGAAACTACCATCTCCCCCACAAGAAGCCATCTGCTGTGCAAGAACCATCCTCACAGGAACCATCTCCCTTGCAAGGACCATCTCCCCTCCAAGAGCCATCTCCCCCACAAGAACCATCTGCCCTGCAACCACCATCTCCCCTGTGACAACCATTTCCCCCTGCACTCATCCCTCCCTTGCCAGAAACCACTTCCCCGTGCAAGGAGCACCCCCTCCCCCCGCCATCACAGCCCCCCCAGGGCCACAGACACAAGAGCCCAGATGCCCAGATGCCCCCAGCAGCATCACCCCCCTCTCCCACCTTTAGCCCCAGAGAGGTCTGACCCCCTTCGCTGGCTGGGGAAGGGGGGGGCAGGAGGTGGCAGTGGGGGGTCTGGGGAAGGGGCGGGGGGGGGGGGGGGAGCCGGAGAAACCACTCGACAGATGGAGGGCAGGGACAGTGGCACCTCGGCCGGCTGGAGCCCAGCGCCGCGGTTCAGAGCTAGCAGGGAAACGGGCTAAATTTAGCTGCTCTCCTCGGTGCCAGCTTTGTTCCCCCGCCCCGCCGAGCCGGCGCGGGAGGCCAGCAGCCTGCCTGGCCCCCTCCCCTGCCCTCTCCCTGCTGCGGTGGTGATGGGGACACACACACACAGACACACACATAGGACACCCCAGCAGCCACCCCAGGGTCGGGGTGTTTGGGGCTCCCTTAGGGTACCGGGTGTTTTTGTGCCCACATCTCGGAGCGATGGCACCACAGGGTATTTTGCCCCAGTCAGGTGCCCCAGAGTCTCCCACCAACAAAAAAAACAAGGGTCAGCGGGCATGAGGCTGCGCAGAGGGTTGTGCCCACCACCCTCCTTCCCCCCCTCACACCCCCCCTCCGGGCTCCCTGTTATAGCCACAGCGTGAGTCACAGCCCCGGTGTGACCCTGCCCAGCGCCGGCCACACCGGGTCACCTAACAACGGCTGCCACCTGGCAAGGAGGGGGGGTCTGTTCCCTGCTCATGTCACCCTTTGCCTGTGGCACCCAGGGTGGCTCCGTGACACCCTGCTGGGGGACGTGAAGGTCATCGAAGCCCCAGCAAGAAGGGGCGGGGGTTCATCCCTGCCCAAGCCACCCCTCAGCAGCAGCCTGTGGCAGCCAGGGTGGCTTTGTGGCTCACCAACACCCTGCTGGGGTCCCTGGGGACACAGAGGTCATATAACACCCATGGCTGCCCCACCAAGGAGGGGGAGGTCCGCCCCCTGCCCGCACCACCCATGGCCCGTGGTCTGTGGCACCCAGGGTGGCTCCATGATGCCCTGCTGGGGAATCCCCAGGTCATGTAAGCCCCAGCAAGGAGGGGGGAGGTCCATCCCCTTCCCACACCCCACCTTGCCTGCAGCATGTGGCACCCAGGATAGCTTTGTGGCCCCCCAAAACTTTGCTGGGGGACCACGGGGAGAGACACAGAGGTCCTCTAAGCCCCAGCAAGGAAGGCAAATCCATCTCCTGCCCACACCACTCGTTGCCCACAACCTGTGGCACCCAGGATGGCTCTGCGACCCCTCCCCACCCCAACACCTGGGGACCCTGGAGCGGGGGGGCTTGGGGGGGGGCCCTCAGAGGGGCTGGTGGCTGCGAGAAGGCAGCGAGCTGGGGGTTAACACAGAGCAGGGCCGGGATCCTGCGAGGCCAGTAACATTTGGAAGGCGCCAGATGGCCCCGTGCCCGTGCTGAAGGCTCCTCAGCCCAGCCGTGCTCTCCCCCAGCGCTGGGCCTGGGGGGCTGCAGCAAAGAGGGGCCCACCAGGACACGGGGATGACAACTACGTGCCCACCAGGGGGGGTCCCTGGGCCATCCAGCACCCACCCACGCCCACCCCATCACCACCGCCCCACTGGCAGGGATTGGCAGCAGTGGGGTCTGGGCTCATGGGGGGGGGGAGCCCACAGCATCACCCCTCTAGTGCTGACACCTTGGGAAAGGGGTCTAGGGGGGGGGGGGTCCGGGCAGGGGGGAGAGCAGCCAGTTGCCTCCCTTGGCCAATTTTAGAAACTGGCTAGACAAGAAAAGCAGAAATGGGCTGGGCAGGATTTATGGGCAGGCTGGTGTCAGGGTGGGTTCTTGGGTTTGGGCAGGGGGGTTTTTGCCTTTTTTTTTTTTTTGCCTTTTTTTCCTTTTTTTTTCCCCTTGTGGGAGGCACACACGAGTTGAGCGGAAACTCCTGGCTGCAGATCCTGTTTCCTGGGAGATTCGGCGTGGTGCAGGGCTGGCTGGGGCCAAGCTGGGGTGTGGGAGCCACTGGGGATGATGCCAGCCCTGGGATAAGGGGGCGGGGACAGACCCCACCAAGTGCCCCAGCACCCAACACGTAGGTGGGCACGGAGGGGATGCACCAACAAATCCAGGGCTGCAGGTGCACGAGGTGGTTGTGCACACGCATACACACGAGTGTGGACACACCCGGGGGTGGGGGATTGCGCACACACGGGGGTACCCATGGGGGAGGATTGTGCACCCATGGGTGCAACCCATTCAGACGAGCACGGGTGCAGGTGTATGCACACACCTCCCCCGGTGCAGGTGCACAAACATGTGGGAACACACGTGGGCACTGGTGTGCACACATACACACGTGGATGTGCAGCACGCTCCCCCCCCCCCAGTGCACACACGGGATCAAACACCCTCGGGGGTACAACCCACCCACAAGCTCCTCCATGCCCCCACACCCCTCCCCAGCCATGCACCCAGGCAGCACCCACGGGCTCCCACAGAGAACTCTGGCTGCACCAGGCAGCAGGGACATGATTACACATAGGGAAACTGAGGCAGAGAGCTGGGCAGGCTGTGCCAGAGGCACGGATGGAAACAGGGAGCTGCAGCCAACTCTCCCAGAGGACCTAAGCGCCTTGTGCCCCCCCAGCCCCCCACTCCCACCCACCCAGCTGCCCTCCCGGCTCCGGTTACAGCCACTCTGGGCTGGCCTGTGACACGTCGCATGTCCCGAGGGGCCAGGCTCCCTGGGGACGGGGCATCAGACCACCCAGCTCTTCCCACAACCCAGCAACACCCCTAATCCAGCCTCACAGCACCCACACCTATAGATACACCGATGATTTCCTCCCCCCTTCCCCCCCGCCAGGGAGCTTTCCATTAAAATTGGAAGAAGGCAACTTGCCGGCAGAGCCCCGGCGCGGCTCGTACACAGCCTGTCACTCACACATCACTTTGTAGATGCCCATAAATTGCTTCATTACCTCTTCTAATTGAGGAGAACGCAGCTGCTGTGGGGCGGTGACAGAGCTCCTTCCCTTTGAAGGATGCCTCCCTCTCCAAAGACGGGTCCGGTGAAGCCACCAAGCCCCACCAACATCCCAATAATAATAATAATAACAATAATAATAGCAATAATAATAGGAATAATGGGGATAATCGGGATAATGACAGTATCTGAGGCAAAGCCCCCGGCAAAGGGCAGCAGGACTCCCGTGCGCTGGAGTCTGTTTGTGGGAGGGGGGGGGTGAGGTGCTTGGTGGGCCCTGAGCCGGTGGGGAAACTGAGGCACGAGGTTGCGCCACGCAGGGGGGAGAGGGTGGGGATGGCAACCCCTGTGTCACACCGGCGACCCCCGAGGGGACCGCGGTGGTGACAGGACTTAGGGACAAGCCCAGGCTCAGGGGGAGCAGAGGACGGAGCCCTGGGCGGCGATTTGCTGGGGGAGAGAGGGGAAACCTGCAGCGAGTGGGATCCGAAACTCCCAGGGGAACATCCCACCCGGCTGAGGGACTCCACCGCTCCGGCGGGAAGCCCAGGGGTGCCTGCCACCCTGCGGTGTCCCTGTCCCCACACGGGCCCCCTGGCTTTGTCTGGCAGGCGGCGAGAGGCTGCGGCTGGGCTCGGTCCCCTCGCAGGATACTGCAGAAGGATTTACTGTATTGCAGCTTGTGCTGGCTGCAGCCCAGCGCACAATAGATTAGCTGTAGCCCAGGGCAGCACGTTGCGAGGGGGGGGGTTGGAGAGGACGGGAGATGGTGGGGGGGGGGGGGTGGAGTTGGGGGGAAAAAAGGTGGGATTCATTCGGCTGCAGCTCGCAGGGCATTTGCTGCAGGAAACTGCAGGATCCCCCCGGCTCAGCAACCCCCTCTGACTGTAGCTTGGAGGGGCTCGTGTGTCCTCTCCCCTGACACATTGGATGGGGGGGGGGGTTGTTATGGTCAGCCGGGCTGGGGGACAACCTGCTTGTCACCTGTCCTCATCCCGAGGGGGTTGGAGGTCCCTGAGGGTGCCTGGGTGCTGCTAAGGACGCTGGGACCTCCCCCCCCCCCTTCCCCGGTGGGCGCGACGGCATGAAGCTGATGCAGGGAGGGAGCCGGGGGCTGCCAGCAGCACTAATTGATCGCAGCACTAATTGATCGCGATTAATTCAGCTCCTACCTCCCCGGGTGGCAGGAAGACATGCTGAGCCCCAAACCCAGCCCCCAGAGCTCCCCCAAACAGACTCTGCTCTCCCCCGTGCCCACCCAGGCCTTGGGAACTCCCCACTGCTCGTCCCTGGGGGGCTCAGGTGGGTGCCTGGTACCTGCTGCTGCCCCAGGGGTTTGGGGATGGGTCCTTGGGGTGGACCCACCTCTCCGAGGTGCTGGCTGAGTGGGTGGGGGGGTCCTGCTGGCACCCCCACACCTCTCCCCACCCCTTTGGGATGCAGGGATGGCACATTGGGAGATGATGCTCAGGTGATGGCCCCGGGGGACCAGGGTCACCCACGGCCTCATGGTGACACCGTGACACCTCTAGCAGTGCCACCAGCCAGTGGGTGCAAAGCAGGGGACCCTGCTGTCACCTCCTCCAGCACCCTGCTGGGGACAGCAGGCACAGGCAGGCACCCAGTGAGCACTGTTGGAGGGGGAGGGGGACACAGCAGGTGAGGACGGGGAGCGGGTAGTTGAGGGGGGGGGGACACCCCGATGGCCGCCTGGATTTCGAGGGGAGTTTTGGAGGCTGCGGATTCCGGCTCCATAATCCTCCGTGGGATGCAGTTTCCACAGCAACAGCGGGTCAGAGGGCAGCGAGGGGAGCCGGCTGCTCCGCTCGGGATTGCCATTGTGCTGCCACTGCCCAAAAAGCCACCGCAAAGCCACCGCAAAGCCACCGGGGCGAGGTGGCAGGAGCCGGGAAGGCCGGCGGGGCCGTGGCGGTGGGTGCGGGGGCTGCGGTGGGTGCGGGGGCTGAGCGGGGCGCGGGGGCGGCCGGGCTGGTGCTGCCGAGAGAGCTCAGTGTGGCGTTGTCAGCAAAGATGTCACTAATTGTCTGCAGGAGCAGCAAACTCTCGTTAACCCTTGGGCAGCCGGTGGCGGGAGCGCTGCCGAGACCGGGGCCACCCAGGGACCCCCTGCCCAGCACCCTGGGTCCGTCCCACCTCTGCCACCACCCTGCTTGGGTGGCTTTGGGCAAGTCACTACGCTGCTCCCACAGCCGCCTTCCCCTAGTGTGGCTACTGGGATCCCAGTGTGTCCCAGTTGGTGACCACGGGTGGCGGGGCAGCCCTATGGGTGCTGGCTTTGTCCCTGCTGCCCGCAGGTGACAGCACTTGGCCAAGCAGGAGCATGGAGGCAAATGCTGGCAGTGCCAGGGCCACTGGGGCAGTGTCACCTCCATCCCTGGTCACCTTCATCCTCCGCCACCTCCATCCATGGTCACCATCCCCAGCCACCTCCAACGCTGGTCACCTCCATCCTTGGCTACCTCCATCCCTGGCCACTGTCCCCAAGAGCGCACCCAGCAAGCACAGCCAAGGCAGGGAGGGGCACAGCACCCACACCATGACCACCACCCAACCCATGCCACACTCCACACCTCACCACAGCTCTGTCCCCATGGGAAAAGGGCATGTGGCCCTACGGTGACACTCGGGGGTGAGGCACAAGCACTCACCCTGCCCCTGGGGGCTTTTGCCATGGCTGGCAGAGGCTCAAGCACTGGGGCAGAGGCAGAAATGGCTTTTCCACTTCCTGGCCAGTTCCTCTACCTGGGAGCACTGCTGGTAAGTGCTGACACTGGCAGGAGTTGGTGGGGGTGGTGTGGGGGGGGTGTTGGGGCCAGGGCAGCTGGAGCAGGGTCAGCAGAAAGCCTCTGGCTCTGCTTGCCCCCCCCCGCGGACCTTTTGTTCCCATTCAGCACCATTCCCAGCACCCATTGCCTTCTGGGGGGGGCAGGATAGGGTCCCCAAACCTCAATACCATGGGTTTGGGTGAGTGGGAAGTGCCCAGCATGACTCGTGGCACCTCCCATGTGGTGACAGGGATGTGGGCACATCCTGCCCCAAGGTGGGGTGCCTGGGGGGAGGTGGCAGCTTGGGAGCTGAACCCCAACCCAAAACCACACCCCCCCCCAATAGCATCGGGATGGGGTGGAGGGAGGGGATGGGGGGGGTGGGACAGCAGCACTGCACCCCATCCCTGTGTCCTTGAGCATCACCCAGGTCCCCACCACCTGCACCCCAGCAGAGCACTGGGGACCCCAGGAGAGCCATGGTGGGTGCAGCTCTGACATCCCCCCCAGTAGTGCCCCAGGAGGAGCTGGGGCTGGTCAGGTCTGTCCAAGGCCAGGGACTCTCCGAGCCTCCAAGGACTTCCCACTGGGATCTCTGGAGCGGGACACGGGTTCGGGGACGTCACAACATTCCGAGGTTTCTGCCCCACCAGTTCCCAGGCCCACTGGCATCCCATGGGTCACAGTCCTGGCCACCCACCTTCTTCCCTTTGCCCAACACTCCATGAGCTCCCAGCAAGCACTGACCCCAAGCCAGCTGGTGCTCCCAGGGGTGCAGTGCCAGGCTGCAATACCCTGCCCAGTACAGCTTACTGGGCATACTGGGCACCCTGCAGCTGGCACCAGCTCTAAACAGTATCTCCAGCTTCTCCACTGCCTGAGGACCTTCTGTGCCCCAGTGTTCTACCCGGGGTGCACCCTCCAGCTGGGATGCAAATCCATCCCTCGTGCAAATCCACCCCTGGGTGCAGGGAAGCTGTGGCTGCCCCATCCCTGGCAGTGTTGAAGGGCAGGTTGGATGGGGCTTGGAGCAACCTGGGCTGGTGGGAGGTGTCCCTGCCCATGAAGGGGGTTGGATCTAGATGATCTTTAAAGTCCCTCCCAATCCAAACCAATCTGGGATTCTATGCAAATCCATCCCTGGATACAAATCCATCCCAAGGTGCAAACCCACCCCGGGGTGCACACCTGACCTCGGGACACTGCTCCCCATCACATCCCCCTTCAGCAGCACCCCAGTCCTTCCCAGGCTGCCCCATCCAGCCCAGTGTCCCCCTGCGTCCCCCCCTAAATGCCGCAGGTCCCTCCCGCTGCCAGCCTCGCCCTCCGGCTCCAGCAGACAGGTCTCTTTCCATCCCCCCCCGCCCCGGCTCCCTTGCTCGGCGTCTGGCTGAGCTAAGCGTATTTAGCGCTTTTAATTGTTCTTAATAAATCAATCCCGCCAGCCCCTTAAATCATTTTTGTGGCTTCCCTCTCAGCCGTCCCCGCGGCCGGGCTGCTGGTGGAGCCTTCTGTCTGCAGCACTGCCGGGGGGGCACCCTGCCCACCCCCGCACCCACCTGGGGTGCACCAGCTACAGCGCCCATCACCCCGCAGCTGGGAGAGGGGGGGGTCCTGTTCTACCTGCCCCTTCCCTGTGCCTCATTTTCCCTCCCTGCTTGAGGGATTTGTGTGTGTGTGTGTGTCCCCCCCCCCCGCTCTGTGGGGTCGGTCACCCCAACATCACCATGTTTTGGGGATGCTGAGGGAGCACAAGTCCCTGCTCTTGTTGTGGTTCTGGGCTGGCTCTACAGCCCTGCAGGGCACAGCACCCTTTTAGCACTATCTCCATGTGCCTCAGTTTCCCCAAAAGGCCCAGCCCCCCCTCACACCACCCCCCCGCCCCCCCGATGGGATAAACCCTCAGCCCTGGCTCTCAGGGCTGAGCAGGGGCTGGGGACACACACACACACACACACACCTGTGCCCACAGGTGGTGACAGTGGATGTCACTTCTGTCCCAGGCCAGTGCAGGGTGCTTTGCCAGCACAGACAGACACACACCCCCACCTCCGAGCCCCAAGGTGCCACCCCCTTGCCCACACCCAGCCATGGGACCACCCAGCACTGAGCCACTGAGGGTGCAGGCTGAGGCCGGCCCTGCTCGTGACACCCCAGGTGGGATCAGCCCCAACCACCTCTGGGGTGACTCCAGAGCTCGGTGCTGCACAGAGGTGACAGTGACAGCCAACACTC
Source organism: Apus apus (assembly GCF_020740795.1). Classification (NCBI taxonomy): domain Eukaryota; kingdom Metazoa; phylum Chordata; class Aves; order Apodiformes; family Apodidae; genus Apus; species Apus apus. The sequence continues at coordinate 3,534,449 of NC_067302.1, read as the reverse complement.
CTCTTTCTGGGGACACAGCACCTACCCACCCCATCCCCAACACCCCCCAGTGTCCCCATCCCACATCCCACCACCCAACCCAGTGCTCCATCCATCACCCCATCAGCTGCTCCAACCTCATCAGCATATTTTTTCTGGAAGGGACAAACCCCAGCATTTGTTCAGGATCAACACCCTACCTCCAACACTCCGTAGCATCCCAACCTCACATCCCACCACCCAAACCTCCATCCATTACTCCACCAACTACTCCAACCTCACCAGCATCTCTTTCTAGAAGGGACGAACACACAACACTTTGTTCTGGAAGGGATGAACACCCAGCATTTGTTCTGGATGAAGACGCCGCCCCACAACACCCCACAGCATCTCAACCTCACATTCCACCACTCAAACTCGTGCTCCATCCATCAACCCCACCAATGGCTCCAACCTCACCAGCATTTTTTTTCTAGAAGGTACAAACATCTGGCACATGTTCTGGGAGGGAGGAACACCCAGCAGATGTTTCGGAAGGGATGAACACCCAACATTTCTTCTGGATGAAGACACCACCCCCAACAACCCCACAGCATCCCAACCTCACATTCCACCACCCAACCCCATCCTCCATCCATCCATCCCCCCACCAACCACTCCAACCTCACCAGCATGTTCTTGTTGAAAGGATGGACACCCAGCATTTGTTCTAGAAGGGACAAACAACCCAGCATTTGTTCTGGAAGGGACAAACACCCGACATTTTACCTAGAAGGGACAAACACCCAACACCTGAGCCTGCTGCTGGGGATGGAGGGATGTCACCAACAGCCTGAACTGGCTTGGGGTGAAAAACAAACCCGGCAGGGCTTGGAGGGAGCGAGCTAACCTTGACACAGTTGCAGCAGTCACTAATAGCAGGCAATATGCCTGTTCTTGGGGGACTGTTGCAGTTGCTAAGATACTGGCAGCCGTGTGAATGGAAATGGGTCAGTAAACCTGTGGAGAGATAGTGTGACACTGTAACCAGCACAGCTGTTGCAGCCTACATCGAAATCCCACCCTTTCAATATTTATCACTCGCCTCCTTCGGTTCCTTCCTCCCAGCAATGTCATTTTTTTTCCTTCCCCCCCTCCCCTGCCCTCACCCCCTTCTTGGTTTTTGCACCCCCCCCCCCCTGGGTTGGTGAGAGCATCCCCCAGCTTGGGGGAGCTGGTTTATGGAGTGGGCAAGGTGGGCTGGTGGTGGGTGGGGAGAGAAAGGAAAGCCCCCCCCGGCTTTGGGTGGGTGTCTCCTCCCTGCTCCCCCAGCAGGATGGAGCCAGTTCTTGGCCAGATTTAACAGGAAACAGGCTCTAATCCCCCTGGTAGGAACACGGGTTAAAAGGTCAATTTACTCCTGTCCCTCTTTTAAGGCACCGTGAGGAAATTACCCACGGGCAGGACAAGGTGGGGGGGAACTGGGGGGAGCGGGAGGTTGTGGCTGTCCCTGCCACAGCCTTCCCAGGGTGTCCCAGGAAGGAATTCCTGCTGGAGTGTGAGCTGTGTCCATGGGACCCTGGGAATGGCATCCCCGTGTCCTGCCCAGCGTGGCTTGGCACACGTGTCACACATGCACAGGCACCCACGAGGAACATGCCTGGACACGCCTGAACACACCTGGACACACCTGGACACACCTGGACACACCTGAACACGCCTGGACACACGTGACCTGTTTGCCCCCAGCACCATTGGCACGGGATGGGTGGAAACCAGCAAGGAGCTGGTTGTGTGTCCATGGTGTGTCCCCCAAATGATCCATCATCCCCCCCCTACTGCTCCAGCAACCCCCAGAATTGCTCCAGCATCCCCCCCCCAAACACTCCAGCACCTCTCCAAAATGCTCCAACATCTCCCCAAAATGCTCCAGCAACACCCAGAATTGTTTTACCATCCCCCAAAATGCTCCAGCACCCCCCCAAATGCCCCAGCCATCCCCCCTAACACTCCAACATCCCCCCCAAAATGCTCCAGCACCCCCCAAACACTCCAGCACCCCACCCCAAAATGCTCCAGCACTCCCCAAAATGCTTCAGAACCCCCCAAACACTCCAGCTCCCCCCAAAATGCTCCAGCACCCCCCAAAAACTCCAGCACCCCACCCCAAAATGCTCCAGCAACCCCCAAAATGCTCCAGCACCCCCAAACACTCCAGCACCCCACCCCAAAATGCTCCAGCACCCCCCAAACACTCCAGCACCCCACCCCAAAATGCTCCAGCACTCTCCAAACACTCCAGCACTCCCCAAAATGCTTCAGAACCCCCCAAAATGCTCCAGCACCCCTCAAACACTCCAGCACCCCACCCCAAAATGCTCCAGCAACCCCCAAACACTCCAGCACCCCACCCCAAAATGCTCCAGCACTCCCCAAAATGCTTCAGAACCCCCCAAACACTCCAGCTCCCCCCAAAATGCTCCAGCACCCCCCCAAAATGCTCCAACACCCCCAAAATGCTCCAGCACCCGTCCCAAACACTCCGGCACCCCACCCCAAAATGCTCCAGCAACCCCCAAAATGCTCCAGCACCCCCCAAACACTCCAGCACCCCCCCAAAATGCTCCAACACCCCCAAAATGCTCCAGCACCCCCCAAACACTCCAGCACCCCCACAAAATGCTCCAGCACCCCCCAAACACTCCAGCACTCCCCAAAATGCTCCAGCACCCCCCAAACACTCCAGCTCCCCCCAAAATGCTCCAGCATCCCCCCAAACACTCCAGCAGCCCCCCCAGACAAAGCCCTGCCGCTGCAGTCCCGCCCCCCGAGGCACATTCCCAGGCGCACACATGGGATTGAGGAGCTCCGGCCGGGCTCAGCTGTGTTTAATGTTGTCACAGCCTGACTGGGACCGGACAAGTCGATACTGGGGAATACTGGGAACCAGGACACTGGTCCCCTGTTCCCGGCCACCACCGTGGTGGGCTGGCTCTGGCCCGGACCCCGCAGGAGGGAGGAGGGTGAGAACATCTGGTCGCAGGGAAGAGGGACTGTCCGGGGAAATGTGTGGAGCTGCTGGGAGAGGCCCCGGCTGCCGAGGCTGGGGTGGAAAGAGCCCCCCCTGTGCCCCCCCCATCCTGTGCTGCAGCTGTGCTGGGGGGCTCAGTGGGGAGTGGAGGCAATTTGGGGGGCACCAGCCCAGGCAGGGGCTCATTGTGCCCCAGCCCCCTGCCCCTGCAGGGAGGGGAAACTAAGGCACATCACAGCCAGATGATGCAATTTAGAGGTTGTGTGAACTGCCAGTCCCGGGGTCACCCTCCCCCTGGAACCTCCCCCCACTCCATCTCCTAAGCACATCCCAGGTGGCTGGAGGAGCATCGAGCAGCACTTGCACCAGGATTTCCAGCCTGGGGCTTCACAGCGCCTTGGGAATGGGATTGCAGCACCAGGACTTTGTGTTTGGGGGGAGACCAGAGCATGTGGGGAGTGGGGGTGCGTGCTGGAGCGTTTGGGAGCATGCTGGAGTGTTTGGGGGAATGCGAGAGCATTTTGGGGGGGATGCTGGAGGATTTTGGAGGGAGGCTGGAGGGTTTGAGGGGCATGTCGGAGCATTTGAGAAGCTGAGGCATTTGGGGGGGGGGATGCTGGAGTGTTTAGATGGATGCTGGAGCATTTTAGGGGGTGCTGGAGCATTTTTGGGGGGAGGCTGGAGCGTTTGGAAGGCTGCAGAGCAAGCTCTTCTCCTCCCCAAAGGCGGTCCCTGCCCCCCCCCCCCCCCCCCCCCCCCCCGCAGGTGGCTGGAGCAGAACGGTTGATATGGAGACAGGGAAGCACAGACTGTCTGGGTAAGGTGACATTCGACAGATGCCAGGTTCAGACTCGCTCTAGCCAGTATCACCCGCTCCCCCCCCCCCCCCCCCCACCCCCTTCCCCACCATCGCTGCCTCCAGCCCTCGGGCAGCTTCTCCACGGGCCACGTGTGGGCAGGGAGGGGTCAGGGTGGGCAAGGGGAGACCTGGGGCACCGGTTTGCACGGTGAAATCCCAAGGGCAGGTCCTGGCACCCTGCCTGTCCCCTCCGGGACCCCAAGGTGCCACATCCCCCCCCTCGTGGGTGGCCCACAGGGTCAGACCCCACCCCCCAAATGATGGAGGACCCTGCCCCAGGCATGATCAGGATGAGGGGGGCACTGTGCAGAAGGGCTAATTAGCAGCAGATACCTAATGAGAAACACCCCGACCTTGGGGGCAGCACCGATGCGGTGTGTCCTGCCCAGGCAGGGTGACACTGGGCATGTCCCCAGGTTGGTTATGCTGGGGGGGGGGGGGTTGGTTCTGGGGTGCCCGAGCTGGCTTCCCAGCCTGCAATCCCATCTTTCTGCACCCCACTGCCCCACCTCATGGAGATCAAAGGGCTGCTCGGGTGATTCCCGACACCCAACAGTTTGGGAAACACCCTCTCTGTGCCGGGAAGGGTGGGACAGGGCACTGGCATGAGGGGAAGGCACGGGCACCCACCCACCCCATGGTCTGCAACGAAGGAAACCAAATGCTTTGGGGCGGGGAGGAAAACCACAGCAGGGTGCAGCTGGGTGGGGGAAACCCCTGGGGACCCCTCGGCGCTGCCTCCACGGTGCCTGCTGTGTCCCCATCCAGTGACACTGCACTCCCAGCCTTGGGGGACAAGCATGGCAGGAGCTGGGGTGGCTGGTGGGGGCCGGTAGGGTCACCAGCCCACAAGAAGTGCCTGCAGACACCCTCCTCCATGACCCCCCACCCTGGGACTGCTGCTCCCCGACCCACTGCGCTGGGGAGGATGGAGCCTGCTAATGAGCTTGGCAGCTAATGAGCCTCAGCAGCCCCAGCACCGGCCGGGGGGGTATCCGACAGGTGTGGGGAGCCCTGGCAGGTGTGGGTCACCAGCATGGAGTGGACATGGCGGCCCGGAATCGGTGGAAACGGGAGGTACCAGGCGAGGGGGCTGCAAAGCCGCCGGCACAGCCCGGCTCCAGCTCCCACTCGGGATCTGCTGCCTCCTCTTCACCCCCCTTCCGATCCCCCCAGGTGCCCCCAACCCAGTTACTGCGATGCTCAGGAGAGCCCCAACCGGGACACAGCATCCACCTGGAGACACCCAGCACCCCAAGATGGGGTGGACACAGCCCCTCTCCCTCCTGCTCCCTTCACTGCATCCTTCTTCCTCTCTGCCCTAAAGCCAGACGGTTTTCACCGCTCTGCTGAGCTCCAAACTCCACTTCCAGATTTTCAGTGCGACCTTCTGGCTACCTGGATCCGGCACTGCAAGATGCCCCCTCTGATCTCCCCTCCCCTCCCGCCCCCCCAAGCATCCCGGGGGAGCCAGTGGCTGGATACAGCCAGGAGCTGGATGCAGGGGGGAGCCGGGGGTGGCCGAGGAGGAGGGAGAGGTCGGGCTGCACCTGGCTGCAGCTCCGGCCTCGGGGGCTCAAAGCCTGCCTGGGGATTTGGGCTTGTTGTTTTTAACCCAGTCTGGCCCGGGGAGAAGCAGGAGCATGGCCAAAGGAGGCCTGGCAAACTCGTGACATGTGTGGGAAGAGCTGCCATGGCTCCTCGGGAAGCGTTTGCCCCCACCCCCCTGTCTACACGGCGGGTCCCCTTGCACCTCCCCCCTCCCCGGAACGTTCCCACTCTCTCTTGAAACCATCCTGCAGGGATGTGCCCCTTCCCGCAGGGAATTGCCCCTTGCTCCAGGCTGCTCCTGGCTCCCCAAGCCCGGATCCAACCCCACTGGAAAGACAGGGAGCTGCGGGACCCCACAAATAACCAGAGGGGGAGGTGGAAGGCAAGAAAAAAGCCATCAACACACCCCCCCCCCCAAAAAAAAAACCCCCAAACCCCACCTCAGGCAGGGAGAGGGCAGGAGGCAGCGGGGCAGGCAGCACCGCGGGGCACCTCCTTTTAAAAAAACAGCAAAAAAACCCAAAAACAACCCCATAAAAAAGCAAAGAGACAGAAAACCCCCCAAAACACCAGTTTCCCCCCCCTTACCCCAAACCCTCTCCCCATCCTCTACCCTCTCTGCTCTCCCCGCCGGTTATTTCAAGCCTCCTTCATCTCTCCCCCCCCCCCCCCCCCCCCCCCCCTCTCCTTTCCCTCCATTCCCTCCCCGGCACCCTGCTCTCTCCTCCGCTCGCTCTTGCATTCTGGTATTTGCTGTGCTCCTCAGCTGCAGGAAATTCCTGATGCTCTCCATCATGCAGCCTGAGCTCGCATCCCCCGCCCTGCCGCGGCTCCCCTCCAAGGGACAAGCCATGTGCAGGATGGACAGCCAGCCCCGACGGGGGATTTGTGCTTCTCCCTCTTTTTTTTTTTTTTCCTCCTCTCCTCCTTCAGCTATTTATATTCTTTTCATTCCGATTTTTCCCCCCCCCCCTCTCCTTTTGCAACTCTAACCCTGCAAAACAAGCCCCTTTCTCTTCCTGCCCGAGGAGCTGCCCAACCCCGGCCATTCCCCCTGCCTGCCTTTCCCCTTTTTCGTCTTCCCCTCTCCAACGAGACCGCTCCTGATCTTATTTTAATTCGTCTCAGACGGTGTTGGAGTGTTATTTTAAGAGAGAGGATATGCACAGACATTGTGTTTTCTGCTTTTTCCTGGCCCCAAGCCAGGCTCTCTGGGCTGTCAGCTACCCACTGTGTTGCAGTCACGTGTGGGAAGAAGCAGCCAGAGCCAGCCTCACAACTCCTGGTAGCAACATGGAAATCAAGTGTGCACTTTCTTCCCTCTGTATGTGTCTGTATTATTAATAGCGTCTCTCTCCGTGAGTTATCCATAATGTATCTTAATACCTGTCCGGCTGGGAATGACGGACGGCGGCACCCGCGCGGAATGGCGGCGCTGGGAAGAGTGTGGAGAGGGTGGTGGTGTCACCCCTGGGTGGGGATTGGGGATGGGAGAGAGGGGTTGGGGATGGGAGAGGGATTGGGGATGGGAGAGAGGGAGTGGGGATGGGAGAGAGGGAGTGGGGATGGGAATGAGGGGATGGGGATGGGAGAGAGGGAGTGGGGATGGGAGAGAGGGAGTGGGGATGGGAGAGGGATTGGGGATGGGAGAGAGGGAGTGGGGATGGGAGAGAGGGAGTGGGGATGGGAGAGAGGGAATGGGGATGAGAATGAGGGGATGGGGATGGGAGAGAGGGAGTGGGGATGGGAGAGAGGGAGTGGGGATGGGAGAGAGGGGATGGGGATGGGAGAGAGGGAGTGGGGATGGGAGAGAAGGAGTGGGGATGGGAGAGAAGGAGTGGGGAGACAGGGATGGGAATATGAGAGGGGTGGGAATAGGAGAAAAGGAAGGGAATTGGGAGAGAGGGAGTGGGGGTGGGAGAGAGGGATTGGGGAAGGGGAAAGAGGGATGGGATGAGAGAGAGGGATGGGAGAGGGATTGGGATGAAGGAGAGGGATGGGGGAGAGGAAAAGAGGGATGGGAATGGGAGACAGGGACTGGAATGGAGTAGAGGGATGGAGAACAGAAGAGAGGGATAGGATCTGATAGCTGTGTGCAGCTCCAGCCATGCCCCAGCGTGGTGCAATGGGTGTGGGGAGCTGCGGGATGCACTGGGATGGCACCGATCCCTGTCACCAGCTGAGATGTGCCAGGGGACACTGATGTCCCACTGCATGGATGTTGGCTCCTAGGAGCTCCTGCAGGAACACAACACTCCTGTGTTCCAGGGACCAGGAGGACCAGGACACACAAGCAGGAGGCTGGTGGGCAGCGGGAAAGGCGCAGCTGGACGGGCACAGAATGGTGCAGGGAAGGGCTTTGCCAGACACAGACCTGGCTCACCAGGCTCCACTCTGGCTTCCCAGAGCCATCTGGAGCCTCCCAGCCCTGGGGTGGGGGGTGGCAAGCAGAGCCCACCCAGCCACAGACCTAGGTTTGTGGGCAGCACCCACAGCTCAGTCCTCCATGGTCTCCCAGGGTCCCCTGTCCCCTTCATGTCCTAGGGACAGGGATAGGACTGGGAAACACCATGGGACTGGGGTCCTCCCAGTGCGCACCAGTAACACTGACCACCCAGACCACACACCATGGACACACACGGTGCCCACACCCCCTTACACATGCACAGCACTTGTGTCCGTGCAGACATAGACATGACACCCCCACCCTCGTGCACCCTCGCGATGCACAGATGTGTGCAGATGTTGGCTGAACTAGCCCGTGCAGGGTGCTGCTTGCAACATCTCCTGCCTGCAGTACCCCCTGCCTGCTGCCCTTTCCCTCCCGTGGCCCAATCCTGCCATGCACATCCCCGTGTGCCATGCGTGGGTGCAAGGACACAGGAGCACCCCAACCCCGCGGGGTGCCCTTGAGGGGCCAGCCCTGCACCCCTCCAAGGTGGGAGCAGCCTGGATGCCTCCATAACCAGCACCCAGCTGGCGTTCCCGGGGCTGCTGGGAGCAGGAATCCAGGAAGGCGAAGGGGAGCTGGAGGCTTCGCATTTCTGGATTCTGGTTCCCGTTTCTGCTCCCGGCTGTTTCCATGGAAACTGGCGTCGGACCTGGGAAAATAAGGTTAGGGTTTGCAGAGGAGGCCCCTCGCCAGCACCCGCCCGCCTCCGCGCCCCAACGGGGGCATGAGCCCGGGCACCCACCCACGATGCTTGGGTCTGGGGGCTGAGCAGCACGGAGATCCTCCCTCCTTCCACCTGGTAATCCCCGGGAGCTTGGGACACGCTGGATAATTTGGAAACCGGCCTCGCGCCGCTTCCTGGCACCCCGGTGAGGGGCACCAGCTCCCCCTGGGTGCAGTGGCAGCGGCATCCACCACCCCCACGCCCCTTCCCCACCGTCGTGCGCTCCAAACCCGCCATGGCTCAGCCCCGACGGGAACTTCCCAAGAGTGCCCATCTGCCTGTGACACCCCATCAGCCCTGCTGGGACAGGGGACACTGGGATAGTCTCTTAAATCCCCAGCGCCACGTCCTCGGGTTTTACCAGGACCCGGCGTCTGCGGCAACATCACCCTCCCCTTCCCCAGCTCAGGGTCCCCAGGTGCTCCAGGGAAGGTGGGGAGCCGGAGCGGAAAGGGGGGAAAGAACCAGGACACGACACCTCGGGGGAGCCGTGAAGACTAATGAATGGAGGCTTTTAAAAAGCACTTTTGAGTGAGAAGCGCTAGAGTAGGAACTAATTATTCCTCCCGCCTGCGCGCACACCCGTACGCACACGCGCGTCCCGCTCCCTCCCGGAGCCACAGCTGCAAAATCCCGGCCAAGCCCGGCACCCGGTACCGCCTCACCCGGGCAGCATTTCCTCTGGTTCTCCTCCTGCCACCCCACATTTCTATCCCCGCCCCCCTCCCTTTGCTGCCATCGCCCCCCCCCGGGCAGAGCCCGCAGCCCCGGGCTGGGGAGATGCTCACCCTCCTCCTCATGCTGCGGTTTTGGGGAGGGTTTGTTGTTTTGTTGGTTTTTTTTTTTTTTTTAATAAAAAGCCGCCATTTTACAGCGATGGCAGGCCGGGCGGCGGGTCCCCGGGGGTGGGCAGCACCTGGGGTGGGCGGCAGAACCAGCACAGCCCCCCCCCGCGACCTCTCGCAGGTGTGACCCCGAGCCCCGGTACAGCCCGGCCGGTGGGACTGGGGCAACGAAAGGGTTGGCTTGGAGCTCAGCCCAGTTCCCAGCAGGCAGGGGGGGGGGTTTATCCTGCTCCAAACATATCGCCCCACATCCTCAGCCCCTCTAAACCCAAAGGGCCACTGATCCGCAGAGCCCAGAACTTTGGGACGACGCTGCCGTTGCTCCTCATCCCTCTCCAGTCCTCGAGTGGGACCTGATGTCAGCTTGTCCGTCCCCCCCAGTCCCGGCTCTGCCCGCTGCACCATTTTGCATTCTGGTGCTGGCCGGCCCCGCTGCCCTCCCACTCCCACCCCCACCCCGGGCTGCGTTTCAGCTGTTCTTGAAATCTGTCCAGGCTGGATTCATCACAAGAGCCCTCAAGCGGCTGCAAACAAACAGAGAAAAAAAAAAAGAAAAAAAGAAAAAAAAAAGAAAAAGGAGCAAGCAGAGCGATCGATCGGCGCTGGGGGGGCCCCCCGAGTCCCCTTCGGCGATGCCAAACCAACCCCAAATTCACCGCTTCGAAGAGAAAAAGGGGGGCTGGGGATGAGGGGCGGGGAGAGGGGGATGGAGGGCACCAGTGCCGGCACCTCCTGGAGCTTTTGAGCCCCTCCCGGAGCATTCGGGCCCCTCCCGGAGTGTCCCAGCGAAGCCCCCGGGGGCGGCAGGGCGGTGATGGGCGGCAGCGCGGCGGTGGCTCTGCCCCCCCCCCCCCCCCGGGAAGCACAGCTCGTACCGCTCCGAAACTTCCCTCTTGTGGTTACTGCAGTTAAAAAAGCAAACAGGAGGTTCGGGCGTATTAAGAAAGAAATAGGAAATCCCGCCGGGCGGATGGGATGGGATTGGATTGGATTTGTGGGGGGGGGGGGGGTGAAGCCTGAGGTGCCCGCAGCCACCGGGGCCGGGAGGGGTGCGGGGTTTGGGTGCCCACCCTCAAGGCTGGGGGAAGGAGGGAGCCCAGACCCCGGTGAAGGGGAGGGTGAGGGGGTCACCTTGCTTGGGACCCGGCGGTGGGGACATGGTGGCACGTGAAGGGCGGCTGTGACCCCTTATCCCAGCTCGGGAACGGGCAGGGGAAGCGAACACCGGCACCGCTCCGCTGGGAATTGTCGCCACCGGAGCCCGCGGGGTCGGGTTCCTGCGCCTGGGTTTTTTAAGAGGGGCTGGATCATTTTTACCAGCACTTAACGATCCCATCTGTGCCTGACACGCTCCAGCTCCGAGCCCGACGCTCCGGCAACGTTCCCTGTCCCGGCTGCACCGATTCGCCCCCCCCCCCCCGCCTCGACCGCTGCCGGCGCGGGGCGCGGACATGGCCCGCGTATGGTTAATGAGCACACAGAAAATTACTGCTAATTACCAGCCTGGGGGCTGTGCCGACGGGCCCAGATAGGGTCAGGCCATGGGGAAGGCACAAGGGGCTGCCGAACCCCCCCGATCAGGCACACCGTGCTCCTGGCATCTCCTGGTGCCACCATCGCACCCACCCGTGGCACTCAGGGAGACAGTGAGTGCCAGCCTGAGGTGGCCACGAGGTGTGCAGCGGGGTGGCAGTGATGGGGGACGCTGCCCAGCTTGGGGGCACCGGGGACCTCTTGGGGCTGCACATGGGAGAAGTGGCCAAGGGTTTAGGTTTTGGGGTTTTTTTTGGTGGTGGTCCCATGCAGGGGTCTGCAACCTGCTCCCATGGGCAGGGCTGCTCCGGGATGGATCCTGCCTGCATCCCAGCACCAGCACCAGCCCTGCCTGCAGTTCTGCCTGCACCAGGTGCCACGAGCCATCCTCCCTGCCCGGGGACAAGGAGCCCGGGAAGCTTCATCACCAACCAACCAACCCTGCTCCAAAGACCTCTCAGAGGACGCTGCTTTTTGGGGAGGGGGTTTGCAGCATCTTGCAACCCACCCTCTCGGCGGGACTCCACCCCTCCCCGCAGCCCAGTCAGGCAGGAGCAGAGGGAAGTGGGGCCGGTGCCTGCGGCGCAGGGCTCCTCTCCCTGCAATGTCAACCTGCTGCTCCGCAGCCGCCAAGGCTGCCCTTGGAAAAGCTGTCGGCTGCGCCGGCTGGTTTGCCAAGCCCAGGACAAGCTCTTTAGCTCGACTCTGCCAGAACAGATGCCTGGGCGACTGTAATTCTTCCTAGCATGGACTGGAGGGGGGTGGGGGGTGGTGGAAAAAAAAAAGAAAGAAAGAAAGAAAGAAAGAACAAACCACCCAACCTCATTTAAGCATCGCAGAGGCTGCTCCTCCCAAACCCACCAGCTGCAGCATCGCGGCCGCAGAGAGGGTCCCCCAAAAGCTTGGGAGGTGAAGCTGGAGGGGGGTCTGGGTGATTCTGGGAAGGCAGGAGGTGGGAGGACAGCGTTGCACGGCACATGCAGGAGCCAAACCCTGGCTCTGCTGCCAGCAGGGGAGGAGAGAGCGACCCGGCTGCAAGGACGAGTGGGAACCGCCAGCTCCGTGTGCCACCGGCGTCCTTGCAGCCCGCCCGCCTGCTCCGTGTCGATGCTCCCCACAAAACAACCAGCCCGTTCTCATGGCAATGTCCTCTGCAAAGAGCAGGAGGAGAGCACCAGAGCAGGGCTGACCGCCAGGGCCCACGCTCCTTCTCACGCTTTGCTGCGAGTTTCTCCTTCTGCCAAAAGTCTCCCTCTGCACCCAAAAGCCTCCAAAGCCACCCGGCTGTGGGGACAGGAGCTCCCAGCTCCACCGGCCCTGAAACAGCCATTGCACAGCGTGGAGGAGGCCAGCAGTGTTTCCACACAGATATTTTCTTCCATTGGCTGCAGTTTGGGGCTGCCAGAAGCCAAAACAAGAATGGAAACATCCCATTTTTTTGGCAAAACTTCAACGCAGGGGTTGGTTTGTTGTTTGTTTTTTGGGGAGGTTTTTTTGGTTTTGGTTTTTTTCTTTCTTTCTTTCTTTTTTTTTCCCCTCTGGTCTTTGGTTAGGAACGGAAATTCCCTGCCATGAAAACATGATGAAACCCCAAACCAAAACACAGCTCGGACTGAAACCTTCACCCGATTCCCCGGGGATCCTGTGCGGGGAAGGTCCCTTGGGCTGGGGTTCACCCACACATGGCCCCAGGACACAGGACTGAGCCCGGATCCTAATGTCAGTCCTTGCCATGGGCTTCCAGCCCTGCTCTGCAGTATCCAAGTTGGACAATGGCACATGGGAGCCAGCAACAGGCCCAGCAAGACACTGGTTTCCCCAGGGGAAGCTGGTCCCAGCACATGGGGCCATACAGGGATGGGGCTTGTAGTGCCAGAGGCTCCAAGTCTGGTGTTAGGGCAGCATTTGCCCATGGTTCTCCCAAGAAAGTGCCAATCTCCAGCTGCCCTGAGCTCCCTCTGGCTCCTGGAGACCTCTGGGCTCCTTTGCAAGGGCAGCAGCTGGGAACAGGCTCATCCAGCCCATCCCAGGAGTCCGGGTCCAGCTGAGCCCTGGGGCTCATCCCTGCAGTACCCCCAGCATTTCCCCTTTCCCAGCTCTGCATTCCACCAGATGTTAGGGCCAGAGGATAAAACGGCTCTTCCCACCCCAACCCCTTCCACGTCTCTCTCCAGCTTCCCATTCCAGACCCTGGATCCGACCAGGCTGGCTGAATAAGGCTCTGCCTTTGTCCGGCTCCCCCCGCCGCGCTTCCCCTTATCTGGCCCAGCCTCCTTGCCAAGAGTAGGCAGGAGGACAGCGGCGAGGCAGAGGCCCTTAACCCCTCTCCTGCTCCATCTCAAAAGCCTCTGGAGCCTCTAGCACCTCTCCTCCTTCTCCACCTGCTCCCCAAACCGGGGGACCCCCCCATCATTGCAGTAGAACACCCCAAGCTGGGCACAACGGCACCTCCTTTGCATCCCCCCCAATCCGCTTCTTTAACCCAGGGGGGTCCGAGCAACCCTTGGAGGGGCTGAGCATCCCGGCGGGGGCGCTGAGCATCCCTGGGGGGGCTGAGCATCCCGGGGGGGCACGAGGGGGAGGTTCGAGCATCCTCGGGGAGTGGGTGAGGCAGGCGTCCCGGGGGCAGTGTGGAGCTGGGCTGTCTGCAGAGCTCAGCACACAGCAATTAACCTCGAGAGAGCAGCCGCGGCTCCTGCCAAGAACCACATTAGGTGTGTGTGTGGCAGCGTCTAGACATGCGAGAGACCAGAGGCCTTGATCTGGAGGAAGGCGGCTCCATCTCTTCCTCTCCCTCACCCGACTCCCCCCTCCCTCCTCCGTGAACCCCTTATGCAGGGGTCTGGCCAGCTCTTGGGGCTGGAGCATGAAGCACCAGGGGGGGATGTGGGGATGGGAGAGGGTGGTTGGGCTCAGCCCCACATCCCTCTGTGTGGGTGTGGGTTGAAATAGCTCCACGTTGGGCTTTTAAACCAGGGTTTGACTGCTTGGCATGGCACGGCATGGTGCATCCCCATGGATGGCAGACCCCCAGGTCCCCAGCCCTTGGAGGAGGAGGAAAAGGAGGAAGAAGACTACAAGTGGTACCTGAGCCATCTCCCAGCCTTGAGATGCAACGAGCATCCCCAGGAGCCAGCAAACCCTGGGATCAGCCCTGGAGCCGGGGATGGAGCCGGGAAGAGACCCAACTGGCCACCTCCCTGTGCCCATCCCGGCGAGTGGGCGGGTGCTGACAGCCTGTTCTCCTGGGCAGGTCGGTGCAGGAGGGTGTGGTGGAGCTGGGTGGGCACCACGGGGGCCGGGCACCCTCCTTGTCACTGCCCCTCAAACCGGTGACACCCCTTTGCTGTCTCCTGCTGGGTGCAACCACCCCCAGACGGTTGCAGGATGCTCAGGAGAAGAGATTTTCCCGACGTTAATTAATTAAAATAAACAGCAAATTAAATACAGCAAAATTAAAATAGCTCCGGAAATTAATTTTCAACAAAACCCACCTGGAAAGGCTGGATATTTAAAGAATTAATGGAGCCCTTTGAGACCATAAAGAACTGCTGAGCTCCCAGCATCCAACCAGCGCCCTCCAAACTTCCCTGGGGAAGCCAGGATAGGACCCCCCCATGGGGGCCCAACCCTGAACCCAGCCCCCATGTCCCCACACTGGACACCTTCTTCCCATGCTGCTGGCATGTCCCTGCCTTGCCACTGCCCGCACGTGCCACCGCGCCAGCGTGTGGTGAGGGGGGATGTGGGCAAAGGATGCAGGCAGGAGGGATGTGGGGGAAGGATGAAGACAAGGGAGGGATGCAGGAGAAGGAAGCAGGCATGGGAGGGATGCAGGAAGATGCAGGCAAGAGGGGTGCAGGTGAAGGAGGCAGGCACTAGAGGGATGCAGGCTCGGGATGGATGTAGGAGAAGGATGCAGGGGTGGGAAGGATGTAGGAGAAGGATGCGGGCATGGGAGGGATGCAGGAGAAGGATGCAGGCACATTTGCCACCATTCTAGAAGAGGAGGCCCTGGCCCAGCTTGGCACAGGGCTGACAACACGGGGCTCCAACCTGTGTCACCCCACGGCCGGGCAAACCCACGGTGAACGCTGGTGGTGCCCAGTTGGCAGGACTCGCTCTGACACAAGGATGTCCCCGTCACCCTCCCAGCCTAAACCCACAGCACCGAGAGAAACCGTGACCTCCAAATCCCACTAGCAGCCCCACGGCGCCCCGGGCCCCCCACGACTCTCCCCACGTGTAATCCCCCTGGCCAAGGCAGGATTACCCTGCGGGCAAAGCTCCTTACCAAGCACGCCAGGCAGATCCACAAGGTCCCGAGGGGCCCGGCGGGTCACGGGCAGAGCACCGGGTACCGAGGAGCATCCCCTGTGCCGGGCCAGGTTCCGGGCCGAGACCAGGCACAACTCGTTGCAGGGTTGGGACGCACGGAACCGGCCGCGGCGGGAAGTCCCGTCCGGCGTGTGCCGACCCTCCCACGGCACCGGCGGCGCTTCCTCTCCCCGCACACGGGCGTGTGCACAGGCGCAGCCACCCAGACACCGGCGAGCGCAGAAAGGCTCCGGAAGGAAATGGAGAAAGCGAGAAGAAGGCGGCAGGTGGGGAGCAGGAGGGGCCACAGCCTGCCTCCCGCCCCGGTGTGGGCTGCGAGGGGGCACCGGGGGGCTCCCCACCTTGCCGAGGCACCTGGTTGAGCTGCCGGCACCGGGCTGCCCTGCAGGCGATTCACACCTGGGGAAACTGAGGCACGGTGGCAGGCAAGCAGCGGCAGAGCCTTCCCCCGCTCTCCCAGGGAGGGAAACGCTCCCCCTTCCCGGCACAGCCGGGATGACACCAGCTCCCTGGCCTCCTCCTGCTCCACCCTGTTCCTGCAGGAACCCGGGAGTCCGGGCTCCGGGCAGGCGGCCAGGGCCTCCCGCCCTGCCTGCACCGCGGCCGCCCGGGGCCGGCTCCGGCCCTCGGCACCCACATCCCGGTCCCGGCTCGCTCCAGCCTCCCTCCCCGGGCACACACCTTCCCACCGCGTGTCACCACGACCTTGGAGCGGTGCCTACACCGCTCCGTGCCAAACTTCCCGGCGCTGATGCCCACGGCAGAAGCTGGCAGTGATAGAAGGGGTGGGCATATTTCTTCCCCCCCCCCCCTCCCCCATTTATTTCTTCCTTGGGTGTTTTTGTTTGGTTTTTGGGTTGGTTGGTGGGGTTTTTTTCCCTTGCCGGAGACAAAGACATCCCGCAGGGTCCGGAGGGTGCCGGGACCCGCCGGCGGGGCCGGGCCAGCCGTGCCGGGGGCTCTGGGTGGCCGGTTTCCTCCGCACACAGATGGTTGTTTCGACTCAGTCGAGCGCTTGACCTAAATCTCCTCCTGATCCACGGGAGCTGCAGTCCCTCAGCAGCACAGCTCAAGGCGAGGAGGAGGAGGAGGAGGATGAAGGAGGGGAAGAGAGAAGGGGGGGGGGGGGGGAAGAACCGGGGCCAGCTGCGGACCGGCAGGAGGGCTGTGCCGAAGGGCCCCCCCACCCCGAGCTTGGCAGCGGAGGCGGCCACGGAGGGAAGGAGGGGAGGGAAGAGGGGGGGGGGGGGAAAGAAAAGGAAAAAAAAAAAAAGAAGAAGATAATAAAAAATCTCCCACGCTTCAAGCTCCAGCGCCGGCCGCCCGCGCCTGCGCCCTGCACCCACCGGCCGCCCCGTCGGGCTCGACACCCCGGCGACCACTTCCTCGGAGAGGGGCCCCGGAGGAAGCTCCAACGGCTCGAAAGTTTCGGCTCTGACTCAACCGCGGGCTGGGGGTGACCGAGCCAAGCCCGGCAACGAGGGGGTTTGTGGGACCCCGGGGGTTCGGGGCACCAGGGCGGGGGGGAATTTTCAATTTTTTTGTTGGTCTTTTTAATTATTTTATTATTTTTTTTTTGGGTTCCCCCAGACGAGGGTTGTCTGCGAGGCATCGTGCTCCACCCCCAGCGTCGGAGCAGCCCAAACCGGCTTCCCAGCGACAGCAGAAAGCTTTTAAAATCCCCTACGCGCGGCATGACTCACTCCAGAGCCAGTGCCCAAAACAAGCTCCGACACGGAGAGGAATGGCGAGAGCAGAGATGCTGGGGGCGGGCAGGAGGGGTTGGGGAGGGCCGGGGAGGGGGAAAAAGGGGGAGACAGAAGGAGGGAGAGAGAAGAGAAGAGGCAGAAATAACAGCATCTGAAACTCTGCCTGCTGGAGGCTAATTGGTTCCGGCACAGCCTGGTTTGTTTGGCAATGTTTCCTCTAATCCTTCAGGCTCCCAGCTCCCAGCCCCAGGGACGTGGGGACATCTCGAAGCTCCGGCCAGCGCCTCTGCGGCACACGCTGCTCGGGGTCCCCCGTGTCCCCCCCCGGCTGCAGAGGGGTGATGCTGCCACTGGCTCTGTCCACCTTGGGGTGCCCCTGGGGCTGCATCCGACTACGGGGACATCCTGGGGACGGTGTCCCCTTATTTGACGCCGGGTGCCAGGATGCTCAGAGGATGCCCACGATGGCTGGGGGTGGCAGAAGGAAGGGAAGGGAGGGGATGGGAAGAGGGGGGGGGGGACAGAGCCCGGCATGGCCGAGCCAGAGCACTAGCCAAGAGTCGGCAGCTTTGTTCCAGGTGCCGGCTCCCTTTTTTTCATTAGGCTAATGGGATGCGGATGCATTATTCCATTCCACATGCTGCTAATGAACCACTCAGGCCAGTGCATTTGCATTAATGTGCAAAGCACTGGAGGAGGGTGGAGTGGCTGCATCTGGCCAAGGCTGACCTTCCCCGTGCCGCCCAGCCTCCCTGCAGCCCCTCGGCCTCGCCGCGCTCCCGCCGCTCCGCCGGACCCTTGATCTCCCCAGGACGGCTCCAACAGACATTCCAGGACACATTAACCAGCCCTGAACAAGCCCCAGCCCGGCCACCCCAAGCTCGCTGCCCTCTTGCCCCGCACCGTGCCCCACCAGCTCCCCCATCCCATATGGATCCCAGACGGAAGCTCTGCTGCCAGCACCCCCCTCCACACCCCACCCTGACACCCCAAAAGCAGAGGGCACCTCAGCATCCTCTCTGTGCTCCCCAAAAAGCGATCACCCCCGCTTCCTTCCCCAGTCCTGCAAGGAGACCCGCTCAGCATGTTTCCATCCCCCCCAGTTATTTTTACTGGGACCTCCCAGCACCACCCCAAGCTTCTTCTGTGCACCCCAGGGGAGCGGGGGGGGGGCTGTCCCCCGGGCCCCCCCACAGTGCTGGCAGGCAGCGCCGGGCGCGGGCGTCACCAGAGCCCTTGGGTTGTTTGTTACGGCTCCCAACTGCCTCTGTCCCCGGAGAGGTTTCGAAGGCGAGTGACCCACGAACTGGAATGTGCAAAAGCCTCCAGCAAACAGAGCCAGCTGCCTGCGCCCGCGCGGGGGGGAGGAGGCGAGGGGAGAGCAGCCGGGACCACGGCACGGCACGGCAGAACATAGCATGGCAGTGTGGCATGGCAGAGCATGGCATAGCATAACATGGAACAGCAGACCCTGGCACTGCACAGCATGGCATGGCATGGCACGGCATGGCATGGCACAGTAGAACCTGGCACAGCATGGCATGGCAGAACACTGAACAGCATGGCATGGCACAGCACAAGGCACAGAATGGCATGGCAGAACACAGCATGGCAGCGCATGGCATGGCATGGCGCAGCAGAACCTGGCACAGCAGAGCACGGCACGGCACAGCATGGCATGGCATGGTTCCATGCATGCAGCTGCACAACCCTGACATGGATGCTCAGCCCCAGCACACTCTCCTGGGGCAAAATGAAAGAATTCTGCTGGCCTCACTGTGTCCCCAGCACTGCCAGCCACGGGGACAGGCCCCCTGGACCTCCACATCCCCCTTCCCACCTTCCTCCCAGCCCATTTTTTGGCAGCATGAGACCTCCTAGCACAGTGCTGGGCTCTACCAGCACGATGCTTCACCCCTCACCCAGCTGCAAGCCCTGCATCCTCAGGTGGCCCAAGGGCCTCAGGGACAGGGGACAAGCACGGTGGCAGCACCAGGCTCCCACATTGGCCAGTGCCACTCTCACTGGGTGCCAGGAGGGCTCCAAACCAGTGGCAGGGTGGATGAACAGAGCCCTGTCTGCCCTGGGGGGCACAGCAGGGGGGCTCTGGTGGCTCCGTGCCCGTGTGGAGCCCCAGTGCGTGCACGCGGGTGTCTGGGTTTGTCACAGCCTGGTGAGCAAGTTAATCTCAGGCTCCCTGACACGTGGAATAAAATCGCGATCCCGTAATGGAATTCATTCGTCTTCCTGTCCAGGAGGAGAATAAGCCCCCCACCAGGGCCAGGGCAAGGCAGCCGGTGGGCCAGCACCCAGCTTGGTGTGTGGGGGGGGTGCCCTGCCTGCACCCACCCTCCTCCCTGCAATGGGACCCCACTGGCAAGGGAGGGACATTCCTGAGAGCTTCTGCCCCGGGGTGTGCAATGTGTCCCTGTCAAGGTTTAACCTGGATGGTCCCCTTCCCTAGGGACCTTGGCTGCATCCACAGGGAAAGCTAGGGGGGGTGTCTCTGATGGGGGTTGAAACGCCACCCCAGGGTGATCTGAGGTCCCCTTGTGCTGGATGCAGCCACGACGCTCACAAGGGGGGGAAAGGGAAACTGAGGCAGGCGGTGGCGCTGGGGGAAGGGCAATCATGGTGGGGTGAAGAGGATCGGGGAAAATGTCCCTCTGGCCCTGTGATGTCCCTGTGGCCCCACAGTTCCTTGGCCAACCCCAGTGGGGATGGCCCAGGGACCCAGCAGGGACAGCACTGCCTGAGACACCCAGGGGTGAGCCCAGCATGTCCCCAGGGACTGGCCCACCCACACTGCGTGTCCCCAGCCAATGCCACGGGTGTAAACGACAGGAAAAAAAGCCCTCTCAGAAGCCCAAGCAGGACTGGAGGCCAGCACGGCAGCCCCGTGCCTCAGTTTCCCTCCGGCACCCACACGAGGTCATGCCCAGGCGGGAAAAAGGCCCCGCGGCCGGGGAGGAGGAGGAGAAAAAGGAGGAGGGCTGCTCCTTCCCGGGCACACAAAGCCCCTTTCATAGGGGCCGAGTTTGAATTTCCTCCTCCAGCCCAGCACCTCGTTGCCTCCTGCCCTGCCAGAAACGCTGCGGTCGGAGCCCGGGGGCTGGTGGGTTGGATGCCTGGGGGGTGGGGGTCACAGGGACCTTGGGGTGGCTCTGTCCCTCACCTCGACCGTCCCCGTGATTTTCTCCTCCTGTCAGCTTTTAATTACACCCTTCATAAAAGTCTCTTTGCAGGGAAACGGGGAGCTTTGTTGCTCGGGAGCTCATCTGCTCCCGCTGCTCCTTCCCTGCTTTAAACCGTAATCCTCAGCTGGGGACGCTGCAATTAGCCACCGCGGAGCTGGGCACCGTGTCACCGAGGATTAGGGCTCCCTTCGGAGGGGACCTTGGGGACCCGGCCCTGGAGCGGGTTGTTGGCTCTGTGCATGATGGGTTGTCCCCACCCCTGAGCCCGTGAAGGAGGGGGATGAGCCTCAGAGCACCCCCCAGCCCAGCCAGGCAGCCCCTGGCCCACCTCCTGCAGGGGACCCACAGACCTGCACTGCTTCAGTGCCACTGGGGGGGTTTTGGGATGCACGGACCCTCAAACGACCCCTGTGTGTCCCCTCTCCATGCAGAGAGACCCAAGGAGGGCTTCTCAGAGAACGTGTGGCTTTGTCCCGTGTGACTGCAGGGACAAGAGTGGGGCTGAGGGAACCCAGATGAGCCTTAACGCGCTCTCTCCACATCCTGCCCCCAAGGCCCTGTGCTCCCCCCTCCCGGGGAGGGGAAACTGAGGCACGGGGCACCAGGTGCTGGGGAGAGACGTGGCGCTGCCACACCGGCGCACGGCGGGAAGGGCGGGGACAGCCCTCAGCCCTGTCCCCAGGTACGGTGCTGTGGGGCAAAACCCGGCGCAGGCAGGGAGGTTCCAGGCTGTCAGCCCCCGCTGGTGGACAACGGGGCCACCAGGGCTGCAAGAGCCACCGGCCACTCCCTGGCACCAAGCTGGGGGACCTGCCAAGCTCCGGCGAGGTGATGGTGACATGGGACCTTTGTGGCACAAAGGCCACATCCGTGATGTGACAAAGGGACAGCAGACATGGGGTCACTCGACCCCTTAAAGCCCCCGAAAGGAGCCCGCGCATGGCTCCTGGGTGCCTGCTGGCCAATCAGCCTCTTCCTGGGTGGAGGGAGGAGAGCGGGGGGCGCGGGGGCTCGTTAGCAGCCGCTCATTAAGGGCCCTCCGGGAGGAGGAAGGTACCCGGGGCACCTGCATCTCTGTTTAATGAGCTGCAGCACCATTAAATGCTGGAGAAGACCTTGGGTATGATGGGGCTGCTGGTGTGGGAGGGCTGACCCCCACCCTGACCCCCAACCAAGCCCTGCTGTGGGTCCCCGTGGCAGGGGGAAAAGGAGGGACATGGGGACTTGAGTCATGGTGACAGCTGCAGGTAGTGGTGGTGGCAGGGCCATGCTGCCAAGAACCACCCCGGGGTCCCCACCAGCCCTGGGGGGCATCCAGCTGCAATTCCCCCCTACACCTGCATCCATGGGTGCTGTGGATGGTGGCCACGGTGGCCATGGTGGCTAGTGGTGCTGTGCCCTGCACCAGTGCCCACACAAAGACGGGACAGGAACCTGGGGTCAGGATCTTCCCACTGCGGGTGCCCCTGAGCTGGGAAGGGGACGCAGATGTCCTGCCCCCAAGGACCTTGCCCAGAGCCCAAGAGCTCCAGTCTGCCCATTAAAGCACAGCCTCATGCAGCACCTCAAGGGGGACCCAGGCATCCGGGACGATGCTCTAGGGAGCACCCTAAAACACTCAGGGGATCCTGTGATCCCCACGCAAGCACCCAGTCCCACCGGACCCCTGGGTCCCCAAGCTCGAGCACCGCAACCCCCCCTCCCGCCCCCCACCCCGCATGGGGCTCTCCCTCGTTAATGTTTACTCGGGTTCGTTAGCGCCAGCACATCACCATGGCAACCATGCAAGCTGCGCGCCGCCATCGGCGCCACCGCCACCACGAGGCGCGGGGACGTCCCCGCGCGTGGGGTCACCGTGGGCACCCGCCACCACCCACCCTGGCTACGTGGGGTTGGGGGACGAGGTGGGGAGCAAAGCGGGGGGCACAGAGATACTGGGCTTGGCCTCCTCTCCACCCGGATGGCCTGGCTTGGTGTCACCCAGATGGGGTGACAGCACCCACTGGCTTGCTCCCCAAAGGGCCCACGGCCACGGCGGGGCTGCAGGTGGGGGTGTGGCACTGCCACCACGCCTGGGTGCTGCATGATCATCCACGGGAGGAGCAGAGGGCTCGGCAGCAGCTGCCCCCAGCCCTGGAGGGCCACCCTGCCCTGTGTCACCCAGCCACCACCAAGACGACTGGCACCGCAGCCCCGGCGACCAGGAGGGACAATGGGGTCGAGGCTGCCTGTGGGGCTGGCAGAACCACAGGGCTCCCAGATGCCACCCTGGCGTCCCCTTGGAGGTGGCACGAGGCTGGTGCAACCCGTGAGGACAGACGGTGTGTCCCCATGTCCCCTGCACCAGCGTGGCACCTCCTGCCACCGCCTCAGCCCACTGCAGACAGGTTCGGGTGACGGCCACCAAAGGGGTGCCCCCACCCCAGCCCCAGCCAGCCCCCTCTCCACTGCAGAGGGCAGCACCCCAGCTGTCCCACAGCACCAATCACCACGAGCAGGATGCAGCCTCAGCCTTTCCCCCCCCCCCCGCCACCCGGGTTCCGTCGGCTACGGCAAACAGGTTTTCCTGAAGCTTTGCAGAATCTTCCCACCTCCTCCCTTACGAGTCCCACCTCCGGGTTAGGAAGGGGAGGAGGCGTGGGGGAGGGGGAAGGAAAGGCTGAGTTGGGGGTTTTTAATTTTTCATTATTAATTTCCCATCGACGCCGGGGCTCGCTCAGCCGCCCCCAGCATCGCCCCCCGCGCTCCCTTGCGCTCTCCTGGAGCTCTGCACCGGCTGAAGCCGAGCCAGGCTGCCGATAGGATTAATTCTGCATGACTGCCCATCTCCGCGGGGGGATCTAAGACCCTCAGGCCTGCAGCAATCTTTAAAATTCCTCCAGCCCAACTTAATTCCCTCTTCCTGCAGAGCTGGCGCATCTGCTGCAGTCAGGCACGGAGAGATGGAGACGGGAGGGAGGAGAGGGGGCTGGGGTGGGGGGGTGATGCCTGCACCCAGGATCGCTGTTTAGCTCCGGCGCCAGGTGGTGGCCCTGCTATGGTTGTCACCGTGGGGTCACCCAAAGCCACACCAGTCACCCAGCCCAACCCTGTGGGTGATGGCGCAAGGAGAAGGTTTGTGCTGGGGGAAACTGAGTCATGCTGGGGCAGCCCTGGGGGTGGTGACTGGATGTTGGCACCTCTCTGTCCCCAGCTGGGACCCCCCCCCAAACCACTAGGTTGCCTTAAAAATGGGGTTTTTTCCAACATCTCTCGGGGGAGGGGAGGTTTGTTCAGACCCCCCCACACACTCTTACCCTCCACAGCCCCAGGGGACAGCTGGGCACACTCAGACACTGCCTGGGGACACTCGGGGGCCGGGGTCCCTAGATTTTGGGTTGAATTATAGGAAACGCAGCTGCTGCTTTGGAAACAGCCCCACCTCCCTGAGCACAGCCTAGGGGCAGCCCCCCCTTCCTCTCCCCCCGGCCCCAAGCTCTTCTCCCAGACAACAAGGACACAAGTGTCACCCCGGGGGGCTGCGCACACCAAGCCAGCTCCGTGGGTGCCGGCTCTAGCCACCACCAAAGGGTCGTGGAGCCCAGGTGGGGGTTCTCCCCTCCCCAAACCTCCCCCCCAACACCACAGAAGTCCAGGGGGACAGTCCAGTGGGATTTCCCCACCCCACGAAGGCTCCGCCGTGGCTGGCAGAGCCAAACCTTCAGGAGCGAGGGCGGGGAGAAGACACCGGGGTGGAGGAATGATGAGAAGGGGGGGAGAGACGCAGTCACCAAACTCCAACCCCTGCCTGCACAGCCTCCCGGATCCGGGACAACCATCCCTTTGCCTTCCTGCCTGCAACTTGCCCGGCTTTCCTGGCAGCCGGGAGGAGCGCAGCCCAGCCCAGCTGCCGGCGGAGCTGCGGATACATGCATTTAAATCACTTATATCTTTACTTTCTCCTGCGCTGGCTGTGAGATGGGCTGCTTTTTTTTCCCTTTTTTTTTTTGCATGCGTAATTAGGGGGTGGAACAGATGGCGGAGGGTTCGTTTAAAGTAATGCATCCATTAAAATAACCTTCGCTGTCGGGGACTGCGCTCCGACAGGGGCCTGTTTCACCGGGGGCGGTGGGGAGGGGGGTATGTGTGTGTGTGTGGGGCGGGGGGGGCTTTGTTCTGCAAGGAGGGGGGTGTTGGACTTTGGAGGCTGGAATGCATGTTCCCTTTGGGATGCCTGATCCCGGATGGTGGGACGAGGGGGTGAAGCTGGGTGCACCGGCCTGTATTGCCACGGATGAGAGCTGGGGGGCAAACTGGGACCAAACTGGGGTTGAAGTGGTTCTCTCCGGGGGTTCAGTTTCCATAGCAATCTGATGGCAGTGAGATGGCAGGGATGTAAAGCCCAGCCAAGGGCTAGTGGCCAGCCCTCCGGCATCTCCCAGGCTGGGAAAAAGATACACGAGGTGGTCCTGGTCCCTGCACAGGGTACCCCAGCCGGAGCTGCCCCCCTCATGGGGACCATGCTTTCCTCTGTCTCCCATCCACCCAAAACCCCCAAAAACAGGCTAGAGGAGGACATTTCTCCTTGCCACGCAGCACCAGCCTCCTCTCCTGTTTCAAACCCCGGGTTCCCGGGAGAGGCAGGAGGGCTTTGTTCCGGCACCGGAGGAGCGGAGGCCAGAGCAAGCCGGAGTGCCCTGCCAGCTCTTGTGTTTCACTCCCGAGGAATGCCGGGGAGGGGAGGGGAACGCTGTTCCCCCCGCCCCGACGGGCGCCTGGCCCGGCTGCAGGGTGTCGAGGCTGAGAGGAAGAGGAAGGGATAGGGGATGAAGGATGGGGGGAGGTGGGCATCGCGCCGTGGTACCATCACGTGTGGCCGGGGCTGGCAGCGGGTGGGGGACACATAATGATACCCACCTGGGGCCAGCAGCAGGTGGGGGACACACAATGACACCCACCTGGGGCTGGCAGCAGGTGGGGGACACATGATGACACCCACCTGGGGTGGCACGGCGATACTGAGCTGGAGCAGCTGTAATAATTCACAGCAAGAGCCACCGAGCAAATATTACACTCCTGTCTTGGAGGAGAGGAAGAGCCCCCCCGTGGGTACCCTCCCTCTCAAAAAATTAGGGGGCTGCAGAGAAGCAAAGGCCGGGGAAGGGGCTGGGGAAGGGTGAGAGCAGCAGAGAACCCAAAGCCATCCGTGCGTGTTCAAATATTTAGTGTGCACTTGCTAAGGTGCTTCTGCTGCCTCGAGGGCATCGCTGTGTTTGAAGCACCAGAGAGGTGGGAACTGGGGGGAGGGGGGAATGGAAGCAAGTGCCAGGGCTGCACTTGGGGAGGGGGGGGGGGGGCTTCTCTTCTTTCCGGCTGGGCTAAGGAGGTCAAGGTTGGCCCCCCGCCACAGCGCAGGGAGGGCTGGGACAAGCTCAGCTTTGCTCTGAGCCGTGCAAAGCCTGGCCCCTCGCTGTCCCCTCACTGTCCCCTTGCTGTCCCCTCCCCAGGGACAGGGGGAGCTCAGGCTCTGAGAGCCCCAGGGCTGCGCGTCTCTCCCTCCTCCTCATCCTCCTCTTGCTCCAGCCCTGAGCTCCTGCTCACCGGCACCCTGGGGTGTCCCCAAACACCCACAGGGCTCAGGGGACAGCTGGGGGCTGGTGCCAGCAGCAGGACGGGGCTGCTGCTCCTGCCAACACCTCGGTGCCCAGTGTCGGGGGCAGAACACGAGCTGCCGGTGGTGGCAGGTGCTGAGGTGAGGGGACACGGCTGGGGGCTGCCCACGAGATGCCAACAGCCAAGAACCCGAGGGCAGCAGGAGCCCGATCGCAGGGTGACAGGGGTCCCCAAGCCAGCAAGGGGTGAAGCCCCTCAGGTTCACTCTCCCCAGACCCACGCATGGGTTGAGGAGGAGCTCGGTGCCTGCCCGCTGGAAGACACTGGCTTTGCCCCACCACAGCCCCATTCCCACGCTGTCCCTGGCCACCCTGCCACCTTCACCCTCCTACTCCCTGGTTCCCAGCTCCCCTGGTTCATGCTCACCCCATGTCACCCCCACGCACCACCCCTTCACCTCCCCCAGCATTTCAGCCACTCCCTTTGGTGCACTCCAACACCGTGAGCTCTTCCCACTCCCAGGCCAGCAATCCACCAGGAAAACCAGTCCCAAAAACTTCACCTGCCACCACCCATCACGCCCAGCCCCCCCCCCTCCCACCACGCCACCCCTTCACTTTCCCCAGCATTTCAGCCACTCCTTTTGGTGCACCCCAACACCATGAGCTCTTCTCTCTCTCCAGCCAGCAATCTGCTGGGAAAACTGGTCTCCCAAAAACCCTTCCCCACATCCGTGCCGCCTCCGCCAGCTCTGCGGGTCTGGGGGGGGGCTGCGGGCTGGCCCCCCGCTCGCCAAGAACAATAGAGCCTTGTTCCAGCCCTGCTCCATCCTCTCCTCCTACCCAGGCTGCAAACACCTCCCTGGGCAAAGCCCTGGCCACTCTCACCTCTACGTCTCTCTCGCTGTTTCCCAGCTCCCTCCTGCCAAATCCCCGTTCCCGATCGCTTCTCCTCCCCGCGGGTCCATATTAAGCTACGTTCTCCTTTCAGCTGGGTGGAAAACAGCAGTAATAACCATGTGGAGAGAGCCGTGCCCCCCACCTCCACTTCCCTCCCACTTTGGGGTTCAAATTTCATTTCAGCAAAAAAGCTTCCCCCGCCTCCAATTTCTTCCCCCAAACCGAGTCGCTGTCGTCTCGTCTGATCTCGGCAGGGGCCGTGTGGATGCTCAGCTCCTCCTGGTTCAGGATCTGCTGCCAATCTGGACCTCGCAAACTGGTTCTCACACAGCTCCCGCCCAGCGCCTCCCTCTCGGCATTTATTGTCCCTCCTCAGCCACCCAGCCCCAGCTTGCTCCCTGCCACCCTGCTCCACTGTCACCCTGCTCCACTGTCACCCTGCTTCAGTGCCACCCTGCTCCACTGTCACCCTGCTCCTTTGTCACCCTGCTCCAACGTCACCTCGCTCCAGAGTCCACCTTGCTCCCTGCCACCCTGCTTCCTGCAACCCGGCTCCCTTGCCACCCTGCTGTCCTGTCACACTGCTCCAATGCCACCTTGCCTCATACCACCCTGTTCCGTGCCATTCTGCTCCCTTGCCATCTTGCTCCCTGCCACCCTGCTCCGCTGCCATCCTGCCACTCCACTGCCCATGCCACCTTGTTCCCGTGCCACCCTGCACCCTGCCACCCTGCTCCCCATGCCACCTTGCTCCCTGTCACCCCGCTCTCCATGCCACCCTGCTACCCTTTTCCCTTCCACTCTGCTCCCACGTCACCTTGCTCCAATGCCACCTCACTCCCTGCCACTCCTCTCCCCATGCCACCTGGCTCCCCATGCCACTCACCCAGCAAAGCCCAGGGTGCCACGCTCCCTTCCCACCCCCACTTTCTGCTCAGCTGCATCCATCCCCAAGCCACTGAGTTCTCCAGGCGAGATTTATTCCCAGCAAATTCCCAGGAGGCCGGCAGCCAGCGGGGAACGGGGCGGCCCCGTTGCCTCCAGCCGAGCAGCCTCCCTTCCTCCCTCCCTCCTGCAGCTGAGGAGCTCATCTCCCTCGCCCAAGGCGCTCCGTCCTCCTCCAGATATTTTAGGCCCAGGTTTTGGGAGGAATGTTCAGGCGCCGAGCCCAAGCCGATGAGCTGAAGTCAGCAGGAGACGAAGAGCGTGCGTGGGGCTCGGGGCCCCGGGGGCGACGGAGCGGCCACGGGATGGGATCGGGATGGGAGGGCTGATGGGATGGGATGCTGCTCCCTCCGCCTGGAGCTCGTTTAGCGGCGAGAAGGGCAGAGGTTGGAGCTGGCGGATGCCAGAACTGCTCCTCTCTCCCTCCGAGAGGATCAATACCACATTTGGCCGCTTCCCCCCCCCCCCTCGTCTCCCCGCACAGCGCCGGGCCAGGCTGCACCAGCGCTCGCCTGCCTGCCTGGGGTGGGCTTCAGTACAGGGAGGGAGGGGGTCCCCGCTGCTGTCTGTCCCTGTCCCCTTCACCGAGGAGGGCCAGGGGATGTTTTCACCGCAGTGGCACAAGCCCTGCCAGCACCTGCCCAGCCCCATTTCCCCCCCCAGCTCCACACCACCTCCATCCCAGCACACCAAACCCTGCCATTGCCTCCAGCAACCACCCCCTCCTGCCTCCACACCCCACTGACCCCCTGCACCCCCATCCATCGCATTCCCCCCCCGCAGCCTTACACCATGGCAACTCATCACACCTCCCAGCCCAGCTCGGCATCCCCGGGGGGGGCAGCAGAGGGAGTCCCCAGCGCACGCCAGCCCTTGTCACGGCCCCGCTGGCACGCAGACACCCTACGTGCTCCGACAGGTGAGCCCCCGGGGCAGCGTTCCTGCCTGGGCCAGGAACTGTCCCCACCGGGCAGCCGCTCTCCGCAGGCATGTTCCTTCCCAGCACGTCCCTCCCTCCCTATCCAGCTTCCCTCGGCCGGCAAAAGGGGGGAGCCGACAGATTTTAATGAGCTCCCCGGAGGCATCGCTCCGCACCCCCTCCCTCCCCTCCTCTCCCAGCGCCCGGGAACCGATGCTCTGAAACACAACCCTCGATGGCAAGCCTGGAAAAAAACCACAGGGCACATATTCCTCCACACCTCCCCCCCCATCTTTTTCTCTCTTTTTTTTTTTCCTCCTTCCTCGCCTCCCCCAGCTTTTTTTTTTTTTTTTTCTTGCTCTCCTGCCGATGCCAAAGACCCAGCCGGGCTCTTGTGCTTTCACTCGCAGCTGCAGCTGCCGATTTTCGCTGTAAGCCCTTGTGCCTAGAAGGCCCAGAGCGAGGGATTCTGGGACGCGGTGATTGAAGACAGCACCAGCACGGAGACCATTGCTCAGACTTTCCCTGTCTGTCGCCCCAACGCTCAACCCACAGAGAGGGAGGGGAAAAAAAAAAGAAAAAGAAAAAAAGAAGAAGGAAAAAAAAAAAAAAGATGGAGAGAAACACAAAAAAAACCCACCCCCACCGGACTGGTGCTCTCACCCCTTCCCAGCCGTGCTCTGCTGTGCCTGCTCTGAGTGCCCCCAGATTTTGGTTGGGTTAGGTAGACGATAGGGTTGGGGGTGAGCTGTCCTGGCCCCTCCACCCATCCCGGGGAACTCCTGGATGCTTCACTTTCCAACATCAAAGCCCACCGAGAGCACAACTGGAGCCTCTCACCGCACAGCCCGCCGTGCATCGCCTGGAAATGCACCGTGGGCACCTCAGTGGCCCCCTGTTCGCTTCCCTTCGGGTGTTATCTTGAGGGAAAAATACTAATCAAGCAGCTTTTGAGCCACTGTTGGTGGCAGGGGGTAAATGCCGGGGTGGGGGTGAGAGGGGAGGAGATGCCGCGCTCGGTGCCGGGTCCTGGTGCGAAGCTGACGTGAGCACCCGTGGGAATGGGACCACCGGGACGCACCCGGGAGCCAAGCAAACCCCCCCAGGGGACATGTCACCACGTCCCCACCGCATGCAAAGGCCCCGAGGGAGGGGGTCTCCTATGTCCAGATGTAGCTCGGGAAGGTCCCCCAGGACCAAATCCCTGCCCTCCAGCACACGCGCCGGGCCAAGGCACCGCTCAGCGTGTGGCCCCAAGGCAGAGCAGGAACAACTCCAGCCCGGACCGACGGACAGACACGTGGTGAGGATGGGGGGAAGCCAGCTGAGACCCCCCAGCCCCCCACGCTGGTGAGAGGAGGGGATCTGCTGAGCATCTCCCAGCCAGCTCAGCCCTCGCACCCCCAGATCCACCCCCATCATCACCAGCTCCCCCAGGACCCCCCGGCACATCTCAGCCCCGAAGTTTGGCGAGTGGCGAGACTGGGGAGGGGAGGGCGAGGTGGAGGGGGGGACACACACACACGACACATCTGCGACGCATTCAGGGGCCATCCCGCATCCGGGCAGCCCGCAGCCACAGCCCAGCATCCAGCCAGCCAGTCCCGGGAGGAGGGGGGGGGAAGCTTTGCCTTCTCACCAGGCAAAAAAAATCCCCCCCTCCTCGTCCCTCCCGCTCCCCCCCCTACCACACTCCCGTTAACGAGCCCGGAAGAAGGAAACAGCCCTCCCCACCACTGCCCTGTTTACCAAGAGCTGGTTCCAAGCACTCGGGAGAATAGCAGGAGCATTTCAAGGCCCTGTTTCCACTCGGCTGACACACACTATTTATAGAAGCCCACAATTCTCCCAGAGCTTTCCTCGGGATCTCAGCAGAAATAGCCTGCCCCGGGTCCCTGCTGCCTCCTCTAAGGAGGCCAGGGCAGCGCCGGCCCCCCCAGGCTTCCCGTAACCTTCCATGGGCTTCCATCGCCCCGCTCCTGGCATGTCCTTGGCTATCCCTGTCCCCGCCACGATGCCACAACCCTTCGCCCTCTCCCTCCCTCCCCAAAATCCCAGCAATCTCCACCTCCTGCCCGATCGGTTCCCGCCGGGTGCGCGGTGGCTGCGGCCGGTGTCCGCTCGCCGGACGTTGGAAGGGGAGGGAAGGAGGGAAGGAGGGAGGGAGGGAACCGGACTGTGGTTGATGGGGTTTTGCGGGAGGGTGACGGGGAGAAGAGGGGAGGGGAGAAAGGAGGGAGGGGGGGGGGGGGGGAAGGTTGGAAAAGCTGGCGGCTGGGTGAAAGCCACCTCCCGCCTGACTGCATCGGAGCGCGGCGGAGCCCCGGGGGACTCGCACCGGGGATGGAGTTGGCCTATTCAGGTTACATGGCAGAGCGGAATTTGGCGCCGCGCCATCCCTTCTCCAGCCCCCCCCTCCCGCCCCCAACCCAGCTCTCCGCCCTCCTCTTCTCCCCCCCACCCCCCCCCCACCCTCCCCTGCAAATTCCTCAGCCCAGCAGGAGAAGCCAGTGTAAGGGGACACCTGGGGGGGGGGTGGGGGGTGTAAGGCGGGGGGGGGTACGAGGGGGAGGCCTGAGGGGAGGGGGGGGGGGACCCGATTCTGACCACGCGTCCCCCAGCGCCCGCCGGCGCCTGGGTCGAAAGCGAGAGGGCGGGATCCGTGCCCGTCGCCCCGGGGGTTCGCTTCTGCTCTCTGTCACGCCAGGATAAATCTGGAGCGACTCCACCGCGGCACACAATGAGCTCAGCCCGTGGCTTTCGGTGGCCATTCTGGCAGCCACGAGCCAAAGGGCTGGATGCACGAGGCCACCTGGTCGTGGTTGGGGCCACCTTCCCCCCGCCCCCCGACCGGCACATAAACACCCAGGTGTCACCACCTGCCCAGGCCTTGGGGACACCAAACACCTCCCCCCAGGGTGGGCAGAGGGTCCAGAGGGTCGGGCGTTAACGTGACCCCCCCCACGCCCCCCAAGGGTGACACCAGCCCTTGCTAAAGTCCCCTCTGGTCCCCAGCGCCGCGCCAAGCACCGAGGGGCTGCGCCGTGGAAGCGGGGGGGGGGGGTGGAATTGGGTGGGTGGTGGATTAAAATCAGCTGATCGATAAAAACAAATCAGAGGGGGGATGACAGGCACCGAAGTGACAACCACTCGCCGAGCCCCGCGCCGCGCACCACGCAACTTTGCCGGCGGGGCTGGGGTGAGACCCCCACCACCACCACCGACAGCCCCCCAACCCCCCCCCCCCCACACACACCCACACACACTCCCCCCGGCGCTGCCCCTCGCAGGCCAGCCCGCTGCTCCCCGAGGGCCCAGGGGAAGGGGGGGGGAGGGTGGGATGTTGTGCCCCAGGGGGGCCCCCCACGTCCCCCGGGAATCTCGGCGCTCCCCAAACGCTACTGACACCCTGCCTTCTAGCGGACAGAGCCGCTCTGACAGCTGTCACTCAGCCGGGGGGGGCGACCAGGGGGAGGCAACCGAACTCACGGTGATCGCAGCCCCCCCCCACCGGGGGCTCGCCCCGGCCCCCCCCCCCCCCCCATCCCCCGCACGCCCCTCCCCGCCCCAAGTGCCATTAAACTCCTGCAATTTGGCAGCAACTCACCGCGCAACTTCAGCGGAGGGGACGGCGGCGGCGGGGGGGGGGGGGAGAGACGACGACGACCACGACGGAGACACGACCACCCCCCCCACACCTCCCCACCGCTCTGCCCGAAGGGGGTGTCCCGTGTGTCCTCCCCCCCACACACAACACACCCCACCCCACCTCCCCAACCCCACCCAAAGGCGGGGGGTCCCCGGTTACTCACCCACCGGCTGCTGCTTTCCGAGCCCCCCGGAGCCCGCCCGCTTGGGGAGGCTCCTGTTGTCCGCCGGGGCGACCTCCTGACCGGCCGCGGGAGTCCCGGAGCCTTCGGCACCGCTCGCCACCTTCAACGAGAGCATTTCCAGCGCCTCCTGCTCACATTCTCCCCAGGCAACTCCGCTCCTGCCAGCCCGCCCCCTCCTCCGTCCCCTGCCTGCTCTTTCCTCTCCGCTTTCCTCCTTCCCTCTCCCCCCACCTCCACCCCTCTATTTTATTTTTTTCCGGCCTTTTCCTCTGCCGCTCCGCTGCTTTTTTTCCTGCGCCTCTCCTCTATTTTTCTCTATTTTCTTCCTCCTCTGTGTTTTTTTTTTCCCCTCCCTCCTCTATTTTTTATTTTTTCCTCTCCTCTTCCCCCAACCCTCCCACCAACCCCCCCCCCCAAAAAAAAAAAAAAGACAAAAAAACCAAAAAGCACCCCCAAAAAACCTCTCAACCCCCTTCGCCTCTCCACACACACACACACACACACAAAAGGCAGCGGAGCGGGAGGCGGAGGGGAACCGACCTCCCCTCTGCGCCTCCGCCGCTCGCCGCCTGCGGAAAGCAAAGAAAGACACAGCGCAGCAGAGCCCTGGCTTGCCGCTGCCTCCCCCCTTCCTCCTCCTCCTCCTCCTCCTCCTTCTCCCTCCTCCTCCACCACCACCACCACCACAACCACCACCACCTCCTCCTCCCTCTCTCTTGCCTTCTGCCGCTCCCGGCTTTGTGGGGGCTGGGATAAAAAAAAAAAATAAAAAAAGGAAAAAAAACAACAAACCACACACCAGGAAAAAAAAAAATATATCGAAAAATACAAGGGTAAAAAAAAAAAAAAGAAAAGAAAAAAGAAAAAGAAAGAAAGAAAAGGGGGAGCGGAGCCGGCGGCCAGGCGAGCCCTGCCCCTTCTCTTCTCCTTCTCTCCGGTCTCGGCGGGGACCGCGGCTCCGCTTCGCTCCGCTGTCAGCGGCACGGCCAGCATCCGGCACCCCGGGGAGCCGCGCAGCACCGCCGGGGCATGCCGGGCCTTGTAGTCCTTCCTTCTTTCCACCCCCCCCCAACACACACACACACACACACTCCCTCCTCTTTTTTTTCCCCCCCCCTCCTTCCTTCCCCCCCCCTCTCACCCCCCTCTCCTCCCCTCTTTCTCCTCCCCGCTGCTGCCAAGCGCGCAGGGAGGGGCGCAAATGGGAGCGCAACCGTTGCGCGTTGCGTGGGGAGGGGGATTTGGGGGGGGGGGGGTGGGTGGGAGGGGGGGAGGCATCGCGGAGGGGGAGACCACCGGAGGTTTGCCCCCTCCCTCTCCTCCCCCACCCCCCCGCTCCGGGATGCCCCCCCCCGCGGTCCCAATGGGATGCGCGGGGTGTTGCTGCCCTCTCCTGGGGTGCACCCGCACTGCGCACCCCCCTCCCCAACCCTGCATCCTCAGGGAGGGGGAGACACACAGCCCCCCACTCCCCCGCCACAATCCGGAGCGCACCGCTCCATCTCAGCCCCCCCCCCCCCCGAGCCAGCCACCCCGCGTCCCCTCCTTTTTGGGTTGGTTTTTTTTTCTTTCTTTCTTTCTTCCTCCACTTTTAATTCTTATTTTTAAAAGTAAAAGCTCTTGTCTAGAGCCTGGGAACTTCCCTGCTGTTTGATAACACCCTGCTCCTCCATCTTCTTGGGGGTACAGAGCTGTGTCCCCCCCACCTTGGGCAGGTCTCAAGAGGGAATATAGGGACCAAGGTCCCTTGGGATAGTGGGGAGCACCCTGTGAGCACCCAGTGACCTCCCTCCCCTCTCCATCGAGCATCTCTCCAGCTCCTTCCCTCCGAGTCTCAGCCGGTGTTAATGCTCCCAGAGCCAGGTAGATACAATATAATTAAAGTAGATAATACCACTGATGTTTTGTTATGACACTGTGTTTTGGGGAGTGACGAGTGAAGGGTTAACTCCAGGGAATTGGGAATATTGCTTGGCTGCTTAAAAGCACGTGAGTCACCCGATGAAAGAAGACATGGGTGCAGGGAGAGACACAGCACTTGGCTTTGCAGCAGCCCTCTGGCAGGTTGGGGTTTGATCTGAGTCTCTGGATCAACAGGCAGCAAGAAGCAAAGCTGCGCTCAGAAGATGGACTGGGTGTCCCAGCTTCACTGCCAGACTGGGATGAACTGGTGAGCTGAGGTTGAACTGAGAGATGACTTCCAGTTAGGACCCAAAAACTGGCAGCTCCATCCCAGGGGGGCTCTGTGAATGCCGGTGGGGATGGATTAGGGATGAGTCGGATCAGGGATGGATCAGGGTCTGGTTGGACTCCTCACAACCTGGGTAAAGACAGGGACAGGTCTGCATCCCTCCTGGAAGCAGTGAGGAGACAGGGCCTGGGCTCCAGCCCGGTCAGCAGAGGAATCTGCACACGCAGACAGGATCTCTGCAATCGCTGGTGGCTGAGTGAGCAACTTTGCAGCCTTCCTCGTCCCCTCGCCCTGAATGTCAGCTTTGAATTTTCTTGCTATTTTTAGGGACAGTTCCAAATAATAATAATAAAAAAAACCCCCAACACACCCAACAAACCAACAACCCCAGGAGGGTTCCTTCCCTTCTCACCTTGCAGGGCTCTGCACCCTCTGAATTATTGCAAATCTGTGTATTGTCACCATACCTGGAGGGGGGGGGAGGGGGTGGGATGGGACGGGGGGGGGGGAGACAAGGAGAGGAGGAGGTTGTGCAAAAAAAACCCCCAGGTTACATTGCAAGCAGAAAGGGTGAGGATGTAAAAGATTTATTAAATTAATCCGAAGCATTAAAAGGTCATGTATTAATCAAAGAGATGCTTAAAACTGTCAAAGTCCTTTGTCAGGTTTGAAGTGCATCTCTGTAGTTATCATAAAATATATATATCAGTCTGGCATGGAGCTCTTGGCAGGGCTGGGAGAGAGGATGAGGAGCAAAGTTGGGCACTTGGGAGGGGGGGTCCCTGTGGAAGGGCACCCTGCCAGGCTCCCGGGGGTCACCTGCACTGAGCTGGGTGCTTTGCAGGTCACCCTGTTTATCCCCAGGCCTGGGTTTGTCACCCCCACTTTGGTGCCCCGTGATTGTCTCCAGCTGGGCCGGGTGGGGTGGGGAGGGGTCTGGGGTGGAGGTGGGTGTGGGTGGGTTTGGGAGCGGGGTCCTCCCCTCACCCGCCCCCTACCCACCCATCCCCGATTGAGGGTGGAGGGGCTTCTGGCCGTGGCAAGCGGTGTTGTGGTGTGGGGAGCCTTTCCCCTGCCACCTGTGTCACGGCTCCGCGAGTGCTCAGCCCCGCCCGTATCTCTTTTTACTGGGGGAGGGGGGGATGTGGAGATGGGTCCCCAGGGCCACTCGGGTCACCCGGGCATCCTGTCCCCTCTCCCAGCCAAGTGCTGTGTCAGCAGCGTTGGCGTGGACTTACGCTACCATCTAGCGGCTGCTTTGCCGAGCTGGGGCCACCGCTGTCCCCCGCTCTCAGCCCGTGTCCCTTCGCCCCTAAACCCCCTCTCCCCACATCCGAGAGGAGAGGGGAGGGGCAAAAAGCCCCTCTTGCCACCAGCCTTGCCAGGACCAGCGGGTGACCCGTTTGGCTTTGTCTCCGGAGAGCTCGGGTTGGCTTGGCTGGGGGGTGGTGGCAGTTGGCACCCCCAAAACCACCAGCTCCCCGGGGAAGGGGGGCAGCAGGGGGTTGGGGAAGCAGTGGGGTGCTGTGGGGTGCTGCGGTGGAGAGTTGGGGTGCACGGAAGAGACTCAGCCATCCCCAAATTCCAGCTCTGTGCTGCCCTGGAGCAGCAGAAGCAGCAGCAGCACCGTCCTGGATCTGGCCCCACTGCAGCCCCCAGCAGTGCCCCGGGCAGAGCAAGGCTCCTGCTGAGAGTGCCCCCCACACTCCATTGTGACCTGACTGTCCCCACGCCTTGAAACCTCTGTCCCCAGATCCTGCTGCTCCCCCGTTGCTGTCACAGACATTGCTGTGGCTGGTGCACGACTCTTCCCAAACCTGGGCTGCTTTTTCCATGGAAAAACGCATCCCCGCCCCCCCCCCCCTCCAGCAACTGGGGCGGACCTGCCCAGTGCATGAAAGTCCTTCCGTGCCTCAGTTTCCCCCGTGGGGATACAGTCCTTGCAGGCCTGGACCAGCAGCCCCAAGCCTGGTCAAGCCTAAAACCACATTTTTGGCCGTTTTCCACTGTTGTCTGGTCACCGTCACCGCGGGGACACGGCTCTGAGCCATGGGAGCTCTGCGGGCTCTGCCACTCCCTGGGGACCTTGGGCTTGAAGGGGACAGGGACAGACCCGGTCCCCAGGCGTGTTTTGGGTGGGGATGGCTCCTTCCCTGTCATGAAGGACACACAGCTGTGGGTGAGGGGACCTCCCCCGGGGGAGGGTGGCAGTGCCACAGCTCCGTGGTGCCAGGGGCTGCCTCGCCGACCATCTGCAGTGGTCTCACACCTGCGCCCACTGAGCTCCTGGCACTGGGTGGGCACAAGAGCTCCAGAGCCCCCCCACCCATGAGCTCCCCAGAGAGCCCGGGCTGGCACAGCACAGGCAGAGCAGGCGGGCAGGGATTGCAGGCAGGAGAAGGGAAAAGAGGTCTGGGCACAATGGGGGGAGTCCTGGGGAGTGTCGGAGCGACCTGATGCCACAGCTTCAAGTTGGATTTGGCCCTTGGCTACGGGCAGGACGAGGGGAAGGGCAAGGGAGGTGACATGGAACAGCTTATGCCTCCTCTCCAGAAGGTGCTCCAGGGCTCAGCTCTGTGGCTTTGCCACCCAGGCAGCCAGGAGGGGAAGGAGCCCAAGCCCCCAGGTCTGGATGCTGAGCTTTACCAGCCCCCCGCACCCCTCCAAACCCAGAGCCACCTTCCCCTCAAACACCCAACCCAAGGTTTGCAGCAAAAGTGGACCCTGCAGCACCTCTGGGGGGTCCCAGACTCCTTCCCCACCTCCCCACTGCTCCCAGCTGGTGGCACCCCAGGGTGGACCCTGCCCTGGCACCAGGAATGGGTGGGTGGCCATGTCTCTCATCAGCCATCAGTCCTTCATCCCTGGTCCCTCATCCCTGGTCC
Source organism: Apus apus (assembly GCF_020740795.1). Lineage (NCBI taxonomy): Eukaryota > Metazoa > Chordata > Aves > Apodiformes > Apodidae > Apus > Apus apus. The sequence goes on along the minus strand of NC_067302.1, from coordinate 3,496,988 downwards.
CTCCACCCCTGGTCGATGCAGCCCAGCATTAACATAAAATCGATGCCCCCTCCCCCGTGGTCACCCCAGAACGAAGTCCCTTTAACCCTTTGGGCGACAGACCACAGCGACACGACCGTGGTCCCACAGGGATTGCTGTGGCACAACTGCCTTTGAAAAACAAGTGGCCAAATCCGTGCTGGTCCCCAGGGCACGGGGTGGCCACCACAAACCCTGGAGCTGAGCTGGGAGCGCCCACCCACCCACTCCTGTCACCAGCACTGGGGACAAGAGTCCTTGGCTGGGGACACCAGGGGGGGCTTTGCTTCCCATCAGGAGGGCAGGACCCCCGCGGGGAGGCACACATGGAGCATCAGGAGGGTGGCAGCAGGGAGCCCCATCGCCAGCCGGTCCCTCCGTGCGGGGCCAGGCCCCGGATTTACATTTTTATTCCTTTTTAAGCGAATTTTCGTGCTGGAGGGAATTGCCACGTTGGCAGCTCGGCAGAGCGAGGGGCTGATCCTGCTGATCCAGCTGATCCTGTTGCTGGCCCCGTGTGACGCTGCCGGGGGGCGCAGGTGGGCTCAGCCCCCCCCGAACGGCCAAGCGGGCAGGGACGGGCAGGATCCAGGCAGGAGCAGGGATGAGGTCGGGATTTGGGGGGGCTGGCACAGCCGTACCCAGCACAGGATGGAGGGGGGGGGGGTGTCAGTCCCTGGCACCCCAGCTGGAGGGGTTGCCCGCGGGGAAGGTGGTTGCTGAGCCTTCCTCCCCGCAGCTGCTCCCTCCTCCTCATCCATCCGCTTCCCAAGAAGCTGTGGCCACAGGGTGCTGCTTGGCTTCACCCCCCCGCAGCCACAGCCAGGGTTGGGGTCCCCATGCCCTCCCCCCCCCCCCCAAAGACAGCCCTTCTCTAGGGACCCTCCAGCTGCAAGTAGGGGGGAGATTTTAATCACCCAGGCTGGACTCTGCCCAGTGCTGGTACTGGGGGACACGGGGAGTGCAGGTGGGGGGGGGGTCCCCAACCCTGCTTTACTTCCCCAAGCAGGGCTGTGCCTGGCTCAGAAACCCAGGGGTGACCCGGGGTGTTCCCCATGCCTTGAGGGCTCTGCCTCCCCCTACCCCCCCCAAGGGGCTGGAGGGGGGTGGCACAGCAGTCCCCGCGAGCCTGGGGCCAGGGGACACATCCTGCGGGCACAAGGTGTGTGGTTTTGGGGTGCAGGGGGCGTGTCAGAGCTTGTGTGTGCTGAATATTGGGGGGGGGGGGGTGGGTATAGGGGGGGTGCGTTCCCCCTCCAGATCCTCCCCACATTGGCACGTCCCGGGTGCCCAGCCCCAGGCGTGGGGTGGCCGGGGCTGGTGGCAGCAATCTGTCACCGGGGGGGGGGGGGGTTCTGCCTGGTGACAACCGCCTCCTGGCAGTGCCAGGCAATCTGCTCCCCTCGCCTGGCCCCCCCGGCACCGGGCACGGTGCCACGCTGCCCAGCCGAGCCTGGCCCAGGGCCTGGCCCTTCCCAAAGGGATTTTTTTTACCCCGGGATGGACACGGGAGGGGGGTTGGGGGGTGTCTCATCCTGCCCTGCTCCGCCCAACCCCCCCCCCCCCCACCCCACCCCTTGCAAATCCCCAAAGGATTTGCTGCCTTTGAAGGACCCGGGCAGGGGAAGCAGGAGCCGGGGAGGTGCTCAGGGGCAGTGACATGTCCCCAAACTCCCTGGCATGTCCCCAGAATCGCCAGTACTGGCCTTGTGCCCCACCTCCCCACCTGCCTGGGGGCCCCCCCTAGCATGAGTCCTCCCCCCCCCTTCGTATGGGGCTGAGGCCGGTCTCCCCTTCCCATCAGTGCTGGGGAATCCATTACAGACCACAGCTGGGCCCTGCTGGGAGGTTAAGCTGCCAGGAAAATTAACCTTTTCCTCCCCAGCCTCCCAGTACGAGACCCCCCCTAGCCCATAACAGGACCAACCCCCACCCCCCCACACACACACACAGAGGAGGGGCCAGCAACCCCCCAGCCACCCACTGCCCATGGCCCCCCCTGCTAATTAAACTCAGGCTGCTGCCTCATTAACACACATATCCAGGAGGCAGCAGGAGGGGATGGTTCCCTCTGGGGGGCTGCTGGGTGAAGGGGGGGGGGGTGTCTTGTGAAGGGGGGAGGGAGAGCTGTGGGTGCCCTTCACAGGAGCAGCTTTGCAAACGCAAATGCTCCCCACTCCGTTTTTCCAGGCTGTCATTTATGAGGAAACCTGGTGCTGCTGCCCCAAATTGCCTTTGTTGGGTTGTTTGTTATTTTTTTTTGGGGGGGGTGGGGGTGGCACGGGGGACATTTCTATGCTCCCTGCAATCCCCAGCCCGGGTTATGTTAGTGCCTTGGGGCTGGATTGGGTGAGGATACCCCTTCAGTCCTGGCTTGACTCAACCTGAGATCCACCCCCCCTGGGTGGGGATGGGTGCCCCCACCCCAAATCTTGCAGTCCAGAGTTGTCCCCCACAGCTTTAACCCCCCCCCCCCAACCCTCCCCAGTTTGTGCCTGTCCCCACCTGGGACAGCTCCTCAGGGTGGGGGGAGAAGGACCCATACTGCCCCCCCCAACTTGTTAGAAAGGTTTTATTTCTCTCTATTTACAGACTGGATTTTAAAAAACAAACAAAATAAACAACAAAACCCTCCCTTCCCTTTCCCACCCCCCCCCCCCCTCAGGATTGCAGTGCCCACCCACAGCCCTGCCCTTCAAAGGGGGTCTTGGCCATGGGGAGCAGGGCTGGGCCAAGCCTGGGACTACAGACACCCCCCCCACCCATCAGAAAAGGGGGTTACTTGGAGGGCGGGGGGGGCAGCCGACCCCCAGGACCCAACTGGCAAGGTGGCATCCCCCCACCCCCCCACCCCTGGGCCATCACATTCACAGTGTGTCCCCCCCCAGCCCCCAATGATGCTTGAAACAGTGGGTTTGAGCCAAGCTGCTGCAGGGACCCCCCCCCCCCAACCAAGTGCCACGGGGGGTGACCCCATCCTGTAACATCCCCCCCCCCCTCCTGCCCCACATGGAGCAGTGGGAAACAGCCCCTGGGACAGAGCTGCACCCCTGTAGCCTGGGCCTCTGGTGTGTGTCCCCCCCAGGACCCCTTGTCCCCCTCCCTAGGGCAAGCAGAGGTTTGTGGCTTTCAGGATTTGGCACTACTATAAGGAGAGGATGTAAAAGGGGGGTCAAAGGGGTCCCCCCCAATATAGAGATCCCTGGGGGTGAGAGAGCTGCTGGGGTGAGGGTTATAAGATCTTATCCATTAAAGACAATATAAGGGGTGGGGGGGAGTTTGAGGTGACCTTCCCCAGGGCAGCACCAGGATTTGGGGATTTCCCCCCCCAAGTGTGCAGAGCTCAGCTGAGGGAGAGGAGATTGGCATGGGGAGAACCCCCCCTGTGAGACCTCTGCTAGGGGGCTAGGGGTGTCTGGGGGGGGCACGGTGATGTACCCCCCCCTTCCCTCATCCAAAGCACCTATCAGCTTCAAAGCTGGGTGTGAAGGCAATGAGAGAGGGGCTGGGGGTGCTTAGGGGGAGTGGGGTGGGGGGCACAGCTTTTTGCCCCCTCTCTGAGTCCAAAATGCTTGTGCAAAGCCCCCTGTCCTCCCCAGGGCACCCTGAACACCCCCCAACAGGCTTTATTTTCGGGGGGGGGGGGGGGGGGGGGCATGGAAGGGGACACAGGCAAAGAGAGCAACAACCCCCTGCAAAAAAGGGGGGAGATTTGCCCAAAAGCCACCCCAGAGCCCGGCTCGGGGGGGGGGGGTAGGTGCCAGCACCGGGTCACTGGTTGTCCCCTGGCTGGTACTGGGGCTCGGTGGCAGTGAAATAGTCCTCGAGGAAGGACTGGAGGTACTCGAAGGTGGGACGTTCCTCGGGGTCCTTCTTCCAGCATTGCACCATCACGTCGTGCAGGGAGGGGGGGCAGTTCCCTGGGCACTGCATCCGGTACCCCCGCTCCACCTGCTCCAGCACCTCCCGGTTGTTCATCCCTGAGGGATAAGGAAGCCCCTGGTTCAGCAACCAGCAACCCCAGGGGACAAGGCAGTGGGGAAACTGAGGCACTGCCAAGGCAGTGTCACCTCGTGGTTTGGATAGGGAGCCCAGCTCCACGCTGGGGAAACTGAGGCATATGTAGGTGTGTAGATGTGGTGCTGAGGGACACGGGGCAGTGGTGGCTTTGGCAGGGCTGGGGGAAGGGTTGGACTGGATGATCTTAAAGGTCATTTCCAACCAAAATGATTCCATGATGGTGGGATTCCAAGCCTTGCCTTCCCCACCCCCTCCAAGGGGGCACCCCCAGGGTGCTCACTGCCCCATACCTGGGTAGGGCACCCGGCCTTTGGTCACCAGCTCGGTCAGGAGGATCCCAAAGGACCAGACGTCTGACTTGATGGTGAACTTCCCGAAGAGCGCGGCCTCTGGGGCCGTCCACTTGATGGGGAACTTGGCACCTGCAAGGAAGGGCAGGTGAGCCCTGGCCAGGGCACCCCACTGCATCTGGGGCACCGCACACCCGGGGCACCCAGAGCTGGGGACACCCCCTCATCTGGAGTGTCTCACACCAGAGGTTCCCTGCACCTGGAGCACCCTGTACTGAGGGTGTCCTGCACCCTGGGTGCCCTGTGATGGGAAGGTTCTGCACTGGGACAACATGCAGCACCCAAGGCACCCATTCCTTGGGGCACCCATCACCAAGGGTACCCATCACCAAGGGTATCCATCACCCTGGATACCTATTCTCTGGGGCACCCATCTCCTGGAGCACCCCTTACCCAGAGTATCCATCACCCAAGGATACCTATTCCCTGGGAACACCCAGCACCCAGAGCACCCAGCACCCAGGGTACTCATCACCCAGAGTACCCATCACCCACGTTCCCCAGCCCTTGGGACACCCATCATCCAGGATAGCCCCCATTCCCTGGGGTGCCCATTGCACCCAGGACACCAAGCACTGGGGGTGACCATCTCCAGGCCCACGGTGGGTGGCAGCACAGAGGGGCCAGGGCAGTGGTCCCCCCCCCAGCAGTGGGCACCCATCTGGCTGACCCTGCCGTGCTGTGTACTCGTTGTCCTCGATGAGGCGGGCGAGGCCGAAGTCAGCGATCTTGCACACCAGGTTGTCCCCCACCAAGATGTTGGCAGCCCGGAGGTCCCGGTGGATGTAGTTCATCCGCTCGATGTAGGCCATGCCCGCTGCAATCTGGGTGGGTGGGGAACACAGTGAGGACCCCCCCCCCCCCAAGATGTACCCCTGGAGGGGCAGCCCCACCCCAGGCCAGCCCCTGGGTACCTGGGCAGCCATGTCCACCAGCTGGGGCAGCTTCAGGTAGCGACCGTCCCCGTCCTTTAGGAAATCCAGCAAGCTGCCTGCGGGCAGAGGGGGGTGGTCAAAGGGTCCAGGAGATAGTTGTGCCCACCCAAGGGTGCCCTCCCCTGCCAAGCCCCAGGGACCCACTCAGGCAGGGAGAAGGTTGCAGAAGAGCCAGGGGCTTTTGACAAGGGCAGGGAGGGAGAGGACAAGGGGGATGGATTAAAACTGGAAGAGGGAGATTGAGGTTGCACATGAGGAGGAAATTCTTGGGTGTGAGGGTGGTGAGACCCCGGCCCAGGTTGCCCAGGGAAGCTGTGGCTGCCCCATCCCTGGCAGTGTTGAAGGGCAGGTTGGATGGGGCTTGGAGCAGCCTGGTCTACTGGGAGGTGAAAAGCTGGGGGGTCCCTGGGCAGTGCCCCCAACCCACCCTGGCTCATGAACTCGGTGACGATGTAGATGGGCTCCTCTGACACCACGGCGTAGAGCTGCACCAGCTTGTCGTGCCGCAGCCGCTTCATGATCTGAGCCTCCTCCAGGAAGGCTTCAGGTGACATGGTGCCCGGCTTCAGCGTCTTCACTGCCACCTTCGTGGTGCCATTCCATGTGCCTGGGCCGGGGACACGGGGTCACCACGAGCCCAGGGGACAGCTGGCCCTGGTAGGGCCAGGATGGAAATGTGTGTGGATGGAGGGGTGCATGGATGGAGGGCTGCGTGGCTGCAGGCAGGGGTGGATGGATGGATGGATGGATGGATGGATGGATGGATGGATGGATGGATGGATGGATGGATGGATGAGCAAGGCAATCAGGGAAGGCCAAGGAAGGGGCCTTGGGGGACACCACCATACCCCACCCAGGACAAGGAGTCCCCCTCACCCTCTGACATGGGGACAAGACACCCATGAGCACACCTAATGCCAACCTACCCCTTTCTCAATCTCTCCAGGGGAGCCTGTTCCAAGCTGCCATCTCCCCCACCACAGTGGGTACAACCTGGCACCCCAGGAAGGGCTCCTGCCCCCCGTGCCCCCCCAGCCCTGGCCGGCTGGACCAGCCTTACCCATCCACACGTCTCCAAAACATCCCATGCCGAGTTTCTTGTCGAGGTGGATGGATTCCCGAGCTATCTCCCAGGCGTCCTTAGCTAATCCCAAGGTCTGGGGCTTCACAGCAGGGCACGTGCGGGTGAGCAGATGGCACAACCCGTCGTTATACTCTGCGGTGGGGGGGGAAAGGGGGTGCAGGGAGGAGGGGGGTGCGATGGGATGAATGGAGCATGCAACGCCGAGCGGGGGGAGCGCGGGGTGAGGGAGGAAGAGGATGACAAGGAGGGGGACCCCCAGGCCTGATGGTGTCTTCTGCTTGTGGAAAAATCGATCTCCATTTGACATGATGTCCCTCACATAGGGACATCACGGGGTATCCTGTAGTCACCCCAGAGCAGGACATGGGACATTTCTCCATCCTGGTAAACTGGTGTGGCTCAGCCTGTCCCAGCAGGCAGGAGCCTTTCCCTGGGAAGGGGGGTGGTGGGTGCCAGGCCTGGGGGGTACCCCTGTTGTGTCCCCCCTGCCTCCAGTCACCCCAGCTTGCCCACCGGGTCCTACCCATCCAGACTTCCCCGAACTGCCCGTTGCCCAGCTTCTTGAGGAGCTGGAGGGACTCGCGGGGGATCTCCCACACGTCTTTGGTTTTGACCGACAGGTCGGCCAGCTTGGGTGTCCCCTTGGGGCACGGCACGGCCAGGCGGCAGCACAGCCCGGCCGCCCGCTCTGCAGCACCAGGGAAGGGGGGACACAGGGGTCAGCCCAGGCACCGACCCCCCCACCAGCCCTTTGCCAACAGCCCACAAGCCCCTGGCATCACCCGGGGCTCCTGCATGGTCCAATCACCCCTCAACATGGACGCACAGAAGTGAGGCGAACCCCCCTCCGCCTCCCCCAAGGATCACTCTGGACTCCCAGTTCCACCCCCAGCTGTGCCTGGGGAGCAGCTGATGCCCACCCAGACCCAGGGACTATTTACCTTGTCCAGAGAGGCCATGTGGTCCCAGCACTGAGGACACAGAAGAGGAAGGGACCCCCAGTGCCACCACTAGAACAGCCCTCCTCCTCCTTCTCCAGTTAGACCCAGTTAACCCAGCCACCTGTCTCCTGCAAAGGGTCTCCTGGGCTTTCCCCACCCCACCCTATCACCCTCCCCATGCCCCCCATCCCACCCTACCAATATAGTGCTGGACCAACTGCTGGACAGTGTCAAACTGGGCACGGGTGGTGATGTAGTAGCCCCCGTTGTCCAGTTTCCGAATCTTATAGTGCTTCACGTGGTCCCCTTTGGCCTCATCCCAGTCCCGGATGGAGAGGGAGTAGGCACCTAGGTGGGAACACGGGTGAGGGAGGGACGTGGGGCTCAGCTCCCCTGGTCTCCCCAGGCCTGTCCCTGTACCTTTCGTGGTCTCGCTCTCCCGGATGAGGAAGGCTCCCCGGCAGTTCCCGTGGCACAGGAGCTGCCGCTCCGCGTCCTTGCGCCCGATCTTCCCGAAGTACCACCTGGGAAGGGATGGAATCAGAGGGGACACCCCCGAGGGGCAGCCAAAGGGACCTCCCCACCTGCACCACTGCACTGCCAGGGCTCTCAGGGAGTGCCAAGGGGCTTGAGGTAAAGGGGGTCGGGGTCCCCCTCCATCCCTGTTCCCCCCTGTACTCACTCTTCTGCCTGGATCGAGTCCACGGGGGCCACATAGTTGCTGGGGATGTAGCCCGTGGCACCCGAGCTCAGCGACCTGGCCTCCCACCAGTCACCCTCCCTGGGGAAAGAGGAGCCAAGAGTCAGGAGGAGGGACAGACAGACCTATCTGGCCACGCTGCACCCACACACAGCACCCCAGACTCCACTTTCCCCCACCACAGAGGGCACCCGTCTCTGCTGAGACAGCCCAACTCAGGACACATGTAGCCCATGTTCTCTTGGTATCCAGCAATGGAGCCAAGGCAGAGCCTGGCATGGAGGGCACCTCCCTGGGGTGGCACGGGGGCACTAGGGGTGGCAGAGGGTCCGGGGGAGGGGGGCTCACGTGTTGTTGATGATGTGGAATTTCTCCCCTTTCTGGAAGGTCAGGTCATCTTCCGTCCTGGCCTCGTACTCGTACAGGGCGATGAAGAGTGTCACACCCCCACCTGTGGCACATGGAGGGCTCCGTGGTGAGCCCCTGTGTGTCCCCCCAGCACTTCAAGGGCGTGCTGGACCCCCCTCCCCAGCACCCATCACCCCCTCCCCCCCTCCCCTCACTGACCTGTGATGCCCCCGCTCGACATTTGCGGCGTGTTGGAGGTGAAGCCCCCGGGCCCCGTGAAGTGGGCAGTGGTGGGTACCCCCGTGCCATGGAAGTTGTTGAAGTCGGGGATGCGGGTGAAGTCGGTGCCCGTGGGGTCGGGGTCGTGCTGGGAGGCGGGGGGTAGGGGGACCCCTCCCTCGCCCCCCGCCTGCCCTTTGCCCAACCACTTCTCTTTGCAGTGCACACAGCCCATCCTGGCCACGGCCTGTGGAACAGAAGGACCATGAGCCACATGCCCCCCCTGCCCAGCTCCACAGGTGTTCCCAGTTAGAGGCACTGGGGTGAGCCCATCACAGCGCTGGGAGGACTGGGGTTCTGCCAACACCCCCTTCCCCCCCTCAGCCCTGGCACAGCAAGCTGGGTGGCTGGGCTGTGACATGGGGACATCAGGGTCCCAATGGGTACTGCCACCAGCAGGGACCAGGCTGTGAGGAGGGCTGTGCTTCCCGGGGCACCCCATGTCCCCCCTGGCACCCATGGGTGCTCCCGTGCATGGTGACCCCACTCACTGCAACAGCTCCTCGGGTCACTTCAGCTGCTCCATGTCACCTCGGGGTGGAGAAGAGGAACCTGTGGACACCAGGGAGGGCATCAGGTGAAGGGTGAGAGCCTGCATGGGCTGGAATACCCCTCCAAGGGCTGCAACACCCCTCCAGGGGCTGCAGCACCCCTCCGGGAGCTGAAACACCCCTCCAGGGGCTGAAACACCCCTCCAGGAGCTGCAACACCTCTGCCATGAGCTGCAACACCCCTCCAGGGGCTGCAGCACCCCTCCAGGAGCTGAAACACCCCTCCAGGAGCTGCAACACCTCTGCCATGAGCTGCAACACCCCTCCAAGGGCTGCAACGACATCCTTGAGCAGGATTTTTGTTCTCCCACCACGTCCTCAACCAACCCATCACCTCCCCTCAAGGGGAGACGTGTTTTCCGGTGGCCCCGAGGCTGGAGGGAGAATGGCTGGGTGGGAAAGAGCCTTCCAAATGTCCCTGTTCCCTGGGCTGGCCAGGGGACCCGGTGTCTCTGGGGAGGAAGGGCCCCGCTCTCCTCGCTGCGGTTGTGGCCGCGCTTTTCCGGCCGCGGCCGCACTCGGCAGAGAAGGTGCTGAGGAGAAGGAGGAGCTGCAAGGAGACATTTCTGTCCCCAGCCCTGTCACCTCCCCTAGGTGCCGGCCACCCACTCACACCAGTCTGCCCAGTTTGGGCTGGGAAGAGCTTTCTGGTTGAGGGCTCTGCAGTCACACAGCAGAGCTCACTCCACCTCCAGCCCAAGAGCAGAGGGAAGGGGCCACAAAACCTGGCAGCCACGTCCTGCCCCCAGCACTCCAGCAAGCAGGAGACAGAGGGTTTGGGGCAGATCAGATGTTTTTCCTCCCCCCCATCAGGGTCTTTGATTCACTTTCTCTCTGAGGAGGGTGGAAAGGACCCAGCTCTCCCCTGCCACCTTCACTTTCGACACCAGCAGTGTGGCAAGGCCACAGGGAAACGTTGCCAAATCCTCCAGGGCTCGGCTGGTTGTGGGGGCAGGGGGGTGTCTGTGTGGTATTTTTGCTGACAATAAGTGACTATTTTATCTGACAAATGTCCCCATCTCTCACAAACCCTGACCTGTCTGGGTGGGAATCACCCGCCCTGTCCCCAGGGCGGAAACTTCCCTTTTGGCTAAATTTCTGTGCTGGGGCAAGGATAGGGCAGTGAAGGAGCATCTTCTAGGGGAGCACAAGCCCAAAAATATTGTAGCACCATGAGATTCTCATTCTCAACCCCCCTCCCCGCCTCCCCCCTCCCCGGATGGTCCCTGCCCACCTCCCAGCCAGGCAGGGTGGCATGAAAACAGTCCCTTGTTGCCCTCGGGGAGGGGATGCAGCCAGCCCTTTGTCCCATGGCTGTGTGCTGCCTGGCCTTGGCTCTCCCAAAAATGAGCTGCTGGGAGCCTGGGAGCAGATGGCAACCGAGCCCTTCCCACCCCAGCCCTGGCCATGCTGCCAGCTCCCACCCCGTGCTGAGACCCAGCCAACTCGTCACCCCCACCGCTGCCCCCACCCCACCAGGCATGGCTGGGCACCATGCAGCAGCATCCCCTGCCCAGGGTCCATCTGCTCCCTGCCCCCCCCTGGGGGGACACGGGGCAGTTCAGCCCCATCCCCAGCTTCCAGACCGATGTCCCTGGTGCACACTGGTGTCAGCCTGCTTGTCACCCTGCCTGTCACCCCCTCTGCTGAGGGACCCTGTGGAGATGACCCCTGCCCCCTGCCTCTGTTCCCCTTGGGGGGGTGGAGGGATCAGGCATCCAGGGAGGATGCAGCTGCATGGAAACGTGCAGGGGCTGCTGGAAATGTCACACCCCCGGTGCGGTGGGGACAAGGCTGAGGGTGGGTCCCCAGCACCCAGGCGTGTCACAGCTTCCCAGGGAGGGTGCGGGCGGCAGAGGGGGGCAGCGACTGGAGGAACCCGCCGGCACCTCGGCAGCGGGAGGAGGAAGCAGCAGGAGCACAGCATGGGGGAGGAGGGGGAGGAAGAGGATGGTGCTGCAGCCACCAAGGGGAACCTCGGGGCTGGCAGGATCCCTGGGGACGGTGGCATTTGGGGGAGGATGGGCAGGGATCATGACAGCTGCAGCCTCTTGGGCACCCTCTGCTCCCCAAGCCGTGTCCCAGCCCTCTTGCCCTGTACCCCCTTGACCTTCACGTCTGGCCCTGCACCCTGGTGGCTCTTGCCACCCTGTCACGGTGTCCCCAGGGGAAGAGGAACTGAGACTGCCACACAGGCCAGCCCGGTGCCTGCCTGGCTCCTCCACCATCCCCTGGTTCTCCACTTCCCTGGTCCCCAGGGGGAAACTGAGGCACAAAGCAGTGGCAGCACAGGAGAAGGTGCCTCGTTTTAGGTGGCTTGTTGGGACACACGACCCTGAGCCAGGTCCCAATCCCCCCAACAGCCTTGAGGAGGTGACAGGAGGACATGTCCTGCCACTCCTCAGCCCAGTGTGGTGGCAGATGGTGTCCCAGCTCCCTCCTTGTGGCCCCCAGCCCCAATCCAGCCCTGTGACCCGGAGCCAGGCTCCTGGGGTAGAGCTCTGTCCCAGTCCTCCCAGTTCACCCAGTGCCCGGTGAGTCCCCCAGAGCTCCCAGCACAGCATGGCAGCCCCTGGCCCGGCTTGGTCCTGGCAGGAGCAGGGTCTCAGAGGACAGGGGATACAAAGAGGGACAGGGAGGGTCCCACCATGCCTGGAGAGACCCACACCAGGAGCAAACATCTCTGGACCACCATGAGACACGGGGACACCAGCAGAGGTGGCGGAACGGGACACAATGTCCCACTGGGAACATGCAGATGGGATGACAGGCACAAGCTGCGGGTTTCCCAGTGGGATGTCCTACCATGGTTGGTGCACACAAGGGGACTGCTGCCCCCCAAAACCAGCCACGCTCCAGCCAGGTATGCCCAACATTTGGTTGCCCCCATCCCTGCACCAACCCCAGGAGGGGGCAGGGTGCTGCCCCCCCTCCCCAATACCCTGGGGAAGATGAGAAAGGACTCACTGCCCCTCTCCCCCCCCCAAAAAAAGCCATCTGCCCTACAAGCCCACCCACCATCGACCAGGCCCCGGGCAAGGGGTGTCTCCTCGCCCCCTACCCCAGGAGGAGACACCCCCCATTACACATCCCCCCGGCCTCCCAGCCTCATCGCTGGCTGGGAAAGCAGGATTTCCGCTGGAAGAAGAGCAATTCCCGGATCCGAGGGGCTGCAGGGGCGGAGGGAGGGGGCCGGCCAGGGCTCCAAATACAATGTCCCGGGGGGGAACGGGGCGGGGAGGGAATTGTGCAGGGCAGGAAGCGGCGAGTTCCTGTCCCTCCTTGGGACACACCAAGGAGCGGGGAGAAGGCAGAGCTGTAGGGAACGGGGGGAGCACCGGCCTCGGCCGGGGGGGGCTCGGTCCCCACCATCCCCCCGGGAGACCCTGCTGGGCTGGCACGCCATGGGCACCTGCGTGTTGGGGGGAGCAGGTGTCTCCCCCTTCCCATGCCGGTGTCCCCTGGGGTGCCATGACCTGCCCCCTCCCCAGCGCTGGGCTCCAGCATAGGCAAACGCACCATTTGTCACCGCAGGTCCCCACGCCGCCGATTCGTGCCAAAGGGGACAAACTGGAGCTCCCAGCCCTTCCCAAACCACAGCCTCAGCTGTCGTCACCCCCCCCCCCCCCCGCTGACCTGCCGCCCCCCCAGGACGGGGAGGACGGGGGTCTCCGGTTCCTCCACGCTCGTTGCAGACGCTGGTGTTTCCCAGGGTGGAGCGGGGAGGGCAGGGCCCGCTGGCAGCCCCCCCCGGCACCCTCCCCACCGGGATCACAGGGCTTTCCGCCCCCACAGCTCAGCGCCCCGTCCCACCCGCAGCCACCCCACGCTTGCGGGGGGCAGCAACCCCCCCCCCACCAGCACCCAGGAAGGAGACTAAGACACCCCCCCCGCCCCCCCCCCATCAGAGCCCCCCAGCCTCCAGCACCCCACGCAGCCCCTCGCATCCCTCCTACCGTCCTCCCTCCTGCTCCGGCTCGCATGGACACCCCCCCCCGCGATGCTCCCGGCGGGATGGCAGGTTGGGGGACCACCAACCGAGGGGGTGTCGAGGCGGGGTGGCAGGACGAGAGCAGGAACGCCTGTGCGTGTGTTTCCCCTGTCTCTTCGGCAGTTCTCGCAGCCCGAGCAAGAGCTTCCCCTCCCCTCGCCCCCCCTTCCTCCCCGCGCTCCCGGCAATGGTTCATTGTACCAAGCAGCCCAGCCGGGCCGGTCGCCGGATCAACCCTCCCGTACCGCTCACCGAGACCCACCGTCTGACCCTGGAGGTGGCGTGGGGAGGGAAGGACACGACAGGATGGCACTGGGGGGACCCTGGTCCCCAGCAGCACTCAGGAGAAACTGCCATGGCTCTGCCTGGCAGGGTGGGTAGAGGTGGTGCTGAGGGACGTGCTTTAGTGGGCTGGGCAGTGCTGGGTTATCGGCCGGGCTCAGTTATCTTAAAGGTCCTTTCCAAACAGAAATGATTCCATGATTTCATGATGTACAAGGTGTGGGGGCGGGATATCAGCTTGGTGGGATCCAGCTCACTCCAGGAAGCAACCTGTGTCCCTCCCCAGCCCTGCCTGGTGTCACCTCCTATCCCTGAGGGTGGTGAGACCCTGGCCCAGGTTGCCCAGGGAAGCTGTGGCTGCCCCATCCCTGGCAGTGTTGAAGGGCAGGTTGGATGGGGCTTGGAGCAACCTGGGCTGGTGGGAGGTGTCCCTGCCCATGCAGGGGAGTGGATCTAGATGATCTTTAAGGTCCCTTCCAACTCAAACCAGCCTGGGATTCTATTACTTGACCCCCCTCCCCAACTCGAGTCCGCATCCCTAGGGCATGGTGAGGAGCCCACCTTGTCTGATGGGTGGCAGGCAGCTTGGGACCATGTTTGGGGGGCTACCACATGTCCCCCTGGGATGGAGTGCAGCTCCTGGCCAGCCAAAAGAGTTGCTATGGCCATTGATAGCCCACCAGAAGCTGGATCCCTTAATTACTCCTTGTTTAGATAAAGTTGCTGGTGATCCCAAAATTTCACACTGGTCACACCGACCCACAAACTGGTGAGCCCTGGGAGAGGGGTGAGACCCCCAGCACCCTGTTTGAGCCCCCCTGAACTCTGCCTGAGCCCCCTGCTCCCTGTCTGGGTCTCCCTGCTCCCTGCTGAGCCGCCTTTATTCTGCCTGAGCCCTCCAGCCCAGGGTGCTGGGGGCACCCACCTTGCAGAGAGCACCTCAAGCTTTTGGCACCCCAACCCCCGGATCAAGGGGGTCTCTATGGGGGTTCCTCGCTGGGGGAACCCCCCATTCAAACACGGGGTGTGGGGCAGCCACTCTTCCCAGACAACCCCCCTTCCTTGGCTGGAGATACCCCCCTCCCCCCTCCGCACCTCCTCCGGGGCCCGATCCTGCGCGGCCACCTGACCCCCCGGCTCCCTCCGGCTGCAGGGGACAGTGACAACGAGGGGCTGCTGGTATTTTTATGTCACCCTTTGCCGCAGCTTCCGGCGTGGGACGGTGCTCCCAGGGGGGGTGAGGGTGCACGGGGTGGGGGGGCGGGCAGGGGGCTGTGGTCGTTCCCCAGCCCAGACCTGGTTGTCACCGACTCTGCCACCTTGTCCCCCTGCCCGACGAGGCTGGCTGGCATGCTAGTGGCCCAGGGGTCTGTCCCTATCCCTCTGGAGCCTTCATCCTCCTCCTCCCCCTGCGGTTTGCACTCGCAGCCTGAAACATCCTGTGTGAGTCCAGTCTCGGGGTTTCCTGTTCTCACAGGGGGGGTCAGGGCTGGGTGAGGTCCCAGGTCCCCACCAGGATGAGAACCTGCCCCCCAGGCCGTGGCCACACTCGTCTTGTCACCCCCTCTGACTCATCCTGGGGACAGCGTGGATCACAGCTCCCGGCTTTGGGGACTTTTGGGGACTCTGGAACTTTTTTGGAAGGGATAGGGGGGAGATTCAGATCCTGCTGGGGATGGAGCCAGCCCTGCCAGTGTCTTTTGGGAGGGGACAGGGCACAGCAGGGACAAGCACCGGCACTTTTAGAGTGATGAGCCCCTCCGAGCTCCACCTGGGCTCCCAGGGCCCTTCCCAAATCCTGGCCCCAGGTGTTCCTGGTCGGCTTTAGCGCCGGGGAGGGCACACCCCTCCCGCCTTTACAGAGCTGCCTGAGCCCTTCCTGCTCCCCTCTGGCTGCCTTGCACCCCCGTAGGATGTTCTGGCACAGGGCAGAGGAAACTGCTGCCACTATGGAAGGGGCAGAGCAGGTCTTGGAGTGTCAGAAAGGCTGAACACCAGCCCCCAAGGAGCAGGCAGCATGTGAGGGGGTGAGTCTGTCAAACCGTGGGGAGGGGGGCTGCCAAGGGCTCCCCCCTCATCCCTGGGAGGCACAGCCTGGCATGGGACAACCCCTTGGGGTGGGAGCCACTTGTGCACACACCTCTGAGTGTGCAGGACAGAAATGGGGCTGATGGCACATAACCCCCCCTCCCAGGAGTATCCCCGTCTCTGTCCCTGAGAAGGCTGGAGCCCCAGCATTGAGGGGCAGGGGAGCCCCCAAAACCTCCGGGGACAGGTGAGGGGGGGGAGGTGCGTGGCTTTGCCATGTTGTGGGAGATATTCCCTCACCTTGCTGGATGTGCCTCAGTTTCCCTCTTTGGAGTCAGAGAGGCTGAGCAGTGACTTGGGGGGGACGTGTGCCGTTTCCAGCACTCTGCCCAAACCCCGGGGGCTGGGTTGCCCATATTTCCTTGTGCCCCCACAGCTCATTCCTCCTTCCCCTCAAGCCTCCTCTTCCAGCAAAACTTACCCAGTGCTCCCAGTCTCAGCGCCTGGCTCGTTAATGCCTCCTGCCCGTCCCCCCAGCATCGGGGCTGCCTGGCAAAGAGCTCCCCAGCCCCAGGGAAACCCCCCCCCCCCTCCCCTTGCAGAAGAAGGGAGGTACAGCCCCAAACACCCCACTGTCCTCCCCCCACCCTGCTCCTTGGGGCTCACCCAGCACCTCCCGTCCCCCTGCAGCACCCGGCGTTGCTCCATCTCCCTCCGAGGGGACCCTGCCGGGACACGCTCTCCCTGTTGAGCACCCCGGGGTGCCCGGCACCTCCTCCTCCGGGGAGGGCCCCGGTTTTCGCATTGGCTCTGTCGGGTTTCGCCGCCGCCGGCTCTGGGTTAAAGCCGGGAGCTGGAGCTGGGCGAGCCGGGGTGGCCGGGATGGGTGCTCTCCGCTGGCTCGTGGCCTCCGTGCTCTGTGTCGCTGTCCAGGGTGAGTCCGTGTCCCGTGTGTCCTTCCCCCCCCCCGCTCCCACCATGGCACCGGCCCCACTGGGGACACCCTGGGGACAGGAGCT
The DNA here is from genome assembly GCF_020740795.1 of Apus apus. Classification (NCBI taxonomy): domain Eukaryota; kingdom Metazoa; phylum Chordata; class Aves; order Apodiformes; family Apodidae; genus Apus; species Apus apus. The sequence goes on along the minus strand of NC_067302.1, from coordinate 3,480,442 downwards.
GGAGTCTCGCCCCCCCCTCCCCTCCCCTCCCCTCCCTGCTTTTCCCGGAATGCAACTTGGGGAAGTGGTTTCTTGCTTGTTGGGTCCCCAAATTTGCACTTCCCCCAAGAGTTGGGGGGGGAGAGGGGGGGTGCCTTGAGGGCTTGGTGTGGGGGCTGTAAATATAGGGCTAAATCGAGCTAGGTGGGCTTGAACCCACCCACAAGCTGAAGCCATTCCCTGCCTTTGCTGCCTGCAAGGAGCAGGCAGGGAAGCCGGGCAGGTTGTTGCTGGAAGCAGTGGGAGGGGACAGCGGGGACTGCGCCCCCCAGGACCCCCTTCTCGGGTGGGTGTAAAGTCGAGCAGGGGTCACCGGATCCACCGCTGCTCCTCCCATCCTGGGAATCAGGTCCTCAGAGCCAGGGTTCGATGGGCACCCATGGGACAGCCTGGGGTGCAGGGTGCTGGTCCCTGCCTGCACCGGGCTTGGGCTGCAGGAGCAGAACCGGGTCCGGTCCCGGCAGCACCTCCCGGTGAGGAGGAAGGTGCTGACGGAGGGAAAGGCCTGTTTCCAGCGGTGGGTGTGTTGGCGTGGGGTTGCACAAGCTGGGAGCCTGCAGGGAGCTTGGGAAGGTCACCAGGAGATGCCAGACGGGACTGGCCAGCTCCCCAGCACCCCTCAGCCGTGTCCTGCTTGTCAGGGAGTAGCTTGGCAGCATCTCCCCTCTTGGAAACATCACCCGTGGTCACCAGCCCTGGGGGTGACACTGCCTCACATGGGGATGTCACCCAGCAGCTGGGTTCCCTGGGGATGCTGGTGTGGTGACACGGTGCTGAGCCCTGGGGGGGTGTCAATGTGCTGGTGCCCTTTGCATGTGCCACCGGGGGTCTCATGGAGCTGCTTCCAGCCAAGTCCTCCCAGCCCACTGGAAGGGGAACATCAGCTGGGGCAGCTCCATCCCCTGCTCAGCCCTGGGGGGGCACAGCACCCTCTCACGCCCACCCTTCTCTGCCTTCCAGGAGAGGACCATGGGGTCTCCCACCCACGTCCTCAGTTTGGTTCCATCTACCACGTCAAAGGTAACAGGACCCCTTTGCTGGGGGGGAGCAGGGGATGTGCAGGACCAGGTCTTCCCAGTGTCCAACTGGGAAGCTGCCCACAGCTGGCTGCCTCTCCCTGACCCACAGGGACAGCAGCTTGGTCTGCTGCAGGTCTGGGGGGCTTGGGAAGGGATGTTGGGGTGCTGAGGCCTCGGGGTTGACCCGTGTCCCATACTTGGGGACCTTGCAGGTGTCATTAACCTGCCCTATGCTGAGATTGAGGAGCCCTTTGAAGCCTGGTACAACCAGACAGGAAACAAGAGCCGGATCCAGTATTATGATGGTAAGCAGGCATCAGCTCCAGAGTGTGCCCATCCCACCCCAGTTCCATCCCTGAGGATGCAGGCAGGACCACCGTGCCTCAGTTTCCCCTTCCTGCTGGCCCAGGGGAGGTGATAACCTACCAGCTGGCAGCGGTGAAGCCTTATGGGATGCTGTACAAGATCACACCAGAGACCACGGAGAAGGAGGTGAACACCAGGAAATGCTTCCAGCTGCCTGGCACCAAGGAGGATGTGGTCAAGGCTCAGAGTGTCTTCCCCAACATGGATGGCTTCAAGGTGAGGAACACCAGAGCCTGGATCCCACCAGCTGCTCTGAGCATCTTCACACTCCAGATAGGAGCACTGGGCAGCTCCTCTCCATCCCAGGGATGCAGGGTGCTGGGACAGGCCAGGACACGTCCCCCCACCCCAGGGCATAGGGAGGGTCACTTCTCCACCTGGATCAGGGCTGGACTCCCCAGCTCCTTTCCCAACCCCAGCAGCCGTGTTGGGACGTGTCGCAGCCCACACGGGCGCCGGCGTTTCGGGGTGGCTCGGGCAAGTCCCTGCACGGCAGCTCAGCAGGGCTGGAAGCAACAGGGGGGGTGGGTACAGGGCACGTGCAACGGGGACACTACCCTGTCCCCCAGCTGGACACCGACCAGGGCACATGCCTGTGGGGTGAGAGCTTGGAAACATGGAAGGAAGACATGAGGAGGAAATTCTTGGGTGTGAGGGTGGTGAGAGCCTGGCCCAGGTTGCCCAGGGAAGCTGTGGCTGCCCCATCCCTGGCAGTGTTGAAGGGCAGGTTGGATGGGGCTTGGAGCGACCTGGGCTGGTGGGAGGTGTCCCTGCCCATGCAGGGGGTTGGAACCAGATGATCTTTAAGGTTTCCAACTCAAACCAGTCTAGGATTTTGTGATTCTATGAAAAAACAGGAGTCTTTTGGATGAGGTGGTACAGCCAGGCCACCCAACTATGGGAGAACTGCGTGCCCCCCAGCACCACTGAGCCAGGCAGAGGGTCTGCCCTGTGTTGCCCCCCAAATCCTTACCCAACTTTCCACCCCATGGCCACGTAAGATCTGGCCCAAGAGCCCTGTGCAAGGTGCTGTACTTGCTCTGGGAGGAATGGGCTCCTGTGGAGGTGTTGGGTGGGAAGGAAGAAGCACACGCGGGGTGGTTTGGGATCTTACCCAGAGCCCCCCTTCCCTGATGCCCTGTCCCCCCAGTTCCTGCGGGAGGAGTACTACCGGGGCCGGTACTGCGCCGTCTGGCAGAACATCACCCACCGGGAGAAGAAGAAGAATGTCTACACTCTGTGGGTGACCAACTCCAGCTGCGGGGTGGCCCCTGTCCACTATGAGATGCAGGGCTACAACAGCCTGCTGGGCTCCCACTACGACAAGTACGAGATCTCCTACACTGACTTCGACAACAGCTTCCCCTCCTCCATCTTTGACCCCCCTGTCAACGGTGAGCTGGAGCTGGGTTCCCTCCAGTCCTTCCCCACGTGGGGGTCAGGCTGGTGGCATCTGGCTGATGTTCTTGCTCCTCCAGAGACGAAGAAGTGTGGGGTGCTGCCAGGGAGCGTGGCAGAGCACCGGGTCCTGGCAAACCCCATGGAGGACCTGGTGGGACGTCACGAGCCTCGGGCCCACCAGGTCTTCCACCATTACCGCAGGCGGCTGGGGAGGAGGTACAGCTCTGTGAGGGAGCAGGAGCACAGGCAGAGCATCTTCGTCCACAACATGAGGTAGGGGCAGATGTGGGGGGCGGGAAGGATGCTGATCAGCCCTTGTGGATATGGGGAGCACCTGGGCATGGATGGCTGCACTGTCAACTGAGTGGTTTCAAGGTGGTCAGGGCTGGAAGGGACCTCTGGAGATCATCCAGTCCTACCCCTGCTAGAGCAGGATCCCCTAGAGCAGATCCCACAGGAACACATCCAGGTGGGTTTGGAATGTCTCCAGGGATGGAGACTCCACAGCCTCCCTGGGCAGCCTGTCCCAGGGCTCTGGTACCCTCACAGTCAAGAAGTATTTTCTCATATTTAGGTTCAACCTCCTGTGCTCCAGTTTGTGCCCATTGCCCCTTGTCCTGTCACTGGGCACCACAGAGAAGAGTCCGGCCCATCCTCCTGCCACCCCTGTAGATATTGACCAGCACTGATCAGATCCCCCCTCAGCCTCCTCCTCTCCAGCTGAGCAGCCCCAGCTCTCCCAGCCTCTCCTCACAGGCAGATGCTCCAGTCCCCTCAGCATCTCAGTGCCCTGTGCTGGGCTCTCTCCAGTAGTTCCTTCTCCTTCCTGAACTGGGCAGCCCAGAACTGAACCCAGCATTCCACATGTGGCCTCACCAGCGCAGAGAGGGAGGAGAACTTCCTTTGACCTACCGGCCGGGCTGGTGGGGGATGGCGCTGGGTGCTGCTCGATGCCATCCCGGTGGGTTTTCCGCAGGTTCGTGCACTCGAGGAACCGCGCGGCGCTCTCCTACACGCTGGCTCTGAACCACCTGGCCGACCGCACGCCCCGGGAGCTGGCGGCTCTGCGGGGCCGGCGCCGCAGCGGGACCCCCAACCACGGGCAGCCCTTCCCCAGCCAGCTCTACGCCGGCCTCATCCTGCCCGAGAGCCTGGACTGGCGCATGTACGGTGGGTGCGGGGATGGGGGGACGCGGGCTCTCCCGGCCGGGCTGCTGCCCGACGACCTCGGCTCCTCATCTGGGCCAGCACGAGGCCGAGCGAGCCGTCCCGCTCGCTGCCACCCCTCTGGGGAGCCCCTGGGCTGCTGCTGTCCCTCGGGACCCCCGGCTCCCCGCGGAGCCCTCTCTGGGCCCTCAGGAGCCCGTGGGGCTACAACGGCCCTTGGCCCCCCCAGCTTCCCGTGCCCCCCGCTCTGCTCAGCCCCTGGCAGATGGACGAAGGGCTCAGCTGCCACTTGGCCCCTGCTCGGCCGCGTGCCCCAGATGGGAGGTGGTGCCACATCTGGGTGGTGTTTCCCCTCCTGTCCCCGCCAGCTGGGAGGGACACCCCCACCCAAGGGGGGTGCAGGCTCCTGCAGGTTTGCTGCTGCATCCACCCCCCTCGGCACCGAGCCCTGCGCTGCCTCTGGGAGCGCAGCCAGTCCTCGACTCCTGCCTCGGTGTCCCTGCCTGCTGCCCTCACCTCCTGCTGCCACCACAGCCTCTCACTGCACCCCAAAACTGTCCCCAGGCGCCGTGACCCCCGTCAAGGACCAGGCTGTCTGTGGCTCCTGCTGGAGCTTTGCTACCACGGGGGCCATGGAGGGTGCCCTTTTCCTCAAGGTGAGAGCAGGGACGGGCGCCACGGCCGGGGGGTCTGCAGGGTGCTTGTCCCCATCCCCACGGCGTGTCCCCCCCGCAGACCGGCGTGCTGACCCCCCTGTCCCAGCAAGTCCTGATCGACTGCTCCTGGGGCTTCGGGAACTACGCCTGCGACGGGGGCGAGGAGTGGAGAGCCTACGAGTGGATCAAGAAACACGGCGGCATCGCCAGCACCGAGTCCTACGGCACGTACAAGGGGCAGGTGAGGGTGGCCCCGTGTCCTTGGTGGGGTCCCCCAGATCTCAGGACGGACCATGAGGGGTGATCAGGGTCAATCTGAGGTGCTAATGGGCTCTGGAGATGGGGAGGTCACTTCCATCCCAAGGCACCAGGGTCCCTGTGGTTGAAAGCACAATCCAAAGCCAAGCCCCAGGGCTCGGCTGGGTGGTTTCATCACCCCGTGCCTCAGTTTCTCCTCTTGCAAAACAGAGACAAAGCTCCTCCACCCATGGGTGGTGCCATGGGTCCCTCCATACCCTGGGGTGCAGGAATGGAGCAGGGCTGCCTGGGGACAGGGATGTGGCTGCAAAACACAGGCAACAGTCCCCCCAGGGCTGTGGGTGTGGAGTCGGCTCCCCCCGCTGCGTGTGGGCAACATGGTGTCCCTGCAGCAACTGGGACGATGTCCCCACCATGGTGGGCAAGAGAGGACAGAGGGACCAGAGCCAGGACCTTGTCACAGCCCGAGTCCCAGATCACTCCCTGCATCAGAGCAGCCACAGTGGGCAGGGTCCCTGGGAGGGGACCTGCAGGCTCCAGATGACACAGTGTCCCCATCTTCCCCTCTTGCCCCAGAACGGGTTGTGCCACTACAACCAGTCTGAGATGCTGGCCAAGATCACGGGCTACGTCAACGTCACCTCGGGCAACATCACGGCGGTCAAAGCTGCCATCTACAAGCACGGCCCCGTGGCCGTCAGCATCGATGCCTCCCACAGGACCTTCTCCTTCTACTCCAATGGCATCTACTATGAGCCCAAGTGTGGTGAGTCAGGTGGCACGTGGGGCACGGGGGGACCTGGGTGCCCAAGGAGATGCCAGGACATGTGGGATCCACTCCTTGTTTGAGCATCTTGGACAGGGGTGGAAGAGGGGACCGGTTTGGCAGCCCTCCCAGCAGGCAGGCCAGGGAACAGGGATGATCTCTGGGCAGGGATGATCTCCAGATGAGCCATGTCCCATGTCCTCCCCTACAGCAAACACACCAGGAATGCTGGACCATGCAGTGCTGGCCGTGGGCTATGGAGTCCTTCAAGGAGAGACCTACTGGCTCATCAAGAACTCCTGGTCCACGTACTGGGGCAACGATGGCTACATCCTCATGGCCATGAAGGACAACAACTGTGGTGTGGCCACTGAAGCCACCTACCCCATCTTGGCCTGAGCCACCTCAGGGCAGGGAGAGCCCTTAGTGCTGTTTTTGGACCCATCCCCCAGATCAGGCTCCTTGAGATGACACAAGAAGAAGCTGGGGACATGGTGGGACAGGGCCATGGGGTGCTGGACAAGGACCCAGCTGGGAACTTGCCAATAAAGACCCTGGAAAAAAATACTGGTTTGCTTCTGCAGGAGGGATTTGCCTTTGCAGCCTGCTGTGTGACAGGTCCCTTGTCCTCAGGCTTGTTTTCTCTGTCCCCTGGAACGGCAGAGGGGCCTCCTGGGGAGGAGACAGGGCTGCCTGGCAGAGCCAGCTGGCTCTCTCCCAGTCCCAGACACCCAGGGCAAGGGGAGCAGCTTTTCCAGCCTTATCTCCTGAGGTGGAGCACAAACAACCCCAGGGATTTCTGCTGAGAGGGGAAATTCCTGCCTTGGGGTGGTGGGGATGGGGGAAGGCAGCAGCCTCTGCCCCACTGCCCTGCTCCCTGGTGTGGTTACGGGTGAGGATGTCACCAGGGGAGCTGCCAGGCTCCCTGTCACCCCCTGGGGCTGCTCCTCTCCAGGGAAAGACACTTTACACCATGGCCATGGCTCACTTGGGTGCTCCTGGTTTGGATTCCAGCCCTCCTGGGAGAAGGGGGATCACTGCACCAGGAGCCTGCAGAGAGGGTGGGAAGTTCTCCTGCTGGGCTCCCATCTCTACCTCCCCAGGCAGGCTGCACTTGGGGCACTGGTGGTCCCCTGGGGAGGGGCAGCAGCCCAGTACCCAGGGGTGCAGTCAAATCCAGCCTGGGGGCATGTGTGGCCAGCCCAGGCTGAGCCCTTATCAGCTTTGTTTTGGGTTCCCTGTCACCTTGGGCTGGGGGCCAAGCTGGGTGGGCAGCAAGTGGGAGGGGTGAAGGCCACTCTGCTCCTCTCCTCCCCAGGTCTGTTATTCCTTGTAATCCTGACATTTCATCTACATCTTTCCCCTTTTTGCAACTAACCCCCACCCCCCCCCCCTCCTAAAATTGCAGCCCTGGGCTTGCCCTGATGGGATACCCAGAAGGGTACAGGGCTGCCAACAGGCCCCATCTCCCCAGGGCTTTGGTGGGGACACCTTGGGCCCTGTTCCAGGAGGGCAGGGAGCACCCTAAGGGGCTTTGGGGGTGTCTGGCAGGGTCTCACCACACCCCTTTGCACCAGGGTGCTGCAGTTGCTCCCCCCTGCTCACAGCACGCTGCCTGCAACCTCCTCATGGGGAGGGTGGGAGCACAGGGACACCCCCAGCACCCATCACTGAGCCCCCAACCCATGGGGTGCCCACCCAGGTCCCAGGGAATGACCCTCCCATGGGGGAGGTCTGGGTCCCACCCTGCTCCCCCATATCCCGAGCCCCCCAAACACATGGTATCAGCACCCACCTTGCTGTGGGTGGGAAAGGCACCCATGGGTGCTCTGGGGGGTGACATAAAGCCACGCCACCCCCCCCCCCCCTTTGGTCCAGCCACTGAAGGACAGGGCTTTGCCTGTTGGCTGCCAGCAGCTCCCTGCCCACCCACCCGGGGCATTTAAGGCACCCGTGGATCCAGGGCAGCAGGGTAGGGCTGGGGGGTGCAGGATGGAGGGGCTGGGGGGGCTGCTGGTGCTGGGGGCTGCCCTGCTGCTGGGTGAGCACCCACCCTGGCTGGGCTCGAGGTGGGACACACACACACAGGGATGCTGTGCCCCCATCATGGGGTGATGCCATCCTGCCCCTCAGCCTGGGCACTGCGGTGGTCCTGGGCTGCTGGGGGGGTCCTTACCCCTTGGGGTGGGGGGGCTGCACTGTCCCTGTGCCCGTGCCTGGAGCAGGGGCAGTGGGCACACGCTGCCTGTGGGATATGGGGGTTCATGTGGTTGCTCCTCACCCTCTGGGGTACATGAGGGGGCTTTGGGGTGTCCCCGAGCCGGCCGCACCCACCGAGAGGGGGGTGTGGGGGTGGCTCTGGATCAGCCAGAGGGCTGGCAGAGGAGTGGGGACCCCTAAATTGGGGACCTCCAGTGCCTGCCCTGCCCAGGCAGATGGGAGCTCATCCATCCCTGCCACCAGCAGGGGCTCCCCCGGGTCTGTCCCCTGGGTCTGTCTCCCCAGCTCTGAGGGGTGACAGTGAAGGGGGGAGGGGGGTTAACCAGCAGCATAAAGGGGTTTGGGAGATGGTTCTGTTTTTCCTTCCAGGAGCAGAGTGCAAAGGTCCTCCAGAGAAACCCACATTTGGGGACATCTACCATGTCACAGGTACTGCTCGGGGACGGTGACTCCCTCGGGGACGGTGCCCAAGGAGGTCCTGACCCTCCAGCCACCACCAGGTGTGGCTCCAGTTCCCCCCTGGAACCGGGGGCTGGAGGACATCACTGCCGTGGGTGGGGGCAGGGGGTGATGGCGTGGGGACCCAGGGCATGGGGATGGGGTGGGGGAGAGGGTGTCCCTGGGACTGAGTCCCCCTCAGCCCCCCAAGCCTGGCCCCTCTCTGCCCACAGGTGTCCTCAGCCTGCCCTACGCAGAGATCCAGGAGCCCTTTGAAGCCTGGTACAACCTCACCGGGGGCAAGAGCCGCATCCAGTACTACGGTGGTGGGTGCAGGGGGGTCCCACCCAGCCCTCACCAGCCTCTCCTCACCACCCACCCCGTGCCAGCCCCCTCCTTCTGCCCCAGGACCTTTGGGTGCTCCTGCAAAGCCCCAGGAGCTATCACCACGCCAGGATCCGGGGGCTTGGCTTGCCCTCAGCGCTGTCCCCCATCCCCAGGTCAAGTTGTCACCTACCAGTTCGGCTCCATCAAGCCCTTTGGCGCCAGCTTCAAGGTGACCCCCGAGACCACGGAGACAGAGGTCAACGTTCGCAAGTGCTTCTGCATCAACGGCACCGACGGGGACCTCATCACCCCACAGAGTGTCTTCCCCAGCCTGGAGAACTTCAAGGTGAGCTCCAAACATGGTCCTCCAGGATCAAAGAACCATAGAACGTACAGGGTTGGAAAGGGTCATCTCCTCACCCAGGGTCATCTACCCCAGCCCCCCCTGCAGTGCACAGGGACCTTTTTAACTAGATCAAGTTGCTCAGAGCCTGGTCAAGCCTGACCTGGAACGTTTCCAGGGATGGAGCCTCCACCACCTCTCTGGGCAACCTGTTCAAGAGATGTGGGACAGGGCAGGGGAGGGGACAAGGAACCCCCATGGGTATGGGGTGGAACTGAGGAGGCAAACCAACCTTCTCCAGCTGGGTAAACTCAAGGCTGGATGTGGCCATGGGTGATGAAGGTGTTGGGGTGCCACCACCACGGGGGGGGCTCACCAGGTGCCGGCGAGTCCCCCCTGGTCCCCAACACGTGCTCTGTGCCCAGCGGGTGCGGGAGGAGCGTTTCCGTGGGCAGCCCTGCACCGTCTGGCAGAACATCTCCTACTGGGGCCACAAGAAGAACATCAACACCCTGTGGGTGGGCAGCTCTGCCCACGGCCCCCGGCCCCTGCACTACGAGGTGCGCGGCTTCAACCGCCTCCTGGGCTCCCACTACGACCAGTATGAGATCCATTACTCCTCCTTCAGCCACCACTTCCCCCCCAGCATCTTCCAGCTCCCCCAGGGTGAGTGCCTGTCGTGGGGGCTGCCACCAAAACGCAGCACCCCTCCCACCTTCTGCATTTGGGGTTTTTTTCAGTTGTTTGGAGAGGTTTGGGAGGAGAGGGAGTCATAGAATCCCAGACTGCTTAGGGTTGGAAGGGACCTTCAAGACCATCCAGTCCCAACCCCCTGCATGGGCAGGGACACCTCCCACCAGCCCAGGCTGCTCCAAGCCCCATCCAACCTGCCCTTCAACACTGCCAGGGATGGGGCAGCCACAGCTTCCCTGGGCAGCCTGGGCCAGGCTCTCACCACCCTCACACCCAAGAATTTCCTCCTCATCTCCAACCTCCATCTCCCCTCTGCCAGTTTTAATCCACCCCCCTTGTCCTCTCCCTCCCTGCCCTTGTCCCAAGTCCCTCCCCAGCTTTCCTGGAGCCCCTTCAGGCACTGGAAGGTGCTCTAAGGTCTCCCTGGAGCCTTCTCTTCTCCAAGCTGAACAACCAGCAGGAATGAACAGCCCTGCTGGTTCTGGGGGTGATGATGCTGTGCATCCCAGCTGGGGGGGCCCAGGAGAGCTCTGTCCCCACTCGGGAGGCATCAGCCACCATCCGTGTCTCATGGCAGGGGTGCAGTGTGAGCAGTGGCCCAGGGCTGGCCCCGAGCACCGCGTGGTGGCCAACCCCATGCAGGAGTTTGTGGGGAGGGCGTCAGAGACGGATCAGATCCACCACCACCTCTTCCACCACTTCAAGGAGCGGTTTGGGAAGAGCTACAGCAGCCAGGAGGAGCACGAGCACCGCAAGCAGACCTTCATCCACAACATGAGGTACAGGCTGCCAGGGGGACGGGCTGGGGGGTCATATCATGGAATCCCAGACTGGTTTGGGTCAGAAGGCTGGTTAAAAACCATCTAGATCCAACCTCCCTGCCCGGGCAGGGACACCTCCCACTAGAGCAGGTTGCTGAAGGCCCCATCCAACCTGGTCTTGAAGACCTCAAAGGAAGGGGCATCCACAACCTCCCTGGGCATCCTGTCCCAGCATCCCACCACCCTCACAGGGAAGAACTTTTTCCTAATGCCCAACCTGAATGTCCCCTCTTTAAGCTTCAGAGCAATGCCCCTAGTCCTCTCACTACACACCCAGCTCAAAAGCCCTAACCCGGCTTCCTTGTAGCCCCCCCTCCACCTATTGCAACGTTGCTATAAAGACCAGGTTGCTCCAAGCCCCATCCAACCCTCCCTTCGACCCTCCCAGGGGTGAGGCAGGGACGGGGTGGCCACAGCAGCCCCCACTGCCCTCTCTTGTCCCCCACGCCAGGTTCGTGCACTCGAGGAACCGCGCGGCGCTCTCCTACACGCTGGCTCTGAACCACCTGGCCGACCGCACGCCCCGGGAGCTGGCGGCTCTGCGGGGCCGGCGCCGCAGCGGGACCCCCAACCACGGGCAGCCCTTCCCCAGCCAGCTCTACGCCGGCCTCATCCTGCCCGAGAGCCTGGACTGGCGCATGTACGGTGGGTGCGGGGATGGGGGGACGCGGGCTCTCCCGGCCGGGCTGCTGCCCGACGACCTCGGCTCCTCGTCTGGGCCAGCACGAGGCCGAGCGAGCCGTCCCGCTCGCTGCCACCCCTCTGGGGAGCCCCTGGGCTGCTGCTGTCCCTCGGGACCCCCGGCTCCCCGCGGAGCCCCCTCTGGGCCCTCAGGAGCCCGTGGGGCTACAACGGCCCTTGGCCCCCCCCAGCTTCCCGTGCCCCCCGCTCTGCTCAGCCCCCGGCAGATGGACGAAGGGCTCAGCTGCCACTTGGCCCCTGCTCGGCCGCGTGCCCCAGATGGGAGGTGGTGCCACATCTGGGTGGTGTTTCCCCTCCTGTCCCCGCCAGCTGGGAGGGACACCCCCACCCAAGGGGGGTGCAGGCTCCTGCAGGTTTGCTGCTGCATCCACCCCCCTCGGCACCGAGCCCTGCGCTGCCTCTGGGAGCGCAGCCAGTCCTCGACTCCTGCCTCGGTGTCCCTGCCTGCTGCCCTCACCTCCTGCTGCCACCACAGCCTCTCACTGCACCCCAAAACTGTCCCCAGGCGCCGTGACCCCCGTCAAGGACCAGGCTGTCTGTGGCTCCTGCTGGAGCTTTGCTACCACGGGGGCCATGGAGGGTGCCCTTTTCCTCAAGGTGAGAGCAGGGACGGGCGCCACGGCCGGGGGGTCTGCAGGGTGCTTGTCCCCATCCCCACGGCGTGTCCCCCCCACAGACCGGCGTGCTGACCCCCCTGTCCCAGCAAGTCCTGATCGACTGCTCCTGGGGCTTCGGGAACTACGCCTGCGACGGGGGCGAGGAGTGGAGAGCCTACGAGTGGATCAAGAAACACGGCGGCATCGCCAGCACCGAGTCCTACGGGCCCTACCTGGGGCAGGTGAGGGTGGCAGCCCCACTCAGGAGGGGCTGCAGTACAACCCCCTCCTCAGTTCTTCTCCTCAGCAGCAGAGGGAGGCTCTGATTTGATTTATGGATGCTCCTGAGCTGATCCACTCTCTCCTTCCCCCTTGCCAGGGTGGGTTGGACACCCCCCTTCTCCTCTGGGACATGTTCAACCTGATGAGAAGGCTCCAGGGAGACCTTAGAGCACCTTCTAGCGCCTGAAGGGGCTCCAGGAAAGCTGGGGAGGGACTTGGGACAAGGGCAGGGAGGGAGAGGACAAGGGGGATGGATTAAAACTGGCAGAGGGGAGATGGAGGCTGGACATGAGGAGGAAATTCTTGTGTGTGAGGGTGGTGAGAGCCTGGCCCAGGTTGCCCAGGGAAGCTGTGGCTGCCCCATCCCTGGCAGTGTTGAAGGGCAGGTTGGATGGGGCTTGGAGCAGCCTGGGCTGGTGGGAGGTGTCCCTGCCCATGCAGGGGGGTGGGACTGGATGATCTTTAAGGTTTCCAACCCAAACCAGTCTGGGACCCTATGACCTGGGTGCCACCTCAGCCTTTCCCTCTCCTCCCAGAACGGCTACTGCCACTACAACCAGTCGGAGCTGCTGGCCCAGCTCTCTGGCTATGCCCTGCTGGAGCCGGGCAGCTCGGCGGCGCTGAAGGCCGCGCTGGCCAAGCACGGCCCCGTGGCCGTCAACATCGACGCCTCACACAAGTCCTTCGCCTTCTACGCCAGCGGCGTCTATGAGGAGCCCCTCTGTGGTGAGTCCAGCCACCCAGGAGGCCCCGTGTCCCGCTCCTCAGGGCTGGGAGAGGCGGCGATATTTGCAGGGTGGGATTGGCCTCCCCGCTGAGCTCCCAGCAGGGGATTCGGGGCCACTCGCTGCGTCCTCCAGCCCCAAGGGAGGAGGACTGAGATGGCTCCGTTTCCTTCTCTCCTCCTGGCCAGGAAATGAGGTGTCAGCTCTGGACCATGCAGTGCTGGCCGTGGGCTACGGGGTCCTGCATGGCAAGAGCTACTGGCTCATCAAGAACTCCTGGTCCACGTACTGGGGCAACGATGGCTACATCCTCATGGCCATGAAGGACAACAACTGTGGCGTGGCCACTGCTGCCTCCTTCCCCATCCTGGCCTGATAGGACACGGCCCCACGTGTGTTCTGTCCCCTCCACGTCTCCCTAGGCAGCTCCAGATGGAGAAGGGCCTGGCAGAGGGACGTGGGACCCCAGGAGATGGCTGTGGGGCAGAGGGGGGCAGCTCAGCTGGGAGGTTGGTGGATGCTCCCAGGCCTCTGGAGAGGATATTTCCCATTTTGGCAATAAAAGCCTGCAGAAGTGATCCTGTCTGTCATCTGGGGTGTCTTCTGCCTCCCTGACCCATCCCATGCTGACCGCAGCCTTCTGCAGCCCTTTGTGTGATGAGTTTCACCCAGTGCTCAGCCCAGGCTCAACCTTGGTTGGGTTACATGCATCCTAACCCCAGAGCTTTTTGTGCCACCCCCAGAAATGTCACCAGCCCCTTCCCCAGTAGTGGGAAGGAGCCTGAACCCACCCTGAGAAGCTGGGCTGGGCTCAGGGCCCTTCTGTTCTCAATTGGACTCTGCCCCGTCCTGACAACCAGCATCACACCAGAAGAAGGGAGCTGCTCCCACCAGAGAACATGGTCCCCAGTGCCCAGGGCCTCTTGGGACACCTGGGTCCTCTGCTCAGCCTGTCACCAGGCTTCTACATGGGTCAGTGCTTGGTGACTCAGTTTCCCCACTCATCTTGGGGGGAAACCTGGGGGTTTCCATACCACTGCCCCCAGGATGAAGGGAGCCCAAATGGACCCAAAGCTCATTTCATCCAGGACACTCCAGGGGGCATTTGCCCAACCACCAAGGAACCAGTGGGGTTCAGAGACGTCATGTTCCTTTCATCTCCACCACTTCACCCCAAAACTTCACAGCCACAGAGAAGCCTGGGTGAGAGACAAGGGGCCAGCAAGGCCTGTGCTGGGTATCAGGGGGTGGGAAGGTTCATTTTGGGGGCTCTGGTCATGCCCACCCTGGGGAGAGAGTCACACAGACGGCACGGGTGGCCAACCCAAGCTCCCAGCTGGAAGCTGTTGGCACTACCAGGCTCTGCCTGCCCAATTAGAGAGAGAGCCCAATTAGACAGAGCCCAATTAGCAGCTGGGCAGGTGGGGAGGGGAGCCTACAAAAGGAGAAGAGACAACCCTGGCCTGTGTCAACCATTCCACAGTCTCCATCCTCCCTCTAAAAACACCTTTCTGGCAGCTGAGAAGCAACATCCCCCACGGTTCCACCTTCCTCAGCAGGATCCACCAGCACATCCTTCCAGGAGATGGGACTGCTCCAAATCCGGGGTGGCAAGTCCTAATATTTCCTTGTTCTCTTTCACTTCTCCACCTGCTTCTTTTCCAATTTGCTGCCCTGATTTTTTTCCTGAAGGGGTCTTTAATCACCCTCAGCGGGGGGTGCTGACTCGAATCCACCTCCGGGAGTGCAAAGAATCACTTGCCTCAGGAATAAGGTGGTTTATTCAGTGGGAGTCTGGGTCTCCAGGTCTTTGATTCTCTTGATTGCAGTCAATAAAACATTGCTTTGACTTCCAGGGAGCCGTGACTTTCAGGCTCTCTTTTTGGAAGGGTGATGTGGGGGATTTGCTGCTGAACACGCAGGCTGGAGGTTTTTTTCCAACCCCAGGAAAGTGTTTAGAAGGAGCTTGAAACGTTGCATTTGTGGCAGGAGACAAAGCAGTTCTGAGCTGGGGGCGTTCAGGAACTTCAAAACAATACTGAAAAAAATCAATTTCTTACATTGAAAAAAAAAAAAAAGGGGGGGGTGGGGGGGGAGAAAATAAGCAAGGACACACCTGAAGAGAGTTTTGCTGTTTCCAGAGCCAACCTTGGGTTCTGGCTCCCATCCCAGCTGAGCTGAGCCCTCCAGACTTCCCTCAACACCCAAACCATGGAGTGACTCCAGGTTTTGCTGAGTGAAGCAAAGAACAACCACCCTGATCCTTGGTTGGTTGTTTTTTTTTTGTCTTGGAAGCAAAGCTGGCCTGAAGGTGAGCACTGAAGGTTTTCTTTGGAAGAGGCCTGGGTGCCCTGCATCTCCAGCCTGCCAGCTCTCTGGGAAACTGCCCAAATTTCATGCCCTGATGGTGAAATATCAGCTGAGGTTGGTGCTTTATGGGGAGCAAACACTGCCCAGAAGGTGAAAGCCAGGAGGATCTGGCACCTACTTCCTCTTGTCCCCTTAAGAATCTCATCTCCTTCTTGGTCTGCAGGGTGGAGCAGCTCAAGATGGCTCCAGAGGTCAGGTTCATGCTGAAAGTCCTTGGTGATCAGCTTCTAGTCCTGCACCCTGTCCCCTACTTGGTGTTTCTCATGGCCCTCTGCCACTTTCGGGGTGTCCTCCTTGTTGAGCTGCCCCTTCTTGGCATCTGCCAACCATGAGGTTGGTGCTGAGGTGCTTAAACTGGGCATGGGTAACGTCTGCCTGGGAGCTGATCCCTTCAGAAGCTTCTGTGCAGGAGGTGGGAGTCCACTTGGCCACCTCACAGGCCTTCTCCAGCCTCCCAAAATCTTGTCCATCCTACTCGATGCTCTCTTGGTGCTTCTTGAGGAATCCATCCATGAAGATGCCACCGACTGCTGAAGTCACCACCTCCCAGGTGAGTGTCCCCCTGCCTTTCACCTCAACAGTGTCCCCATCCGTGGTGAAGATCACAGACTGGTTTGAGTTGGAAGGGATCTTGAAGGTTGTGGGAATGGAAAATGGAGCTGCTGATGTTCCTCCTGGCCTGTATTAAAGTCAAGGACACTGTCCTCTCCCTCAGGGTGATGGAGGCTGTGGGCCAGGGCTGCTGACATTGTCCTTCTCAGGACCCTCAGCACAGTGATGCCAGCAAATACCCAACAGCTTTATTTTTTTTTACTCCATCCCTGGCAGTGTTGAAGGGCAGGTTGGATGGGGCTTGGAGTAACCTGGGCTGGTGGGAGGTGTCCCTGCCCATGCAGGGGGTTGGATCTAGGTGATCTTTAAGGTGCTTTCCAACCCAAACCAGCCTGGGATTCTATGATCTTCAGTGACTCAGCTCAGGGAGTCACTGAGATGACCCAGCACAGGGATCATCACTCCTTCCTCCTGCTTCCAACTCACCCCTTGGGATGGGAACCTTGGGACAATCCCACCTCCCTGCTGGGCTCCAACCCACCCACCCTGGCAGGCCCCAGCACTAGGCAGGACTCAGGGAGTTAAGACACACAAACCCTTCCCAGGAGCTCTTTTGTTTCCACTCAAACAGCCTTTCTGGGGGCCAGAGCATCCAGCTCTGCAGGATCAATCTGGCCACACATCCAGCAGTTCAGGGTGGGCTGAGCTTGCCAAGCTCAATGATCCTCTGAGGACAAACCAGCTGGGATTTCAGGCAGGTTTGGGGTTGGTTGGGCTATTTTATTTCCTTATTTTTTCTTTTCCCCTGCCCTGGGCTGTCCTGGATCCAGCAGTTTCTCTCCAGAGGCAGCTGCTCTCCCAGACCTCTGTGCAAGCAATGCCAGGTGGTCACAAAATGTGTTCCAGCCCCAAAACTGGCTGCATTTCAGCACTGGATGAATTATCTGTGAACAAAAAAAACACCAACACAACCCAAAACCAACCACCCCTCTGGCAGCTCCCATAAAACAAGGTAATTATTCAGAAAGCAGGGGACAGGGAGAGAGCCAGGAGCTGAAAATACTATCTGTGAGTGATTTATAGAGACCCACAGACGGTGTCAGGGAACAGCAGCTGAAACAAAGATGCTTTGGCAACTTTTTGGCTCCCAAATGCTCCAGATGACCCCGGGGAAGGCTGAGCTGGAGCTCCCAGTGCTCTGAGGGCTTCTGGGGGCTGGAGGTGGGTGAGGACACAGCTGGGTGGTTCAGGGAGGGAAAGGAGAAGTGTCAACAGAGCCCTGAGGTTTTATCATGGTAAAAACTATGACCTGGGGGAAGGCACCTTCCTTTTTGCTACTTAATATAGAATCAGACTGGTTTGGGTTGAAGGACCTTAAAGATCATCCAGCCCCACCCCCCCTGCATGGGCAGGGACACCTCCCACCAGCCCAGGCTGCTCCAAGCCCCATCCAACCTGCCCTTCAACACTGCCAGGGATGGGGCAGCCACAGCTTCCCTGGGCAACCTGGGCCAGGCTCTCACCACCCTCACACCCAAGAATTTCCTCCTCATGTCCAACCTCCATCTCCCCTCTGCCAGTTTTAATCCATCCCCCTTGTCCTCTCCCTCCCTGCCCTTGTCCCAAGCCCCTCCCCAGCTTTCCTGGAGCCCCTTTAGGCACTGGAAGGTGCTCTAAGGTCTCCCTGGAGCCTTCTCTTCTCCAGGCTGAACACCCCAACTCTCCCAGCCTGTCATACATTAACAGGAATTTTTGGGGGTACAAATCACTGCATCCAACATGATCTGAGCAGCCTCCCAAGCTCTGCAGAGCCAGAAATGGCTTTGCTGCTGGAAAACCACCCAGGCAGTGGCTTTTTAAACGTTTCTTCTCACACTTCCTTCAGTAGCAGCTTTACAAATCCTCTTCCTCAGCCAAACGCGGTGGGTTTTTTCCCCCCCTCCCCTTGGCAAATGCTCTGGCAGGTTTGTCGTTCATGTTCTGAAAACAAAGTCATCCCTTTTCCTTCAGCTCCAGAGATTTGCAGACCTCCCCTGTGACTTTTAGAGAGTTTTTTTTTTTCTCCTGGCTGGTGGGGGGTTACGTTTTCCAGCTGCACTGTCAAGCTCCTTCCTTCCCTCTGCTTCTCCAGCCTCCCTCTCCTTCCTCCCCCTTCCCCAGAACCTCGGATCATCACAACCCCTCAACAACGAGGGCTTTTTTTTTTTATTTTTAATTATTATTTCAAGCCAAATTCTGCCTCCTGCTTTCACCAACCACCACTTCCCAATCACCAGGCAGCACAAGGCAACGGGTTTCATGAAATTAAGTATTTCTCCTCCACGCAGAGGATTTTGCCCGGTGATTAGAACCAGTCCCCGAGGTAGGCAAGCAGAGAGAATTCCAGTTTAACATGCACACCCACGCAGCCTTCCTAAAAACCCAAGACACTCCCCCCTCCCAGCCCTTTTTGGGAAAGGCACCGCAGTGAGCAGCTCATGTTTCAGCTTCACCACTTGTACAAGCTCGGACTGGGAATACTTTGTCAGCTGGTGTGGTATAAAAAATATATATATATTAAAAAAAAAAGGTGGGGGAAGAAGTTTCCCAAAGATTTCAAGGTCTCTCTGATGGCCTGAGAGAGAGGAGGGTGAGAGAGGACAGGAATTTGGGGCAGTGTGGGGAGAAAAGGGAGTTGTCATCACTGTGAGTGGTTGTTGCCTGTTTGTTCGCTCCTTTCGGAGCTGGAGAGTGAACTTTTTAACTCCAAAATGCTGCAATTCCCCCAGCGGTCTGGGCAGGCAGCACAGACCTGAGCTCCCAGCACCTGTTCTGGGTCATGCTGTAAAAAACCGACAATGATTCGGGTAAGGAAAAAGTGCGTTTAGTGTGTGTGGGGGGGTGAGCTCGGCCCTGGCTGCAGGAACTGGAGTCCAACCCCGTCCCCTGAAATAAAAACCATCCCAGTGTCTGGAGCTGCAAACTGCAGCACCCTGGTTGTGGTGTAACCACAGCGGGAAGTGATTTGCAACCCTGCCCCAAACCAGAGGCAGCTCCACCCATGGAAATCCCAGCCCGGACTGAGCCTTGTAGATGAGCAGCTGCCCCAGCAGCAGCTGCAGTCGGAGCAAAAGGGGGAAACTAAGTTCACGTCAAGGTTTTGCTTTTGCTGCAGACACTTCTTCCTCCCTCGTTCTCCCTTCCTCTTCCTCCAGTTCTCTTTCCCTCGACCTTTCAGGCACGGTTTTCCCTCTGGCCCCAGCCCTTCTGTTCCTGCTGCCCCCCAGCTCTGCTCTCAAGGTGGAAACATCCTCCCCAGGCTCCTGCTTCCTTTCTCCCTCCAGACCTCACCCTCCTCCAGCCACCCCCCCCGTGGCCTTCCCCCCCCAGCCCCATCTCCTCACGCCCCCAGCCCCTCTGGGCCCCCAGCCCAGCCCTGACCCAGTCTCCCTTCCCCCCCGGGCCCTGCAGCTCCTGCCCTCCCTAGCACACCAGTCATGGATCTCCCTTCTGCCCTGGCTTAGCCCTGCAAACACCTGCACCCCTCGGCCCGGCCTGACCTGCCCAGCTCAGCCCCCTCCCCTGGCCCAGCCCCCTCCCCTGGCCCAGCCCCCTCCCCTGGCCCAGCTCAGCCCCCTCCCCTGGCCCAGCCCCCTCCCCTGATCCAGCTCAGCCCCCTCCCCTGGCCCAGCCCCCTCCCCAGCCCAGCTCAGCCCCGTCCCCTGACGCAGCCCCCTCCCCTGACCCAGCTCAGCCCCCTCCCCTGGCCCAGCCCCCTCCCCTGATCCAGCTCAGCCCCCCTCCCCTGACCCAGCTCAGCCCCCTCCCCTGGCCCAGCCCCCTCCCCTGATCCAGCTCAGCCCCCTCCCCGGCCCAGCCCCCTCCCCTGACCCAGCTTAGCCCCCTCCCCCGGCCCAGCCCCCTCCCCGGCCCAGCCCCCTCCCCTGACCCAGCTTAGCCCCCTCCCCCGGCCCAGCCCCCTCCCCTGGCCCAGCTCAGCCCCCTCCCCTGGCCCAGCCCCCTCCCCTGGCCCAGCCCCCTCCCCTGGCCCAGCTCAGCCCCCTCCCCAGCCCCCTCCCCTGACGCAGCCCCTTCCCCTGACCCAGCTCAGCCCCCTCCCCTGACCCAGCCCCCTCCCCTGGCCCAGCCCCCTCCCCTGATCCAGCTCAGCCCCCTCCTCAGCCCCCTCCCCTGACGCAGCCCCCTCCCCTGACCCAGCTCAGCCCCCTCCCCTGACGCAGCCCCCTCCCCTGACCCAGCTCAGTCCCCTCCCCTGACGCAGCCCCCTCCCCTGGCCCAGCTCAGCCCCCTCTCCAGCCCGGCCCAGCCCCCTCCCCTGGCCCAGCCCCCTCCCCTGGCCCAGCTCAGCCCCCTCCCCTTGCCCAGCCCCCTCCCCGGCCCAGCTCAGCCCCCTCCCCTGTCCCAGCCCCCTCCCCCGGCCCAGCCCCCTCCCCTGTCCCACCTCACCCCGCCCCGGCCCCACTTCCGGGTCCCCCCGCAAGGCCTCGTGGTCTCGCGTCACGCGGGGGGGGGGGGGGGGCGGTGATTGCGTCATGGCAGCGCGCGCAGCCCCGCGTGACGTCAACGCTTCCCCAACGCCCGCAGAGAGAAAGGGCGGGGAGGGGGGGGGCGGCTCCTCCCGCTCCCGGGAGTGACGGCAGGATGGACCAATGAGAAGCGGAGGGAGGGTGAGTGATGTGTCGGGCGGCCAATGGGAGGCGGCGGCGCGGCGGGAGGGGGCGGGGCGCGCGGCGGGGCGGCCGCGGGGCGCGCCTGTCAGCGGGGCGGCGGGATGGCGGCGCTGTACGCCTGCACCAAGTGCCACCAGCGCTTCCCCTTCGAGGCGCTCAGCCAGGGCCAGCAGCTCTGCAAGGTCCGGGGGCACCGCAGGGGTTGAGGGGGGCAGCCTGGGGGGGGGGTGACCTGGGGTGGGGGGGGGGGTAGCGGGGTGGGGGGGGGAGCTGCTGGGGGGGGGGGGCAGGTTGTGAGGGAGGTGGTTGGGGGGGCAATTAATGAGGGAGGTGATTGGGGGGGCAATTTGTGAGGGAGATGATTGGGGGGCAATTAATGAGGGAGCTGATTAGGAGGGCAATTTGTGAGGGAGTTAGTTGGGGGGCAATTTGTGAGGGAGGTGATTGGGGGACAGTTTGTGAGGGAGATGATTGGGGGGGCAATTAATGAGGGAGATGATTGGGGGGGCAATTAATGAGGGAGCTGATTAGGGGGGCAATTTGTGAGGGAGTTAGTTGGGGGAGCAGTCGGTGAGGGAGCTGGTAGGGGGGGCAATTTGTGAGGGAGGTGATTAGGGGACAGTTTGTGAGGGAGTTAGTTGGGGGGGCAATTTGTGAGGGAGCTGGTTAGGGGGGTAATTTGTGAGGGAGTTAGTTGGGGGAACAGTCGGTGAGGGAGCTGGTCGGGGGGGCTCTCTGTCAGCTGCTTGTGGGGATGGGCTGTGAGGGAGCTGCTTGAGGGGGGCAGAGGATGCCTGGAGGGTTGTTAGTGAGGGGGGATATGCAGGGGGTGTCTTGGAAGGGACTGGGGGTAATGGAAGGGCTGTTTATAGGGATGCCCTGGGGGGCCATCTAGGGAAGCTGGGGCCTCATTTGTGGTAATTGGGGGTCTGAGGGTACTAGGTGGGTGAGAGCCTGAGAGCTTGTGGGAGGTTTTGAGGGGCTGGGAGGCATGGGGGCAGCTGGTAGGGCCTGGGGGCTGTTGATGGAGGGGTAGTGGTGTTGAGGGACTGATTGGGGGAGCTGCTTGTTGGGCAGGGAGGGCTGAGGACATCGGAGGTTGTTTCGGGGTGCTGGAGATACTTGGAGAGTGAGTTATGGGGCCATTGTGGGGGGAGAGTTGGGGGAAGATGGGTACTGTTCATGAGGGAAGGCCAGGGTGGAACTGAAGGGATGTTTGTGAGGGAGGCTGGGGGTATGTGGGGGATTCCAGGGCATTTGGGAGGGTTTGGGGACATTTGGGGGAGGCCTTCTGGTGTCTTGAAGGAAGGAGGTGGGTCTTGGGGGGCAGTCTGGGTGGGTGGGGCAGTTTGGGTGAGGAAGAATGAGATCAGGGACGAGGCAGGGAATGGGGGACAGGAAATGGAGTGGCCTGGGATTACTGAGATCGATGGGGCAAAGCAGATGAGCAGAGGGGAAGGTGGCAGGACTCTGTGTTCCTGCCCTGGGAGGTGAGGCCAACCACAGTGACCCTTGTCTGTGGGCGTTGGGCACAAATAAGCTGTCATGAGGAATCTCAATTTACTTCTGGCTCACCTGTGACACATGCCATTCCTGTCACCCTTCCTCTGCTCTCAGCCCTGGTAAGAGCAGCGTGACTGTCCAGGAAGGAAACGTTGGGGGTTGGATGAATGTCTGTGCCTGTGGAGGGTCAGCAGGTTGTCTGGGATTTTGGGGCAGGGAGAAGCATCTCACCAAACACTCCTGTTGTTGCAGGAGTGCCGGATTGCACATCCCATTGTTAAATGCACTTACTGCAGGACTGAATTCCAGCAGGAAAGGTAAATGCCCACTGAGCTGGGGAGACTTGTTTTCTTTAGATCAGACCCAGCTGGGGAACCAAAATGTTTCCCCACCTTTGATGGCTAAGCCTTAACCTGGAGATTTCCTTCCAGTGCCTGAAGGGGCTCCAGGAAAGCTGGGGAGGGACTTGGGACAAGGGCAGGGAGGGAGAGGACAAGGGGGATGGATTAAAACTGGCAGAGGGGAGATGGAGGTTGGACATGAGGAGGAAATTCTTGGGTGTGAGGGTGGTGAGAGCCTGGCCCAGGTTGCCCAGGGAAGCTGTGGCTGCCCCATCCCTGGCAGTGTTGAAGGGCAGGTTGAATGGGGCTTGGAGCAACCTGGGCTGGTGGGAGGTGTCCCTGCCCATGCAGGGGGTTGGGAATAGACGATTTTTAAGGCCCTTTCAACCCAAACCACTCTGTGATTCTATGATTGTTGCTGTGGAGGACTTGAGGAACCAATGGCATTCAAAGATCTGCTGGGCAGCCCAGTGTTCCTCTGAGGTGTCCTTAGATTTGCACCTTTGGCTTTTAATTGTTCAGTGCTCAGGTGCATCTTCCCACAAAGAACCTGGGTTCATCTTCTCCTGAGTTTTCCTCTTGCCTGATTTTCTTGTCTCCAAAAATCATTTCCTGATGTGTTTCCTTTTTGCCTTTTGGAATGTGGGCAAGTGCTGTAGCTTACAGAGGAGAGGTTGGTAACCCTAATGTGTGGGGTGTTCCTGTCTGTGTTTGCTGGGCAAATACACCCTCTGTCCTGACCTGCTTTAACCTTGTCACCCAGAGCAAACCTCCTCCAGAGCCCAGGCTGTCACCAGTGCTGAATCACTCCTGCTGCCAATTAGCTGGTGATCAGACTCCTCTATATGAAAGGACAAAAAATACTGGTGGCATCTGGGGCTGCCTTAATTAAAAGACACCTTTTTCATACCCCTTTTTTGGGTGAATTATTCCCAGCCAGATGGGGATAGGAAATGCCCTTTGATATCTAGGTCCCTGGTGAAGATGAATTCAGTCTCACCACTGGAGAGGGAGCTTAGGAGAGGGAGGGATCCTAACCACAGAGGTTGAATTTACTTTGGGGAAGTGTTAATAGAATGATCTGTCCTTCTTTTCAACAGCAAAACCAACACAATATGCAAGAAATGTGCTCAGAATGTGAAGCTTTATGGCACAGTAAGTGAGCAGGACTCATTCCCATCAGCTTCTTTTCCTTTCATGTTTCTTGTCCTTATCCTGCTGAATCCCAGAGCAGTTTATGTGTTGTAATAGCATGACTGATCAATAATATGTGGGTCCCTCAAGCATGAAGCTTTGATTTTATTTTAGTCCACAAAGGAGCAGCTGTTCAGCCTGGAGAAGAGAAGGCTCCAGGGAGACCTTAGAGCACCTTCCAGGGCCTGAAGGGGCTCCAGGAAAGCTGGGGAGGGACTTGGGACAAGGGCAGGGAGGGAGAGGACAAGGGGGATGGATTAAACCTGGAAGAGGGGAGATGGAGGTTGGAGATGAGGAGGAAATTCTTGGGTGTGAGGGTGGGAAGAGTCTGGCCCAGGTTGCCCAGGGAAGCTGTGGCTGCCCCATCCCTGGCAGTGTTGAAGGGCAGGTTGGATGGGGCTTGGAGCAACCTGGGCTGGTGGGAGGTGTCCCTGCCCATGCAGGGGGTTAGGACTGGATGATCTTGAAGGTCCTTCCACCCCAAACCATCCCATGGTTCTATGATTTTAGGCCAGGAGTTGAACGACTCAACATCCAGTCAAAACAAGAGCTTACCCAAACTGAGACTGATGCAGGGAGCAGTGATAAATCTTTCTTTCCTGCTTGTCTGAAATCTGCAAAAAGAGAATTTGATTATTTCTATTTTTGGTGTTTTACATTTGCTTAAAGATTTTGTACCACTTGAGAAATGCTCAGGGTGCCAGGGCTGAGTCCACTTCCTCGTTATGTCATGGATCATCTTTATGATTAGCTGGCAAGGGAGAAATGAAAGTTTTGAAGTGATGGGGGGGGATGAAAGAAGGGTAAGAATGTCTTTAGAAGATGTTGTTGTATCAGTTATTATTTCCCACAGCCAAAGCCCTGCCAGTACTGCAACATTATAGCAGCATTTATTGGAAACAAGTGTCAGCGCTGCACAAACTCGGAGAAGAAGTATGGACCCCCCCACTCCTGTGAGCAGTGCAAGCAGCAGTGTGCATTTGACAGGAAGGATGATCGAAAGAAGGTCAGTGTCACTGGGAAAGGAGGCTGGGAAGGTAAAAAAAAAAAAAATAAGGGCTGGGGATGGTGTTTGTCTGCCCATCTCCTCCATATCTGCTCAAAAGGATGGGACTTTGGGATGTAATGTGGTTTTGCTGGGGTTGAGCTTTGCTGTAGGAGCTGGTTTGGAGCTGTTTAATCTCTGAGCTGCTCTGCTGCTTTGCTAGATCTGTTCAGAATCATGGGATGGTTTGGGTTGGAAGGGACCTTAAAGATCATCCAGTCCCAACCCCCTGCATGGGCAGGGACACCTCCCACCAGCCCAGGCTGCTCCAAGCCCCATCCAACCTGCCCTTCAACACTGCCAGGGATGGGGCAGCCACAGCTTCCCTGGGCAACCTGGGCCAGGGTCTCACTACCCTCACACAATTCCATTAAACCATTCCATGCCTTCTGCACCCCCTTTGTTTAAACAGAAGGGCTCCTTAGGAGGTGTGTACTTCCAGGGCCTGCTTCCTGCAGACCATAAGCAGCTGTTGTTCCTTTGGGATGCTGCACTGTCCTGCTCATCTTCCTTACACAGAGACCTTGCTGTTTGGGTCTCCAGTGACTACCCTGTCACATACCATTCCTTGCTCTTGCTCTGACAGAAACCCCAGTGGAATCAGCCTGTCCTGGTGATGGGTGCTGGGAGACAATCTGTAAGCAGAGCTTGGCAGGGACTGTAGTTACAACAGATTAGCTGCTGTTAATGAGCACTGGCTGCATCACACAGCCATGCCTGATCCACTTCTTACCCTTCCCAGGCACTCCAGGGATCTTTTTTGACTCTCTGCTTGTTCATATGTGATCTTAAGCCTGAAGGTGCTTCTTGTCTTCTCCACGTTTGGTTTGTGGGCAGGAAGCAAGATCAAAGCTTCTCCCATTTCTCTCTCCCCTTCCAGGTGGATGGAAAGCTGCTGTGCTGGTTGTGCACACTGTCCTACAAACGGGTCCTGCAGAAGACCAAAGAGCAGTGCAAACACCTGAGCAGCTCCTCCCGGGCCAGCCTGCAGGAGAAGGAGCAGTACAGCAGGCTCAGCAGTGGCAGCCACTACAACAGGTGACTCACAGGAGATTTCCTTTAGGGCCACGAGATGATCCAAGGGCTGGAGCAGCTCTGCTCTGGAGACAGGCTGGGAGAGTTGGGGTGTTCAGCCTGGAGAAGAGAAGGCTCCAGGGAGACCTTAGAGCACCTTCCAGGGCCTGAAGGGGCTCCAGGAAAGCTGGGGAGGGGCTTGGGACAAGGGCAGGGAGGGAGAGGACAAGGGGGATGGATTAAAACTGGCAGAGGGAGATGGAGGTTGGACATGAGGAGGAAATTCTTGGCTGTGAGGGTGGTGAGAGCCTGGCCCAGGTTGCCCAGGGAAGCTGTGGCTGCCCCATCCCTGGCAGTGTTGAAGGGCAGGTTGGATGGGGCTTGGAGCAGCCTGGGCTGGTGGGAGGTGTCCCTGCCCATGCAGGGGGTTGGGACTGGATCATCTTTCAGGTCCTCCCAACCCAAACCAGTCTGGGATTCTATGATTCTGTTGTGCAGGGGGAGCACACAGGGTGTCTGGCTGCTCCAAGGCCCCTTGTCTGTTCTTCCTAAAGGAAGTGGGAGAAGTGCCTGTGGACTCAGTTTCTTGTGGTCGGGTTTTGGCAGTTGTTTGTTGTTCAGGAGGATCTGGCTAACTCATGCCTTGCCACTTTGCAAACCCTGCTGTTCTGGCTTAGCCCTCGAGTCCAGCAGTGCTCCTTAGTGATTCAGCTTCACTGAACTTGTTAAGTGAAATTAAATGAAAGCTAAATTGCATTTATAAAATTTAATTACTGAAATGTAGATTTTTAAGTGTGAGTTGTTCACCTCCCTCCTGATCTGACTCATTGTTTTCTGTTTATTTTTAGTCTCCAGCTACTCTTCAGGGAATGAATTCTTTATCATTCTCTTGCACTAGGAAATCTCCTTTTAATAGGTTCAGAGTGGGAGGGAATACTTGTCTGCTTCTTTGTTTTAGGCTGCA
Source organism: Apus apus (assembly GCF_020740795.1). Lineage (NCBI taxonomy): Eukaryota > Metazoa > Chordata > Aves > Apodiformes > Apodidae > Apus > Apus apus. The sequence continues at coordinate 3,453,970 of NC_067302.1, read as the reverse complement.
AGTCACTCAGGTGCTGACATACTATTTCCTCCTTTTTCTAGCCAGAAAACCTTATCCACCTCTTCTATTCAGAATGAAATCCCAAAGAAGAAAGCCAAGTTTGATGCCATCTCTGCCAATGGTGACAGGTGAGCCTGTTACATGGGGAAATGGTGGGTGGGCAGTTTTGTTGGCTAAGTTTAAGACAGAGTTCTGTTGAAATAGCAGGAAGTTCTTGCACTAGAGCAGGGATCTTAGTCTCTGGGACCTGGAGGGGCTGTGTTAGCAGCTTTCCAGAACCTGGCAAGCCAGTGTTGCTTGGCATTTATACACAGGTTTGAGCAGAAGAAGATTATCTAGTGCCTGTAGCTGCAGAACAGAAGCTGCTTGTTGGCTGAGCTCCCCAACAGTTAGAGAAGCTGCAGCCAGGTCAGCTTCATCCTCCCTCTGCAGCTGCAGGGAAAAGGGTGGGCTGTAGAGTTGAGGTTTTGTGCACTCAGAGTGTCAGACTCACCTGCAGGGAGATGCCTGAGAGGAGAGGGATCAGCATCCACCTCCCATTTCCCCTCCTGGGGCAGGAACAAGTGATCCAACATCTTGCCTTGAGAGCCTCCAGCCCCTTTCCGCTGTCACGGTTGGTGCTGGTTTATATTGACACTGGCAGAAACAGGAGATTGAGATGGATTTTTTTATATATATATATATTTTTTTTTTACAGTCTTGTCCATGCATATGTTCATTCCTGCCTTTCCTCTCTGATTCTCAGCGTTCCTTCCTCTCCCGAGATGCTTTGTCCCCCTATCCAGAGTGCCCCGTCCACGCTGGCGCCCTGGGCTGCTTCCCACCATTGTCCTGTTTCTCAAGGCACTGACATCCTGAAGTGAGATCACCTGTTGTTTTCTCCCCTCTTGCCCTCCCTCCCTGGGAACTGCCTCACACATGGGAAATGTCCCTGTCAATGGATCTCTTTGCAAACAGCAGGGAACTTGGATGTGTTAGTGCCTGAAGGGTTTGTTAAAGCCACTGGTAATTCATTAGTCACTGCCTACCTCAAAGGTTGTTCTGCCTGGAGAAGAGAAGGCTCCAGGGAGACCTTAGAGCACCTTCCAGGGCCTGAAGGGGCTGCAGGAAAGCTGGGGAGGGACTTGGGACAAGGGCAGGAAGTAAGAGGATGAGGGGGGATGGATGAAAACTGGCAGAGGGGAGATGGAGGTTGGACATGAGGAGGAAATTCTTGGGTGTGAGGGTGGTGAGAGCCTGGCACAGGCTGCCCAGGGAAGCTGTGGCTGCCCCATCCCTGGCAGTGTTGAAGGGCAGGTTGGATGGGGCTTGGAGCAGCCTGGGCTGGTGGGAGGTGTCCCTGCCCATGCAGGGGGTTGGATCTAGATGATCTTGAAGGTCTTTTCCAACCCAAACCAGTCTGGGATTCTGTGCTACAAACTCTGCAGTCCCTTCTCCTGTCCCTACAGACAAGATGCTAAGTTGTGCTTCTAACACCAGGCAGTGCTGACTGGGGGAGGGCAACAATGCTGGAGGGTACTGAGCAGCAAAGTTAATTTAGTAAAAAGATTCTCATTTGCCTAGGAAAGTCCTGGCATGCATCTAAACCTCCAGGGCCTGGGCTGATCTGCCCCTGCTTTGGTGCTGTGAGAGAAAGTGTAAGTTCAGGTGCTGGTTCCTGTTGGTCTGGGTGGATTTCTGCACATGGAGGGTGTTGTTGCCTAAGGTGACACGTGGATGCTGGTTCTGTCAGCCTGGTCTGTGCCTCCTGATTGATGCTTTTCTGACTTGAATAGCAAAAATCTTGAAGCTTAACGTTTGTTCTGCCTATTTTCAGCCAGTTAATACTCTTCTCCACTCAGCACAGGCAGGTGTCTTTGGAAGAACTCCTTTTTTCCCCTCTGTTTCCACTGCAAGCCCTGGGAGCTCATCAGTACACTTTAATTAGTGACTTGCATTTTGGACTGTTCAAACATGGAGAGCACATGTCCCCCTGGCCTATCCAAAGGGCTGGGATGATGGTGTGGAGTTTGCAGGATAAAAAGTGGGGTGTATTTTTGTTCAGTTGGTGGTTTTAATGCTTAATTTGTTAGTTAAAGGAATGGAGTGACTTCTCTGTGCCAGTTTTTCCTTCTAATTTTGGAGTCTTGGGCTGCTTCCTTGACACTGGGTTAAAGACAGAGGAACCTTGCATTATGAAGTTGTCACTCTCAAAAAGAAAATAGAGGAGGGAAAGGAAAAAAAAAAGCCCAAAGCTGCTGCTATAATTAGCACCTTGACACATTTCAGGGTGTATTTTGCAGCAAGTGGGTAGGAAAATACCTGCCTGTGCTCATGTACTTGACAGGATGGCTGGGGACTGAGGGAAAACCTTCAGCCACTGATGGGTGCAGCCCCCAGGGCTGGAGTAGACCCTCAAAGCCCTGAGGTCAAGGTGCCAGGTCTGCTGAGTGTGACAGTGGCTCCTTGGCAGGCTGGTGGCCTGCCTGTCCCTTCTCCCCACTGGGTGGCAGGGCTGGCTCTTGCCTTCCCGGCTCCACAGGAGCTGCCAAGGAGGGGATTTTTCCTGCCAGAGCTGCTGGGGGAAATGGGAGCATCTCCCAGCACTCTTTGTCACCCCGGGGTATGGCAGGAGGGAAGCTTGCCTGGGCAAAGGAGTGGGGTAAGGAAGAGTTTGTTTCTAGCCAGAGGGAATCAGTGAGGGAGCTTTTTTTTTCCTCTCTCTGTGGAGGCTGCTTTTTGGTTTTTTAATTCTTTCTTTCTCTCCTCCCCAGCATATTTGCACTGAGTGAGAAACGAAAGCTACTGTTGGCAACATGCTTGCACACAGGAAGGTGCTGGAGCACCCACCAGCATCTTGCACAGCCTCCACTTGGGGAAACTGCTCGGGCACAGTTCTGAAATGGAGATGCTCTCTGTTGGGTGGTGTGTGTGGGGCCCTCTGCTGCTCTCCAGGGCAGGCAAGGGCCGTGCTGGATCCAGTGAGCCCAGGGAGCTGCCACATCCCATGCTGGGGGTTCTGCTGTCAGCAAGGTTTAACCACACAAGACTCTTCTTCCACTGTGGGTTGTCTCCTACAGACCTCCAGTGGGCAATCCCGAGCACAAATCCAGGCTGGGTGGAGAATGGATTGAGAGCAGCCCTGAGGAGAAGGACTTGGGGGTGATGGTGGATGAGAAGCTCAACATGACCCAGCACCATGTGCTGGAGCCCAGAACCCACCCGTGTCCTGGGCTGCATCCCCAGCAGTGTGGGCAGCAGGGCCAGGGAGGGGATTGTCCCCTCTGCTCTGCTCTGGGGAGACCCCCTGGAGAGCTGTGTCCAGCTCTGGAGCCCCCAACATAAGAAGGACATGGAGGTGCTGGAGAGAGTCCAGAGGAGCCACAGAGATGATCCAAGGGCTGGAGCAGCTCTGCTCTGGAGACAGGCTGGGAGAGTTGGGGTGTTCAGCCTGGAGAAGAGAAGGCTCCAGGGAGACCTTAGAGCACCTTCCAGGGCCTGAAGGGGCTGCAGGAAAGCTGGGGAGGGACTTGGGACAAGGGCAGGGAGGGAGAGGACAAGGGGGGATGGATTAAACTGGCAGAGGGGAGATGGAGGTTGGACATGAGGAGGAAATTCTTGGGTGTGAGGGTGGTGAGAGCCTGGCCCAGGTTGGCCAGGGAAGCTGTGGCTGCCCCATCCCTGGCAGTGTTGAAGGGCAGGTTGGATGGGGCTTGGAGCAACCTGGGCTGGTGGGAGGTGTCCCTGCCCATGCAGGAGGTTGGGACTGGATGATCTTTAAGGTCCCTTCCAACCCAAACCAGTCTGGGATTGTGAGGTTCCCTTTGCTAAGCTCTCCTGCAGTGCTGCAGGGCTATCCTGTGACTCAGATCCCTACAGCTGCCCTTATTTAGCTGCCCTCTGCAGATTCCCAGCACAGAGGTGTAAAGAGCCTTTTCTTCTGCCACATCCTTGCTAACCAGTCCAATCAAAGCAGACTGGTCTTTTAATTAGAAAATTGATTGTTTCCAGGCACTAGAGGAGACCCTGGTGCTCTCTGCCTGGGTGCTGAGGGCACTGGAAGCACAGAGGTGGCAGTACTCTTGGGAGAGGCTCAGATCCAGGTTCTCACCATGCCTCCTCTGCTGCAGCTCCCAGCTTCCCAGCTGGAATGCAGGCTTTAGGATATATCTGGACCTACTCTGGAGGCTTTAAAAGAAGTCAGGCTTCAGGTAAACCTGGCAGCTTATCTTTATAGCAGCAGTGCTGTCTGATAAGGGCCAGGCTTGAAGTAATCTTCTCGGTGAAGCTTTGTTGTCTTATTACTGTTAAATTTGTATCCAGCAATTCCAGGTCTGTGTGGCTGGGAGTGTGCTGCCCTTTTGGCACTGAGAGATAAAAATCAGGTTTAGCATTCCAGCCCTAAGGATCAGGTGAGCTCCCTGAGCCTGTGGATGCAGTATATTTTATCTTCTGATGTTCAGTGTTCCTGAAGTGCCAGCCCAGATCACTGGGTGTCTCATGGGGAGATTTGGGAATTGCCAGAGCAGGGGAATGACTCCTCTCCAGATAAGTTTTCAGGTGGTTGCTTTTATTTAGAGTACCTGGTGCTGTACAAGTGGTGTGTTCAGCTCCTTCTCTGTCTTCCTGGAGAGTTTTTGCTGCTCTGAAGTGGTAATGAAGCTTCTTCCTAAATTGCTGTATCATTGTGGAATCAAAGTCCAAAAGTCCAGTGTGTCTCTTTACCTTTTTCCCCTGCTGAGGACAGTGCTGACTTTAATTGAGGTGTCTCCCTTTTTGTTTGTTTAGCCTGAGGTTGTTTGTTTCTCTTTGATGTTCCCTCCTTCCCCAGAAGGTCTGTTTACACTTAGTGAAAGGTTTTGCTGTGCATCCAAGGACTTCCTGAGAGCAAAGAGGGTTCCTGAGTGCTTGGATACAGTTTCTTTAGCTCTCTGGTCACTGTTCTCAGCTCTTGGGTTTGAAGATCCTTGCTGTTGGAATGGTTGCTGCAGCCACTGGCCTGAGTCACCTCTAGGATTCCTGTGTCCACACTGATCATGCAATAGCAACCAGATATATCCTGCATTTCTGTTGCTGGTCATTCCATGTGTTTCCCAAATTCCAGATGGCATGGGATACAGTGTCTGGAGGCCACGATGTTTGTCACAAAATGATTCCCATTCTCCTTCAAGAGCCACCTGTGTGGGAGCTTCCCAGCCTCAGGGAGGAGAAGGGGTCACAGTGAGAGTCTTTCCTCTTTTTTTTGTGTTGCAGTTTTTCTCCAGACCTGGCCCTGGACTCTCCTGGCACCGACCACTTTGTTATCATTGCCCAGCTGAAGGAGGAAGTGGCTACTTTAAAAAAGATGCTGCACCAGAAGGATCAGATGATTTTGGAGAAGGAGAAGAAGGTACAGCCCATGACTTGCTTTCCCCTGCAGTGTGCTGGCATGGTTGTGCAGAGCACACTCCAGTGGAGTCTGGGGTTTAATTAGAGGGGAAATTTAGGTTGGTGAGGGTGGTGAGACCCTGGCCCGGGTTGCCCAGGGAAGCTGTGGCTGCCCCATCCCTGGCAGTGTTGAAGGGCAGGTTGGATGGGGCTTGGAGCAACCCGGGCTGGTGGGAGGTGTCCCTGCCCATGCAGGGGGTTGGGACTGGATGATCTTTAAGGTCCTTCCAACCCAAACCAGTCTGGGATTCTGGGATTCTGGGATCCTGGAGTGAGCAAGAGCGTTTCTGGCTGTTCCCAGGTTGTGTCCAGAGTTAATGAGGCTTTCTGGGCCCACCCAGGAGATCTCGTTTGCTAAAGGGTCATTTTCAGACCACTGTCTCAAGAGACAGTGTGGAGGCACAAGCAAGGAAAGACCACACTGCTCTGTGCAGAAGGAAAGCCCTGGCTACTCCTGTTCCTCTGTGCTGCTCAGTGACACAGTTCTGGTCTCCTTGCCCACCCCAACACATCCCTGAACTCATCCAGTCTCACACTACTTCTACAGAAGCATTTTCCATGGCAAGGTGTGTCTGGGGTGAAGGGATTCATTTCTTCTTCCAGCTCACTTGTTCCTCACTGCTTTATCTGCAGATCACAGAGCTGAAAGCTGACCTGCAATACCAGGAGTCACAGATGAGGGCAAAGATGAACCAGATGGAGAAGACTCACAAGGAGGTCATGGAGCAGTTACAGGTGACAGCATTTTTGTTTCAATTTGCTGAGCTGGGCTGTACCCAGGAGTGACTGAGGACACTCCTGATCACAACACCCCGTGAGCTTCTGCACACACAGCTCTGCTGACACTTCTCAGCCCTGTCCTACAGCCTCTCTGCTCTGCCAGCCCCTCCCCAGCTCTGAACCAGGCTGCAGGGCATTGTAACCCCTGGTTGTATCCTCCCTCCTCCTCTCTACTCAGGCTCAGTCTTACTTTATTGTTCACTTGCTGTCTTGTGTCCCCTTGTGGACTAGATGGGAACCATCCAACTCATTTTACCTCTTGCCAAAATCAGGTTGGAACCTGTTTCTGCAGAACATGGGTCAACTCCCTGCACCCCACAGCTCTTAATGTGATTTATGTGACCAGCAACCAGAGAGAACAAAGCCCAAGAAACAATTGGCAGTTCCTTTAGCTAACATTGTATCTCTGGAGTCCAAATAAAGAAGTCCCTGAGCTGGAGGGAACAGGGAGAGCAGGATTCTTGTCATGGCCCTGGAAACACAAGGCAGACTATCAGCATGGGTACACTCTGAGCCACCAAGGAGATGGGGTCAAAGGGGAGCTGGTTACAGGGAAAAATCAGACACAGAAATGAACTTTGCACCTTTTAATGACTGGGGTTTAGAATGACCTAAAGCCCTGGGGATGAGAAATGGGAGGGGAGAAGACAAAAGGCTTGTGTTCCCCTTGAGAAAACAGCCCCTCCTCCATCAGCACACACCTCAGGCCATGAGCAGACTGGAAGGCACGTTTCAAGGCTAGAGCTGCTGTCAGAAGATCCCTGGAGAGGTCCCCTTCCCAGTGCACATTTCTAAGCCCCATGAGGCTGTCTGGGATATCTGTGTGTGGCTGCACGTCCCACTCCCCTTGAGCTGGGAGCCACTGGTGATTTGGGGCTGGGGGACTGGTGACAGCCAGAGCCTTCTGCCTCTGCTTTAGTGATCCTGCACTGCCTCTGCCAGCCCAGAGCTCTGTCTCATACCTTTGGGTGGCCTGCAAAGAATGAGTTGGTGTTTACCAGAAGAGACAAATTTTCCAGCATTTTTCCACCTTGCCTGCCCTGCCCATGAGGTCAAGGACTAACTGGGAGATGATCCCCTCTCCCTGCAGTGGTTTGCCAGGACAGACTGGTTGCTCAGTGTGCAGAAGAGCAGGATACCCTGCTGCTGCCTTTGCTCAAGGAGAGTATCTGCCTGGAAAGCTGTCAAGACAATTCCAACAGCCTTCAGCTTGCTCAGTTCTGCAAAAACAAAAGGAATTCTCAGATCCATGAGCAGGTTTTCCCACAGGCCACCTGGGTGGAGAGAGATTTCCATGGCTGTGCTGTTCTGAGCTTGGATTGAGACTGCCCTGAACTCCTCCTCTCTGGTGTCAGAATGTTTTATTTCAGCTGGTATTTACTGAGGCTCTGGAAACTTTCTTTACTGCTGTCAAAATAAAAGCTCACATCCTTTTGGTGTATTTTAGGTGCCTTGAAGTGTTCCCATGATTCACTTGGTGAACGTGCTCTTGGTTTTTTATTATTTTGCCTTTTCCTGGGGTGGAAGCAGAGGTGCCTGGATTCTTCCAGCCTGCAGGAGGCAAAAGGAACTGCTTTACTGCATGCAGCACTGGAGCAGAGGGTTTAATTCCTCTAATAATTCTTTACATATTCATTAATTCAGGGGAAACTAATGCAGAAGAGCAGTTTCTGGCTTCACATGGGTTCTATCCTGTATTATAACATGATTTACCTCATAGGCTAGAGGAGAGTGAGCTCTAAAGTTTGGTAAAAGGGGCTAGAGAGCCTTGTAAGTTGCCAGAATTTTTTAATCAGGTGCAAATTCCTCCAGGTTGGTGCTGTGGTGAGTTGGGAAGCTCTTTGTTAGGGGTGCAGGGTCAGTATAGAGCTGGATCCTGGTGACGTGGTGGTGGTGTGTGAAGAAACCAAGAGTGAAGCAAAGCTGGAGACCAGCAAAGCTGCTCCACCTGCTTGTTTGAGAGTGGGGGGCAGGGGAGGTTGGCCTCTAGGAGAGGAGTCAGGATGGGGGCTTGGACCACCAGAGTTTTCCTCACACTGTCCAAGCATGGCAGCTGGTGAAAAGGGAGGGAAGGCGAGTTGGTCCTGCTGGCCTTGGTGGATGTCCTGGGCTGGTTTCATGTGAGTTGTGTGTTTGTCACCTTTCTCCCTGGAAGCTGGGAACTTCCAGCCCACTTCTGAGGGATGGTGGGGGGTGCCAGGGGGAAGGGGTGGGAGGAGCTCCCTCTGGGTGCTTTGAGGTGAGGTGTCAGACTTGAGCTCCCTTTTTCACCCATGCAGGATGCCAGCAGCTTCAGCCCAGGCAATTCTAGGATCCCAAGAACTACTGATGAGCCATGCCATTAAATTCCCATTTTCCCTGTGTTTCCAGGCCAAGAACAGAGAACTCCTCAAGCAAGCAGCTGCCCTCTCGAAGGGCAAAAAGCCTGAGAAGTCGGGAGCAATAACCTCCCCCTAAAAACCAACCCCCTGTGTGGGAACTTTCCCCAGCATTAGCCAAGGAGCCCAGGAGACCTTCCTTCTGTCTGGAAGCCCAAACCTCAGTGTTGTCACCTCCCCACTGCCGTGGACTGGATGGAAACTCCTGGTGTGTGTTGCCTTTCGACAGCATTCCTGAGCAGGTCTGGTTTGGATCTCTGTTGAATTCCAGCCTGTAGCATGGTGATCCATGAGGAGAGGTCCCAGCCATCCTAAATCCCCCCCCTCCCCCTCAAAGTACTGCTTCCTGGAAGAAGTTCTTTTCCTTTTCCTAACCAGTTAACTACCACTGCCAACCCTTTCTGTTAGCAAACAGGAACCTGCTGCATTAGAGACTCGGTGCTGGTTCCCAACCTGCTGCTGGGAGGCAACAGCCATGGGACACAGAGATGAGCTGTGTGTGGTGGCAGCTCCATTTCTCTTGGATTTGGAAGATGTTTCCCCTCTTCAAAAGGAAGCTGAGAAATCACCAGCCCAACAGATGTTACTGGAAGGTTGTGCCACTGCTGAGAACGGTTGATCCAGCTTTTTGAAGATGCTTCCAAAATGGGGGCCTATGTATTTATCTTGGAAGCTTTTTTGCTTTGTTTTGTTTTTTGTGGTTTGTTGTTGTTGGTTTTTTTCCTTTTTTTCTTCTTTTCCATGTCAACTTGGCAAACAGAACTGCCTGATTCTGTGTTTTCTTGGTCTGTTATGACAGCTTTTGGGTTGGGAGCCAGTGTGTAATGATACAAACCCAAACCCATCCCCTATCTCCCCCCACCCCTGGTGACTTGGTGACCTTTGGGGCTTTGATGACTTGGTGTGATCAAGCATCTCTTAATTCTTTCCAAGAGGAAAGTTCAAGGCTTGGTTGTTCCCTTAGTCCCTGGATGGAGCTCACCCTCTCTCCCTCTTTCCCTACCCCTTCCAGAAGCCAGGTTGGCTCCAGGAAAGCACTTACTCAGGCAGCACCCCAAGCCATGGAGTGTTTTTTGGGGCTCTCCAGGGACATTTCTCACTGCTGATTAAAAACCAGCAGAACAAAAGGGCTATGAAAGTTCCCTGGAACAGGGATGTGCTTCTCAGAAACAGCACAAGAGCCCAAATATCCCTCCAGCTCCCCAGGCTCTGTCTCTTGGGACAAAGGGAGAGGATAAAAAGCACTTGGGAAACACTGCACAGCTCCAGACTGGCAGGAGCCCTGCTGGGCTCCCCTCTCCAGGTGGGGAGAAACATCTCAGGGTTTGGAGACCCTTGGGGTGGAGAAGCAGGGAGTGAAACCTCAATCTGGAGCAGGTGGTGAAGAGGAGAAATTGTCCTTTTGGATGCAGGCTGCTCTGTCAGGGGTTTTATTAAGCTTTTAACTAGAGATTGTGATTTATTTTTCATCCTTTTTAATTGTTGTTTGTTTTTTTTGGGGGAGGGGGGTGGTTTTTGTGTTGTTAATAAAGATAACTTCACTCAAAGGCACTTTTTTTTGGGATGATGTTGGCTTCCAGCATGGAAGGAGCACACTGCAGCATCAGCCACTCTGCCACGTGGGATTCCTTTGGGGGGTTTTATTTGGGGTTTGCTTTGTGTTTTGTTTTATATATATATTTTTTTTTTAAAAGAGATTTCCAAGGTGGGGAAAAAAACCCACAAACATCATGTTACACTTAGCCAGGGTGTGACAGCAGGAAAATACTCACCTGATTTTATACTTCACAGGTTTTTAGAAAATGAGGTGCATTGGTGGTGGGGTGGGGGGTGGTTTAGTTTTTATAAAATGGGGGCTTTGCTTTTTTTGCTTCCCTCAAGGTACAGAAATGAACAGAGGGAGCAGGAAGGCCCTGTAAATATTATGGGGTGGGGGCAGTTTGGTTTTTTGGTTGTTGGTTTTGTTTTGTTTTTTAATTGTGAGAAATTGACCATGCAGTTGAGTAGCTGATGATTTGTAGTCAAATAACCTTGTTCCTTTGTATGTTTGTAATAAGGGGAGATTTTTTTCAAAGGGATGCTTGGATTTGTACAAAACTCTTGACAACTGTAAAAAGTGTTTTGAAGAAAAAAAAAAACAAACCCTCACCTGTGTCTTGCTACTTTTTATTTGCCTTAAAGAGAAAAACATCAAAGCAAAGGAAACCAGAGCATCATTCCCTGCCTGGAGATGATTTCTCTCCTCCTGGTGGGTTCCTGGTTGAAGCATCAGGGCCTGATCCATCTGTGAAGGGGATGGTTGGTTTCATATTGTTTGGATTGTTCCTATTTTTGTTTCTATCTTTAAATCCCTCCCAGTTCAGCCTGTTGTTGGGATCCAGGATCCTTGGTTACATCCAGTTTCCCAGGACCAATCCAGCTGTATCCCACAAGATCTAGTTTTCCTCCTCCAAGCACATGGATGAAGGCAGAGCACAGAAACAACAGGAGGAAGCAAAAATCCAAGAGGATGAGGGGGTTTGTCCTGGGATCCAGCTGCACACGAGGTGAGCAAACACCATTTGTGTCTCTGAAGTCTTGCCCTTAGCTATGAGTCTTTAGGAAAAGCAGGTTGGGTTTTGGATAGTGTTTTTTGAAAGCTAATTTTCCAGCTGAAAATGAAGAGGGAAAACCTCTGGAGTTTTCCTCCTGGGAGATGTAGTTGAGCCTGTTGTGCTTTTCAATGCCTGTGCTCTCCTGCAGGGCAGAGGAGCTGTTCCTGGGAGCACAGGGTGGGAAGAGGCAAACCCTGGCTCTGTGGGAACTCCACAACAGCTCCTCCAGCTCAACATGATCTTTCCATATCCTATTTTTCAAAGCCTGGGGGTACACATGGAAAACAGGCCTTTTTCTGGGAATTGAGAATTGTGACAAACTCCCCAGTTCCGTGTTAAATACAGGGAAGAAAAACCAGTTCTATGAAATATTTTTCACCTGTGTCATTCTCCCAATCTCTTTGTCATTCCAATTCTCATTTCATCCTGGGTTTGCTGGATTTCAGCTCCCTGACCCAGCCAAGCAGGATGTCCTGCTGGAAGCCCCAGAGCTGAGTTTCTGTCCCTCAGGGTGACACTTCTACAGGAACCTGTACTGGGTCAGACCAAAAATCTGGGCTGCTTCACAGAATCATTCTGCTTGGAAAAGACCTTTAAGATCATGGAGTCCTGGGAATACCCAGGGAGAGGGTACAAAGCACAGGGAGTCCTTGGAAGCTTCCTGAGCTGCCTGTTGGCTCTGTGGCCTGGAGCAGCTCCTGGTCCCTCCTCCTCAGGCTCACTTGGAGATGAAGGTGCCTGAATCCCAAGCTCCAGCCTGTCCACAACTGCCCTGAGGTGTGAGCAGGTGATCTTGAAACATCTTTCCTGGTCAGTTCCAGTGGTGCTCAGCATTTCCAGGGTGCTTTATTTCTTCAGAGCACAACACAAAGCTTCCCATTCCCTGGAATGTGTCCAGTTCCCTTCCTCTAGATAGTGGTGAGTTGCTCTGCCAGAGACTGAGCTCCAGGTTGGGCAGAGCTGGAGCCAGGAAGGTCTTCACCCTCCCATGTCTTCAAGGGGTGGCTCTGTGTGCCTTGGCAGAGCCACAGGGAGAATTTCCAACAGGTTTGGGGCAGTTTTTTGCAATTCCCAGCCAGATCTGGGATAAGAACTAAGTGGCCCTGCCCTTTATCTGCCAGCACATGCTTCCTTCCCTCTCTGCTTTATCCACTGCTTCTAAAACAGTCTGAATATTTGCAGGATAGATGTTAATGTTGTATCTGTTTATTCTGGGTTTATGCTTTATTTCCAGGCTTTAGGAAAACACAGTTTTGACAGGAACTCAAACACCCTTGAGTATTCCATACTGATCTCAGCCACCTGCTTAGTGATGAAAACAAAGCAAAAAAAAAATGAGATTCCCAGGTTTTTGGTCTGTGTTTTTTTCCCCATTCCACTCATTTCAGGTGAGCTGCTCTTTGGCTGCTTCCAGCAAAAAAAAACACCTCCTGAAAATGCAGAAGCTCCAAAGTTCCTGGAGGGCTGATGGGACCTGAGGGTGGTTGGGTTTTCAGGGCCAAGCATTTCTTGAGCTTTACCAACCAAGAGGATTAGAGTTTGAATGTATATCTTTTTTTGTTTTAAGTAATTACTTGAATAAATAACTCCTTTCCCAACTTGCAGGCCCCCTGGCAAGGACTTGAACCTTTAGTTTGCAAATGAATAGAAACTGTTGTGCAGCCTGTACCCCAGCAGAAGTTAACCTGCAGCAGAAGTAAACCAACTTAACCAGCTGGTAATTATCCACAAACACGTTCCCTTCCATTCTGCCCTAATTGCTGGGGATTTCTGGGAGCTGCTGGCTCAGGCAACACACCCCAGGGGCAACAGCTTTGAAAAAACCAACCCAAAAAACCCACTAAAAGATCTTTAAATCCCTTAAAGCTTTGGGAACTTGTGTTTTGTAGCTGAGCCAGGCAAGGTGAGCACACAAGCCTTGTTCAGGAGATGAGGGAGAGCAGCAAGATGAGCTGAAAGTTGTCCAAGGAGACCAGGCTCCTTCCAAAGCCCCTGGAGAGACTGGAGGGTTTTTGGAGGTGATTTGGATCCCTGCAGAAAGCAAGTGGGGTTTTAGGGGTGGGAAATGCTCAGTGTTGCCTCCTGACCTCAGGCACCTGCTGAGGGGGTAAAGCTGGCACAGGCAGAGAGACCAGCTCCTTTGGGATGGAGCTTTTCCCTTTTCCAGGAGATTTCCATGAAGAAAACTCAGTTGCCCTTTGCCTTCCTCCAGAGGAAATCTCCAGAGGTCCAGGAGTCCAAAGGTGCTTTGGCTGTAACCCCTGTCCTAAGCACTGCTGGACTGTCCCTGCTCCTGGAGCACGTGGGGATGGCAGCTCCCTCCTCCTGCTATTCCCAGAGGCTCCAGAGCAATGAAGATCCCTCACCAGTACAAACCAGTACAAACCATTGTTTCTAAACTGTTTGTGCTGCTGAAGCCCCCTGCCCTCAGCACTGAAATCCCAGTGGATTGACATTGGCAGCTCCTGTTGTCCCCCATGTTGGGGGTGACCTGCCCTCTGTGACTCCAAATGATGCCACTGCAGAGGAATTCCCTTCTCCACCCCCTAAACACTCTGGGTTCCTTCTTCCAGCCCCTCAAAGGTCTGGTGCTGGTGGGTTTTCCCACCAGAAGGTGTGGGGTGACCAGGTAACCCAGCTCCCTGGACAGGAGCAGAGCATGGGAGGAAACACTTCAACAAGGATGAAGGTCTTTCCAGCTGCAGGGGTTCCCTGCAGAGTCCTTGTGTGGTCCCTGCTGCTTCTCTTTGTCCTCAGGGTTTGGCCTGGCTGAGAAGAGTTGGTGGGGAACCAGGAGGCCACACAAGGCAGCTCCTGTCCCCAGCCAACCTCACTGTTGGCTCTGAGGTGACTGATCTTAAGCAATCTCTCTGGCCTCCTCCTGGGCTGCCTTGCAGCTCCAGACCTGTACAGTCAGCAGCTGCAGAACCAGGGCAGTGTCAGGCCCTGAATAATTACTGAGCTGTTGCATGTTTCCCGTGATTGATGTTGCTGAAAACAGGGTGTTTGGGTTCACTCGGGTTCCTCTCTCGAGGAAATGTGGTCTTTGCTAGGTTGTTTGGTTTTTTTCCTGATAAATATTGTAAGGAGCTTTAGCTGCTGTGTGCCCAGGTAACCCTGGTGAGAAACCCTCCTGCAGGTGTATTGCACAGAATCCCAGACTGGTTTGGGTTGGAAGGGACCTTAAAGATCATCTAGATTCAACCCCCTGCATGGGCAGGGACACCTCCCACCAGCCCAGGCTGCTCCAAGCCCCATCCAACCTGCCCTTCAACACTGCCAGGGATGGGGCAGCCACAGCTTCCCTGGGCAACCTGGGCCAGGCTCTCACCACCCTCACACCCAAGAATTTCCTCCTCATGTCCAACCTCCATCTCCCTCTTCCACTTTTAATCCATCCCCCTTGTCCTCTCCCTCCCTGCCCTTGTCCCAAGTCCCTCCCCAGCTTTCCTGGAGCCCCTTCAGGCACTGGAAGGTGCTCTGAGGTCTCCCTGGAGCCTTCTCTTCTCCAGGCTGAACACCCCAACTCTCCCAGCCTGTCTCCAGAGCAGAGCTGCTCCAGCCCTTGGATCATCTCTGTGGCTCCTCTGGACTCAGTTGTTCCCTTGACGAACAAGCTCTGTTGAGCTCAAACTGGGACAAGTGGTGAGACCTCAGTGCTCTTGGTTGAGACTGGTGGGATGAAAGGACTTGAGCTGCTGCAGGTGCTTTGGCACTGCCTGGTAGCCCCCAGCACGGGGGGGGTAAAAGCCCTTGGCAGCTCGGAGGTGGTGGCAGGTCCCCTCCCTTTGCTGTCACTGAGGGGACCTGCTGTGGGCAGGAGCTTTGCAAACAGGCCAGAAGAAGTGCTGAGGCTGCAGGTAACGTGGCAGCTGCCTCTGATGGGCCAGGCTGGGCTGAGCAGGAGCTGTGGAGCAGATGGGGACCTGGTGCTGCTGCTCACGGCCCAATGGGTGCCAGCACTGCCACCTCTGGGACAAATGGCCTTTGGAACAGCCCTCGGTGTCTTCTGATGGGATATTTTTATATTCAATATTTGGCAGCATCTCCAGCCCCTATTTCCAGCTGGATCACGACCTGACACACCCACCCACAGCCCTGGGGTCTCCAGATTCATCATATCCTGTCCCCTTTATGTCCAGAGCTCTCTGGGGGGCAGAAAGGGGAGAGCAGAGGCAGTGCCCCCCCCCCGCCCTTGCTTTGCTCATACCCTGTTGCCTTCACTGCTGCAAAGCAAGAGGCAGCTTTTTATCCCTGTTCAGCCTGAGCAAACACTGTTCATGGCCTCAGGGAGCTGCAGCCCTGGTGCTTTTGCCCCTGGGCCCATCTGTGGGGTGTGACAGGGCCAAAGGAGCTGGCAATGGAGCTGGAGTGGGGTGACAGGGCTGAAACAGCATCCCTGGCCCTAGGGGAGTGTGGGACCAGGTTCCCCTTGGAACAGGTACCACTTAGACCTTGGATCAGATGCAGTTAAACCCCCAAATTGTCCCTACCATAGGAGCGTTTTGATTGGAAAAGCCCTTTAAGACCATCAAGTCCAACCCTTCCCCCAGCCCTGCCCAGGCCACCCCTGCCCCACGTCCCTCAGCACCATCTCCAGGGCTTGGGAACCCCTCCAGGGATGGGGACTCCCCCCTGGGCAGCCTGGGCCAGGGCCTGACAGCCCTTTGGGGAAGAAATTAATTCCAATGTCCAACCTAAACCTCCCCTGGCGCAACTTGAGGCTGTTTCCTCCTGTTCTAGCCCGTGTTCCCTGGGAGCAGACACCAACCCCCCTGGCTCCAACCTCCCCTCAGGCAGCTGCAGAGCCAGCAGGTCTCCCCTCACCTCCTGGTCTCCAGGCTGGACACCCCCAGCTCCCTCAGCTGCTCCTGCTCAGACTGGTGCTCCAGCCCCTTCCCCAGCTCCATCACCCTTCTCAGGACACACCCCAGCCCCTCAATGTCTCTTTCCTAACCCAAAACTCACCCCAGGATTCAAACGACACAAACACAGAAGCAGACACCCGGAGGTGACCAGACACCCCCCCCAGCACCCCCCGGGAGGGCAGAGCCGCGCTTGCAAAACACCCCTAAAAATAGCACCGCGTGTTTGCAGGCGGCAGCGCAGCGGGGAGGGGACAAGGAGGGGACATCTGAAACTGTCCCCGCACAGGCTGGTGCGGGGTTGGGCTGGGATCTTCCTGAGCCGGCAGGAACCCGGGGCTGGGGCCAGAGGAGACTTGTTTCCAGGCAAACCCCGAGTTGTTTGTGCTGCCATTCCCGGCGGCTGGACTTTGCCGTGTGCAGCCCGTCGAGCAGCAGCAGGTTGTTATCAGCTCTTCTGTCTGGGCCCGACTGTCCTGCTGGGGTGGCTTTTTTTTTTTTTTTTCGTGCCTTTTTTGGTTTTTTTTCCTCTTCACCTTTTTGATTGGGTTTAGTGTTTATTAACCCAACCGATGGGATGTAGAGGACGGGGAGGAGAAAGCTGATCTGCAGAGCTCGGGAGGCTTTTTCTGCTCTGGGTTTAAGCAAACTGCTCCAGGCAGAGCTGGGGGGTGGGCTCGGGGTGGCAGGGGGGACACACAGCTTGCTCCTGGTCTGGTGGAGCCCCGGGACAGGCTCTGTGCACAGGGTAGGAGCAATTTTGGACAAACCCCACTGCCCATAAACCCATCCAGGAGCCTTTTCCATCACGTTTCTTTTCCCTTTGGCCCCAGGAGAATTTGTCCACCACTCCCTGTGTCAAAGTTGGGGGGGGGGGGGGGAGGTAAAAGTGCCGCAGCGGGAACCGCTGGGAGCAGAGAGGAGGCTCGGAGTGCGAGACCCCAACACCCACCTACCCACCCCCAGGGTGCTCCCTTCGGCCGCCACGGCGGGCGGGGGGCTCGGGCTGCGGCAGCCCGGGGGGGGTCCCAGCCCGGCAGGGGGTCCCAGCCTGGCAAGGGGTCCCAGCCCAGCCCTGCAGCCCCGGGGGTCCCAGCCCAGCAGCCCCGGGGGTCCCAGCCCGGCAGCTCTGGGGGGTCCCAGCCCAGCCCAGCAGTCCCGGGGGTCCCAGCCCAGCAGCCCCGGGGGTCCCAGCCCGGCAGCTCTCGGGGGTCCCAGCCCGGCAGCTCTGGGGGGTCCCAGCCCGGCAGGGGGTCCCAGCCCGATAGGGGGTCCCAGCCCAGCCCGGCAGCCCCGGGGGCTCCGCGCGATTCACCCCGCAGCGAACTACAACCCCCAGCACGCCCCGCGCCGCCGCGCCCTATTGGTTGCCGGCTTTGCGTTTTGCCCCGCCCCCGCGTTGCCATTGGTCAAGAGCCCCAGGGGGCGGGGCCGTCTGGCCATGAAGCCGCGGCGGGCGCGGGGTCGCGGGGCTGTTTGGACCCCGGGGGGTGTCCGGGACCCCCGTCCCGGCCGGGGGGGCCCGGGCCGTGCCCTCCGCCCAGCCCCCGCGCTGCCATGCTGCTGGCCGGCTCGCCCTGCCGCCCCCCGGGGCTGGAGGAGTTCCGGGACGGCGAGGTAAGGGCTCTCCTCGCTGCTCCCCCCCCTTGCATCGCCCCCTTCGCCCATCCCCGGGATGGGATGGGGTGAGTTCACCCTGTAACCCAGCTCGGGGGGGTCTCGGCATCACTGTCCCCTGCATCCTCCCCCCCCGGCGTCACCCCTCCTTGGCAGGCTGCGGGGCTGGGACAAGCAGGAACATGTCGCTCTGGGTGGAGGAGCCGGGGTCGGGCTGCAAAAATAACCCTCTTGCTTCTCTGCTTTGCAGCGACCCTAAAAATAAGGGGGCTGGGAGCCCACCCGGGGTGCTAGGAGCCCACCCAGGGCTCCTGGGGATGGGGTGGCCCTGTCTGGGCAGGGGGACATTGGGGTGGCTGGACAGGCGATCTCGGGGTGTCTCGAATCCGGGAGCTGCGATGGGTGCGTGGTCCTGCCTGCAGGGGTGGGCTGGGGGGGTTAAGGGAAACTGAGGCAGCGATTGGCGATGGGAAGTGCCCGCTGGGGTGGGAAGCTGGGGGGCTCCGGGGGCTCCGTCCGCTCGTTCGACTGGTGCTGCCGTTCCCGTGCTGGGCTTGGGACCTCTCTGATGTTCCTGTTCACCCAGAGGTCCTGTTAACCCCGGCACTGCCCAGGGCTTTCCCGTTTGGAGCCCAAAACCGGAGTCCCGAGGTGTCCGCAGAGCTGGGCGGGACCTCCCTGTCCCTTTCAATCACTCGGACCCGTCTGCAACTTCAGTCCACGCTGGGAAGTTGGGAATTGCATCTATTTCTAATACCTATTAACTCGTCCGAAAAAACAAACAAACAAACAAACAAACAAACAAGGAGTTGCAGTTTCTCCTCTTGCTCCTGCCTTCCCCTTCCCTCGGGTTTCCCGCGGGATCGCTCTGAAGCTCAGGGCTTCACTCGCGGGGAGCTGGTGGCTCCCCAGGTTGTTGTCACCACGGTGTAGCTGCAGGGAATGGTTGCTCCTGAGGTGGGCTGGAAGCTGGGAAACCTCAGGACGGTGGGTGGGAGAGACCCCGGGCAGCAGCAGTGCCAGGGAGTCCCCTCCTGGCAGGACCTGAAGCCTGAGACCCTTTGGAGTTCTGGAGCAGGAAGGGCAGCGGTGGCGGGGATGCCCCCAAGGTCCGGCAGGTACCACTGAGACTCCGTGGGCTGGGAGGGTGACACCTCTGCTTTGTTCCTGCCTGCGGTGGCCGTGGGGTTTGCCCCGCTCTGTGAAACCTCGGCAGGTTTTCGGGATGAGGCAGGAGGGGGACTTGGGGACCCTCTCGACCTCCTTGCGTGGCAGCAGCCGGGGTTGCTTTGTGGAAGCGGGTCTGGCTGGGGTCCCCGAGGGGTGGCTCCTGCCCCGGGGGTCCCCGAGGGGTGGCTCCTGCCCCGGTGCTCGCACTCACACATGGGCTCTGTGCATCAGCGGGGCTGAGCCCCGGTGCTGCTCTCACCTCCCCCAGAGCAGCCCAGGAACATCCTCCTGCCTGGTTTTGGTTACAAGGGACAAACCCGCTCTGCCGGTGTCTGCAGTGGTGTTTGTTTAACCTCCCCTTATCGGGAATGATTTTCCAGCACCTGACTAAGCACTTGCACCAGCGCAGGGGGAGGGCTCGCTGCTCAGTACACCCATCTTCCCACTCCCAGGGGGTTATCTCCTTCCCTCGGTGGCTCCATCGAGTCCCTCCACCTGCCCTGTGCTGGCTGGAGCTTTGGGAGCTGGTTGTGTGGCTGGCACAGGTCACGGCATCTCCTCCGTGCCTCAGTTTCCCCTTCAGCAGCTGCAGAGGGTGATGCCCTGCCCGGCGGTGGCACAGCAAGGGTTAATGACAGCACCCCCGGGATTGCTTAATGCAGCAAAACACAACGAGTCGCCGCATAGGGATGATGAAAATGCACCTTGGAAGGTCACCCTGAGCTGTCAGCTGGGCTCCTGGCTGGAAGCTCTGCCGTGGGTTTCCCTGTCCTTCCCTGGCCCTGTGGATCATCTCCAGTACTGTCCCCCCCTCCCAGGGAACCTCTTGGAGCACCCACGGAGCTGTTTCACCCCAAAACATGAGTCAGCGTGGAGCCAGCTCAGCACCCGGGGCAGCCTGCTCCCCTTGTCACCCCTTGTCACCCCTTGTCACCCCTTGTCACCCCTTGTCACCCTTCCGTGGTGACTCAGGGCAGGAGCATCCCGTGTCCCCCGGGGGGTCGGAGCCCTGTGGCACGGGTGGCTTTGCTGGGGTGGCTGCAGCCGCTGCCACCCCCACTGCCCGCCACACGGGGAGCGCGTGGCCGCGGTGACAGCTGCGGTGTGTCACCTCGTGCCGTCCCTCACCCCTTCCCAGCTCGGGAGAGGTGCCAAGCTGCTCCTGCTCCTGCCCCTGCTCCTGCCACCTCGGCGGTGGTTTGGAAGCAGCCAGAGGAGCCACCCCCTGCCACCTGGGCTGTGCCAGGCTCCAGCTGTCTGGTGTCTTCTCCCACTGGCAGCTTGTCGGTGTGGAAAAGACCCTTGGGAAAAGGGCTGGAGAGTGGGGATGTGTCCTCCTGCTGCCACCAGCCCTCCTGTGCCATGTCCCATCTCCTGCAGGTGAATCCTGGCAGGGGGAGCCTGGCTGGGAGTGTGGTGCTGAGCACGGGGGGGGGGGGAGAGCAGGTCTGGGGGCAGAGCTGCCCTTGGAGCTTCCCTGGCACTAGGGGGGGGTGTGTCCCACGGTGCCCTTGGTCTCGGAAGGCTTCTGGGTCTTGGGAAGCTCCTCAGGGTGCTGGGCTGGCTTTTCTCTGCATCGATGCTGAGGGTTTCCCACACCTCCCCTGGCCGTGGGGTGGGTGTTAGAAGAGGGGTCGTGCCCTGCCCACCCCAGGGAGCCTCTGACAGCCGCGGGTGGGGGGAGACAATGTGGGAAGGGAGGAAGGGGGTTGTGACATCCCCGTGGATGAGCTGCGGGAGCTTTGCCGTGTCTGACACCACGGGCACGGCTGCTGCTGCCTCTGGGTCTCCCTGGCACCCCCTGCTCCCCGCTGGGTTTGCACAGGGAACATGTGCTGTGGGGTGGAGCAGGGGTGGTTGTGGGCACCCTGGGGGGGTGCTGAGACCCTTCCTGCTCCATGGGCAAGCAGATCCAGACCCTGGGCTCACATCCTGCTCGGGGCTGGGCTCTTCTTCACCGGTCCCAGTGGAGATGACCAATCACAGCCTGTACCCAGGGACAGGTCCCATCCTCACCGTGTTCCTGCTGGCAGAAGGACTTGGGGGGATTTCTGCAGGGAATGGGAAGAGGAAGCTGCTGATCCCCCCGCCCCCGCCCGGGGCAGGGTCCTGAAGCACCTCCTCTGTGGTGGCACCAGTATCTGGAGTGTGGGTTGGAGGAAGTGATGCTGTGGGTGGGCACCTGCCCACTGACCTTTCTGTCCCCACTGCCCCAGCTCCATCCTGCTCCCACACAAGCTCCATGTCCCCCCTTGCATTTCTGGGGACCGTGCACCAGCCTCCCCTTTTTCCTTGCCTCCTTCCCAGGGCTGGGGGCACTCAAACCCTTTTCCACCCCCTTTTTTTTTCCCCAGCCCCAAACCAGGTAGTGGGTTCTCTGTAGGTGTTTGGGGCAGGGTGTGTGTGTCTGGGGATGTTGGAACTCTCTGGGGACTGTCCCCCCCCCTCCAATCTGTGGTTGCCACTGTGGGTGACATTTCCTTTGTGTCACTGCAAACTTGCTGGGGATGCTGTGGTAGAGAAGTGGGATGAGGGGAGGATTCAGGCTCTGGAGCTGGTTGGGGGGTCCCCATGAGCACTGAGGGGGTCCCCCTGGAAGTGGGAGGTGGGTTCTGGTCCCTTTTTGCTCTGGATGGGGGCTCCTGCTTGTGGCATCCCCATCAGCACCAGCAGGGAGGAGAAAAATGCCTCCTTGGGGAAAACAGTGTGGAAACATTTGCTATTCCCTGGGGAGCTGGGGGTGGAATGGAGCCGGGGAGAGGGGGTGAAAAATGAGCTGAACCCGGAGCCCGGGGAGCAGCAGTTTTCCTGCTCCTGATTTCTGGTGGAACTGGGGTAACAGATTTTGGGTGGGGGTGGGAAATGAACTGGTGGAGATGTTGCTTGGGATTTTGTGCCCGGGCTTGGGGGGAATCTCGGGCCATGCCCGTGGTGACCATGGCTGGAGCTGTCCCGCTCCCGGGACCCGCTGCCATCCCATGGGAACACCCCCCGCCCCCCCCCATCTGAGGCTTTCCCTCCGTTTTCCCACGGAGGGGACAAAGCAAAAAACCTGGGGATGTCTCCTTTCCTGGCTGGTGACGCCTCCGGTGTGTCCTGGCTCTGTCCCACCTCCCGGGAGCGCAGAGCAACATCCCTGCCCGATTTCATCAGGGCCTGACGCAAGGGCGCGGGGGCGATGTCCCCGTGTCCCCGCGTCCCCGTGCGGGTGGCTCCCTGAGTCACCCTTTCCGCTGCTGTCGCTCCGGACCCGCCGGTGGCTGCTGGTCCTGGGGACACTCGATGGCTCCTGGGCTGAAGCTGCTTTTCTTTCCTACCCAGGACAGGGGAGTCAAGGTCCCCCAGCAGCTGGGGAGGGGTCCCAGCACCTTCATCCCCCTGGAAGAGGTAAGAGATCCGGGGGTGGGTACATCCCTCCTTAGTGGGGGGGGCTCCTCTGGCCCTGCCTGCCCTGGGTGGGGGGACAGGGGCTGTTCAGGAAGGATTCCCACCCACCCCAGCACTTGGGAGGTGGGATAAGGAAGGGCCACCCTGCCCGGGGGGTACCCCGATGGCAGTGGGGAGGGAGGGGGTGTCTTGTTTTGGAGGACGGGAGAGAGCAGTTGTGTCATTTCACCCTGCCCTTTTCCTGCCCCGAGTCCCTGCCTGTGCCTCAGTTTCCCCACTCATCCAAACACCACTCACTGTCTTTCCTTGGTGTTGCAAAGTCCCACCCCACAGCCCCCCCAAAAAACCCAACCAAAACCCCACACCCTGCCCTGAAATCCCTGGGACTCCCCATGCTGGGCCACCCTCAGCCCTATCTCAGCCCCAGGTGCTCGTGTCCCAGATGTTCCTCCTTGGGCAGAGATAGCACCAGGGTGTCATTGGGGGTGGAGAGAGCCTGGGGGGGGGGTGTGGGGCGGGGCTGAGCCCCATCTCCTCCCCAGTGCACAAACAAACAACCCAGCTGGGCTGTGTGGGGACCAGCATGAAGAGCCCTGGTCACCCCCTGCCCCCCGGGGCTGGCAGTGGGGACACGGGCAGCAGGGGACACCGGAGGTGTCCGTTCCTGGCAGGGAGGAGGTTGAGCAGCTCTGATGGGGTGAGCATCTGATCCAGGGGGGAGTGGGTGGTCCTAGAGGTGTCCCGTTAGGTGTGGGGAAGGGGTGGGGGAGGCTGTAGCCCCCCAGCCCTTCACTGCCCCCGTCCCCACAGATCCTGCAGGAGGGTGCAGAGAGCAGCCGCCGCCGCGTCCTCATCGAGGCCTTCGTCTCGGGGGGAAGAGTGGACAACATCACCACGGTGATGGGGCTGCACCCCCAGTATCTCAGCAGCTTCTGGAAGACCCAGTCCCTCCTGCTGCGCATGGACGGGCCCCTGCCCTACCACAAGCGTCACTACATCGCCATCATGGTGAGGAAGGGGGTCGTTCTGGGGAGGGGGGAGGGTCCTTTGGGGTTGGGGGTCCCTTAAGGATATGTGTGGTCCCAGCACCTCTGTTGGTTTCTTTTCCAGAGGCAGGAAGGTGCTTGGGACCACCCAGATGCAACCCCCCCTCAGATGTGTGGTCCAAGACACTTGGAAGCCCCTTTGGGGTTGGTCCCGTGGTGCCCACCCAGGGTACCCAAACACCCCTTCCCTCCAGGGGCCCCTGGGGACCAGCATTGATGGGGGGGGGGGGTGGTCAGAGACCCCTGTCTGGACTCTCATCCCCAGGGAAAGCTCTCCAAGGGCCATGTGGGGGGGTTGGCTCCCTGCCTTGGCTTCTCCAAGGGCTTGTAGCTGGGTTGTGGGGGACTCCTGGCTGGAGGTGGGGGCTGATTGCCCGGCTCTCCCCACAGGCAGCAGCTCGGCACCAGTGCTCCTACCTGGTGGGCTGGCACATGAGGGAGTTCCTGCAGGTGGGGGGCAACCCAGCATGGCTGCAGGGGCTCCACTGTGCCCCCCGAAAACTCAGGAACCTCAATGAGATCAACAAACTGCTGGCGCACCGGCCCTGGCTCATCACCAAGGAGCACATCGAGGTGAGAGCTGATGCTGCTGGCACAGATCCCCTCCCCCCAAGCTCCCCCACACCCTCCATTTAGGGGGGGGCTTGACCCCAGGGGCCACATCCCTGCTTGCAAAACCTACCCCTGGTTTAACCCTTCCAGGGATGAGGGAGGCTTTGGGGTGGGTGAGGACGGGGTGACTTGTCCCTTGTGGCTTGAGAGCAGGGGCTGGTTTATGGGGGGGGGGGGTTAATCCCAGACCCCATCTCTGTGTGTGTGTGTGTGTGGGGGGGTCTCTCTCCAACCCCGTGTGCTTTGCAGGCTCTGCTGAAGACAGGGGAGGACAGCTGGTCGCTGGCAGAGCTGGTGCAGGCCCTGGTGCTCCTCACCCACTATCACTCCCTCGCCTCCTTCGTCTTCGGCTGCGGCATCAGCCCCGAGCAGGAGCAGGAGGGGGGGCAGGGCTGCCGGGCCCCCTCGCCCCCCACTGACAACAGCCCTGCCCCCAACTACAGCGTGGGGGACTCGGGGGTAAGGAGTTGGGGGTTAGTTTTGGGGTGGGGTGGGAAGGGAGGGCCCGGGGGGAGGGGGTTGCTGGATTGACTTGCCCCGAGGTGTTGTGTTGGGAGGGGCAGATGCTTTAGGGCTCTACAGGACCATCCTCCTCCTTGTAGGACCATCCTTCTCCTTAAAGGAGCATCCTCCTTGTAGGAGCATCCTACTCCTTGCAGGAGCATCCTACTCCTTGCAGGAGCATCCTCCTTGTAGAATCATCCTCCTCCTTGTAGAATCATCCTCCTCCTTGTAGAATCATCCTCCTTCTTGTAGGATCATCCTCCTTGTAGGATCGCCTTCCTCCTTGTAGGATAATTCTCCTCCTTGTAGGAGTATCTTTCTTGTAGGACCACTCTCCTCCTTGTAGGAACATCCTCCTCTGTGCAGGACCACCCTCCATGCAGTAGCATCTTCCTTGCAGGAACATCCCCCACAGGGCTTTCCCCTCCTCCCAGCCCCTGGAATGAGGCCTGGGAGCAGCTGGGAGTTGGGCAGGACCAACCCAGGGGCAAATAGTCCCTAGAGGAACCCTGGGGCTGCTCCAAGTGACAACAGAGAGCATCTCCACACTGCTCGGGGCTCTGAACCCCTCTGCAACTTTGCTCCACCTGGGGCAGTGTTGACTTTGGGCTCTGCTTGGCCAGGTCAAGGACGCCATGCAGGAGGTGGAGGTGCTGATGGAGAAGATGAAGCTGCTGCAGGAAAGTCAGCTGGAGGAGGAGGGGGTCACGCAGGAGGAGATGGAGACGCGCTTCGAGATGGAGAAGACAGAGAGTTTGCTGGTGGCACCCTCGGGTGAGGAGGGGCAGGGGTGCAGCTGGTTGGGGACAGGAGGTCCTGAGAGGCTGGGGAAGGAGTCAGCACCTGCTGAGGGTGCAGCAGGATCTGCTGCAGGGCTGGCTCCACCCAGGGTCAGAGCAGGTGGCTGAGGGCTGTGGTGGTGCCTCGCAGATGTTACGGATCATTCCCTGCGATCCAACGTTCTCTGCTTCGTGGAGGACCCCGAGTTTGGCTACAAGGACTTCACACGGAGGGGTGAGCAGGCACCCCCCACTTTCCGTGCCCAGGTGGGTGCTTGGGGTCCCGTGGGGTCACAGCTGGGTGGGAAGGGGTGGCAGGTCCCACTTGTCTTGGTGAGGGGAGAGCAGAGCTGTTCCCAGGGATGTTAAGACCCCACCTGGAGAACAGTGTTCAATTCTGATGGATTCAAACTGGCAGAGGGGAGATGGAGGTTGGACATGAGGAGGAAATTCTGGCCTGTGAGGGTGGTGAGAGCCTGGCCCAGGTTGCCCAGGGAAGCTGTGGCTGCCCCATCCCTGGCAGTGTTGAAGGGCAGGTTGGATGGGGCTTGGAGCAACCTGGGCTGGTGGGAGGTGTCCCTGCCCATGCAGGGGTGTTGGATCTAGACCATCTTCAAGGTCCCTTCCAACCCAAGTCATTCTACAATGATTCTGTGTGGTCAGTGTGGGAGCAGGGGGTGAAGGGCTGCGACCAGACTGGAGCTGTTTGAGCAGTGCAACCAGATGCTCATCATTGGGAGTGGGGGGTCAACACGATGGGGGGAGACCCCAGCTTGTGTCTCTGGCTTTGAAGGCACTTGGTGTTCACCCTTGAGCTCCTAAGCCAGCAACTTTACCCTGGCAGGATTATACCTGGGAGGACCACGGCTACTCACTGATCAACCGCCTCTACCCTGACGTGGGGCAGCTCCTGGACGAGAAGTTCCAGGTTGTCTACAACCTGACCTACAACACCATCGCCATGCACTGCGGGGTGGACACCTCCATGCTGCGCAGGGCCATCTGGAACTATGTCCACTGTGTCTTTGGCATCCGGTAGGTCCCCAAGCCTCTCCTCCACCTTGAGTAGAGCCCAAGAGCAGGTCCAGCCTGGGAACCTGCCACTTGGTCTTGGTGAGAGTGTTCCTGCTGCTTGGATCAAGGCAGAGAGCCCCCAACACTGGAAGGACATGGAGCTCTTGGAGCGAATCCAGAGGAGGCCGCAGAGATGATCCAAGGGCTGGAGCAGCTCTGCTCTGGAGACAGGCTGGGAGAGTTGGGGTGTTCAGCCTGGAGAAGAGAAGGCTCCAGGGAGACCTTAGAGCACCTTCCAGGGCCTGAAGGGGCTCCAGGAAAGCTGGGGAGGGACTTGGGACAAGGGCAGGGAGGGAGAGGACAAGGGGGATGGATTAAAACTGGCAGAGGGGAGATGGAGGTTGGACATGAGGAGGGAATTCTTGGGTGTGAGGGTGGTGAGAGCCTGGCCCAGGTTGCCCAGGGAAGCTGTGGCTGCCCCATCCCTGGCAGTGTTGAAGGGCAGGTTGGATGGGGCTTGGAGCAGCCTGGGCTGGTGGGAGGTGTCCCTGCCCATGCAGGGGGTTGGGACTGGATGATCTTTAAGGTCCCTTCCAGCCCAAACCAGTCTGGGATTCTGTGCCTCAACCTAATGCTCTTGGGGTGTCTCAAGAAAGCCCCTGGGGTGTGTGAATGGGCAGGGGTGGGCTGAGGTGCCCTCTTCTCTCCCCCAGCTACGATGACTATGACTATGGGGAGGTGAACCAGCTCCTGGAGCGCAGCCTGAAGATCTACATCAAGACGGTGGCTTGCTACCCGGAGAAGACCACCAAGCGGATGTACACCCAGTTCTGGAGACACTTCAAACACTCAGAGAAGGTGCTGCCCCATCCCTTCCCTTCTTGGCAGGGCTTCGGGGGGAGGGGGTGCTGAACCCCCCCATGCCCTGACCCAGCTCTCCCTGGGTAGGTGCACGTCAACCTGCTCCTGCTGGAGGCTCGGATGCAGGCGGCTCTGCTCTACGCCCTGCGAGCTGTCACCCGCTACATGACCTGACCAGCCCCTGCTCCCTCCTCCTCCTCCTCCTGCTCCAGGTTTGGGGGGAGTTGGGACCCTTAAAGACGTCGCTGGAAATATTGTCTCCTTCCCCTGAAGGGGCCTGGAGTTGTGGAAAGAACCAGGGGTTTCCCTGCCCCTCGTCCCAGGAGAGGGGACCCCCATGAAGCCATCAGTGGTGGGAAGACCCCAGAGTGCAGAGCTTGGGGGGGGGGTGCTTGAATGCTCTGTGACATTTGTTTTTTGGGGGGGGTGTGAGCCCAAACGGGGTGTCTGTGAGTGCAGCACTGGGGTGACACCTCAGTGCCACGTGCTGGTGCCCAGGCTGATGCCACAGAGGACTGTCTTCGTGCCAGAGATCTCCAGAGGGTATGATGGGCTTGGTGTCTCCTCCTTGGGACTTGTGCTGGAAGATGTGTGTCCACCCCCCCATGTTGGGATCTGTGTGGCTGGGGGAGGGGGTGGGTTTGGCTTCTCCTTGCCCTGGTCTGGGTGTTTCTGCTGCCTTCAGTGCCTGCTGGGACATGGGGATGTCCCCTCCAGCCCCTCCCTGCTCCCTGTGGACCCCAACTCCCAGGTGGGGAGTTAAGCTCTGCCCCATCGTCCCCACAACTGGGGACATGAGGTGCCTCTTCCCCAGGGCAGGAGCAGGATGGGGCTGCAGGTGGATTTTCCACCTTGTTTTTGCTTCCTTTCCCACTGTGCTTCCCTCCTGCCTGCTTGGGGGGGGGAGGGGTGACAGGAGGGGGACATGGGGTGACTGTGGCTTTCATAGGCTGTGCCAGAGCATTTCCCAGGGGTGCAGGTCACCAAGGAGATGCCTGGCCAGGACAGTTCCCAGCTCCAGGTCCAGCAGCAGCTCCTGCTGCTCCCCTCCTCTTGGTTTGTCTCTGCTGAACTGTAGCTCCAGTTAAGTTATTTCTTTTGTTGTTTGGTTGGGGGGTTTTTTTGGGGTGTATTTTACTCCTGACAGGGCACGGAGAGGCCACAGTGACTTTGCTACAGACCTTGTTTGAAAAAATAAAATTGTTCTTTTTCTTTTTTTTTTTTTTGTTAAAAAAAATTAAATTATTACTCTTTTTCCTTCCTTTTCCAACCATCTCTGCCCCAGGGTCTGATTCTGGGTGGTGCAGTGTGGGGGTCCCACTGCTCTGGGGGTTACTGGGAGCACCCCTGGATTGTCCAAGGGGGCAAATAGGGATGTGTGGGGGGTGGGAAATGCAGCCCCCGTTTGCCTGAGGGTTGGGTGGGCTCAGCTCCAGTGCCCCCTCCTCCTCTGAGCCTCTCCTGGGTGTAGCAGCCTCTTTGGAGAGGCAGGATTTGGGGATATAGTGTGGGTGTCCCATGGGATGCTCCAGTTCTGCTCCTGGGGTGGGGCTGAGTTGGGCTGCTGGGGAATTGGGGGAGGGAGAGGGGGGGTGGGGGGGTAGGAGCAGCACTGGGGACACCCCCAGCCCCCCTGATATGGAGCCCAAGTGGTTATCAGGGTGTGGGCAGGAGCCTCTGGCAGCTGCTGATAGGATCCCTGAGGAGGGGTTGGCAAGTCCCCTGCTCCAGCAGGATCGAGGTGCATTCCTGTGCCTGAGGAGCTGGATCCCAACTCCAGGGCTCTTTGGACCCTGTGGCCACATAGGACTCACCAGAAAGGGAAACTGAGGCAGGAAGAAAAGGGGGGTGGGTCTCCCTCAGCTTTGTCAAAGTTGTGCCAAAGTCCCTGGGCTGGGGTCCCCATCCAGGTGTCTGTCCAGGTCCCCTTTGCGTGGCTGGTGCCCACAGGAGGGGGTTCAGGGCACCAAGACCCCACAGCCCCCCAGGATGGAGCTGGTGCCTGGAGCCAGAGCTGCCCTGAGCCCACTCAAGGAGCTGCAAAGCACAAAGACTCTTAAAAGGGTTATTTTTAATCCTCCCTTTCCCCCCCCCCCCTTTTACAGTCTTCCAAATCTTGACCTTAGCACCAAGTCCAGCTCCAAATTTCCCTCCCCATTCGCTCCAGAATTATTTTACATCCCCAAAGGATTCCCAGCACTTCCCCTGCTGAATCCTGAGGGACACCCAGGAACGACCATTCCTGTTTCATTTTCTCCTACAGCACCAACTAACTCAGGGGTGAACCAGCACCAGGGACCTCCTTTAACTCACCCCCTGGGTCACTGAATCAGTTTAACCCCCTTTTTTTCAGCTGATCATAATTATAAACCAATCAATCCCTCCCTGTGCTTCACCAAGCCCTGGAATTTGTGTCCATTTCTGGACACAAATTGTGTCTGGAATTTCTTGGCAGCTCCCACTGTCTGTCTGACAGGGCAGGAGGTGTTTTTAAGAACCTCCCTACCTGTAGGGGATAGTTATGATCCCTTTTTTTGGTTGCTTTGGGGGTGCTACAATTGCACAAAGTTGGTTTAAAAACATCAAGTGTCAGCAGGGGTTAAAATGCAATGGGAAAATAGAGAAAAAGAAGAAGAAGAGTAATAATAATAAGAGTAATAATAACAATAATAATAATAGGCTGTGCTGAATGAGCAGTTTCAGGCTGATGGAATCCAAAGTGCTGTGCAAAATGGGCATGATTTGGGCTGAGCTGCCCTCATTGTTCTGTGCCAAGGGTTGTTTCCAGCCAAGCTTGGTGCCCAGTTGAGCTGCAGGAGGGATCTGAGTAGCCATGGATGTTCCACCTTGGAAGTTGGCTGGAATGGGGCCCAGGGATTTGTTTGAGGCTGGAGGTGAGTGGGAATATCCATGTCTTGAGCTGGGAGTGAACACCTGGACCTGCTGCCTGGACTGGAAATGGGTAAATTTGAGCTGGGGACGGGTGAATTTGGGCCAAGGATGGGTAAATTTGGGCTGGGGGTGGATAAATTTGGGCCAAGGATGGGTAAATTTGGACTTGGAATGGATAAATTTGGGCCAAGGATGGGTAAATTTGGGCTGGAGGTGGATAAATGTGGGCCAAGGATGGGTAAGTTTGGGCTGGGGGTGGATAAATTTGGATTGGATGAGTTTGGGTTGAATAAATTCAGGCTGGAGATGGATACATTTGGGATGGACAGGGATATAAATTCAGGCTGGGTAGAAAGCAGTTCTTCAGGGGTGAGGTGGAGATGCAGGTGGTGGGTGCAGGTCTTTGCCCCAGATTTGTTCAGCACCCATATCCACCCAGCCCTGGGCAATTCCCTCCCATGGGATCACACAATTCCCAGCAGGGAACAGCTGTTTGAGCAAAGCCACGGCCAAGGTCACCTCGGGCTGTAACGGAGCTGAGCCCCAGTGCTCCCAGTCCCCCCAAACCCCTTTCCAGCACTGCCCAGGGTGGGTGTTTTTAGGGGGGGAGGTGGTTGGGAGGGAAGGGATCGGCCCCTCCTGGCTGCCTGAGCTCATGGGAACAGAATGTGTCCTGCCCATGGAGCCCAAAATATCCCCTGGCACCTCCCGCCCCCGGCGCCAGCCCCGCTCCCTGGTGTAACCCACACCCTGCCCAGTGTCACCAGTCCCTGGACCTGGCACCGGGTCACTGCTGGGGGGCAGACACCACCACCAGGGCGCTCCCGGGCTCTAGTGCAGGTTGAGGGTACCGGGCAGGGCTTTTCCTGCTGGGTTTTCCTCCAGAAACGTGGGTTTTGCACCAAGGTGGGCACTTTTGGGTCCTGGGAGGGCCAGGAGCTCATCCTGCTGGTGTCTGGGAGCCTGAGTCCCACCACAAGCCCCTCCAAAATTGGCTGCAGGCACAGAGGGGGGAAGCTTGGCAGGGGGAGGGAGGGGAAAACACCCACCCCCTTCTCCTTTGCAGCAGGTGATAAACTCTTTGCTTTGGATTCCAGAGGGACAATTTGGCTGTCGCTGAGAAGCCGGTTGGCTGTCCTGGCTGGGGACAAACTGGGCTTATCCTGGAGGAACTGCAGGCTCTGGGCACCCCAGGCTGGAAATCCCAACTGGAGCATTTCAGTCCTTGAAAAGCAGCCGGGCAGCAGCGGTGGCGGGGGGGGCACCCTAAATCATGATGTGTCCCCAAGCTGCTGTCACCTCCCTCCCCCCCGGGCTCTGGGGTGCCATCCTGCACCCCCAGCTCTGCACCAGCTGAGGGATGAAGACCCCCGCTGGGTGCAAATGGGGCCCTATCACATGCTGGGACGGGTTAGGGGGGAACTGGGGAAGGTGGGGACTGGGGGAACTGGAGGCTGGGGGAAGCTGGGTGCCCTGTCAGCTCCCTGCGGTTCCCGGCTTTCCCGAGCCGGCAGCGACACTCGCTGGGGAGCGGCAGCAGCGCTGGGAACCGCCCGGTGCGGACCAGTCCCACTGCAGACCTGCCCCACTCCGTCCCTGTGCTGTAGGAGTTGGACAGGGAGCTTGGGAGGGAACCTCTCCCAAAGGAACCCCTTGGAAGGGGCCTTAAAGCTCATCCAGTCCCAACCCCCTGCATGGGCAGGGACACCTCCCACCAGCCCAGGCTGCTCCAAGCCCCATCCAACCTGCCCTTCAACACTGCCAGGGATGGGGCAGCCACAGCTTCCATGGGCAACCTGGGCCAGGCTCTCACCACCCTCACACCCAAGAATTTCCTCCTCATGTCCAACCTCCATCTCCCCTCTGCCAGTTTTCATCCATCCCCCTTGTCCTCTCCCTCCCTGCCCTTGTCCCAAGCCCCTCCCCAGCTTTCCTGGAGCCCCTTCAGGCACTGGAAGGTGCTCTCAGGTCTCCCTGGAGCCTTCTCTTCTCCAGGCTGAACACCCCAGCTCTCTCAGCCTGGAGAAGAGAACCCCCTGCCAGGAACTGGGTGGGCAAAGGGGGGGAACAGATCCCCCCCCCCCTTTCACGTCTCTCCTACCTCCCGGTTCCCCGACGGGGGTGGGCGTGGCCTCCCCACGAAGGGGGCGTGGCCTCCCCACGATGGAGGCGCGGTCTACGCGCGATGGGCGTGGCTTACAGACGATGGGCGTGGCCTACCTGCAAAGGGGGGGGCTCCTCCCGTGGCGCGGACTACAACTCCCGGCATGCCCTGCGCGCCCTTTCCCCCTCCCTCCCCCCCCCCGAGGCTTCCGGCGGGGCCGGCCCGGGAGCGGCGGCGGCGGCGGCGGCAGGTGAGGGCCCGGGGGGAGCCCGGCCCGGGGGGAGCGCGGGGACCCCGTGTGAGGGGAGGGGGGCGCCGGGGGGGGGGCGTGAGGGGGGGGCAGTGAAGGGAGCTGGGGTTCGGTGTGGGGAAACGGGGTTCGGTGAGGGGAAACGGGGTTCGGTGAGGGGAAGCGGGGTTCTGTGAGGAGAAGTGGGGTTCTGTGAGGAGAAGCGGGGTTCTGTGAGGAGAAACGGGGTTCTGTGAGTGGAAACGGGTTTCTGTGAGGAGAAGCGGGGTTCTGTGAGGAGAAGCGGGGTTCTGTGAGGAAAAGTGGGGTTCGGTGAGTGGAAACGGGTTTCTGTGAGGAGAAGCGGGGTTCTGTGAGGAGAAGCGGGGTTCTGTGAGGGGAAAAGGAGTTCCAAGAGGGGAAAAGGGGTTCTGTGAGTGGAAACGGGGTTCTGTGAGTGGAAACGGGGTTCTGTGAGGAGAAACGGGGTTCCGTGAGGGGAAAAGGGGTTCCAAGAGGGGAGGCAGCGAGTGGCCGGGCACACAGGGTCACTTGTGGCCCCGCCGTGCCCGTGGGGACCCCCCCCCGTGCCGGAGGGGCTGGTTCTCCCGCCGGGCCGGGCCGGGCCGGGGCCGCCCGTGGCGGGGAGAGCCCTGCGGGTCCAACCTCCTGCCGTGAACCGGCTTTCCACGGCGCTGCTGTGCCCTGCTGCCCTCGGAAGGGCTGGGGCTCAAACTGAAACCTGCTTTCCCAGCGGTGTGCCCGTCCTGTCGCTTGCCCTGGGATCTCTTCCACCTTTCTTCAAGTTCCTCCTTGAGGCAGCAGCCCCTTTGGTGTTTCTTTGTTTGATCTTTTCTGCCTTTAATGCTGGCTGAAATTTGAACCGTGCTTTCTCGTGTAATTGTTCTTTCCTCTTGTTTGCGTGCGGATGAATTATTTACCTCTTTGCCCTGCTCTGGGTTGTGTTTGTCCAGGTGGAGGAAGGTGAGGGCTTGGTGCCCCTCTCTGGGGCTGAAAGCACTGGGGGAAAAGTGAATGATGTGAAAAGGTGCTTAATCGAGGCTGAAATGAAGTTAAAAGCTCCTTCTCTTAAACCTCAGGAGGTTTAAATGGTGCTTCTACAAGCCTAGAAAGAGAAGTGGGATTGTGTGGGATTGCTTCTCTGAGGTGTAAAGAAACCTCAGATTGTCCAGGGGTGAGTTTTAAACTTGAAGCTGCCTTTCAAAAATAGGAACTTAGAATCCCAGACTGATTTGGGTTGGAAGGGACCTTAAAGATGATCCAGTCCCAAGCCCCTGCATGGGCAGGGACACCTCCCACCAGCCCAGGTTGCTCCAAGCCCCATCCAACCTGCCCTTCAACACTGCCAGGGATGGGGCAGCCACAGCTTCCCTGGGCAACCTGGGCCAGGCTCTCACCACCCTCACAGCCAAGAATTTCCTCCTCATGTCCAACCTCCATCTCCCCTCTTCCAGTTTTAATCCATCCCCCCTTGTCCTCTCCCTCCCTGCCCTTGTCCCAAGTCCCTCCCCAGCTTTCCTGAAGCCCCTTCAGGTCCTGGAAGGTGCTCTAAGGTCTCCCTGGAGCCTTCTCTTCTCCAGGCTGAACACCCCAACTCTCCCAGCCTGTCTCCAGAGCAGAGCTGCTCCAGCCCAAGGATCATCTCTGTGGCCTCCTCTGGAGTCTTTCCAGGAGCTCCATGTCCTGGGCAAGTCCTGGGCAGAATCAGCAAAGGAAGGGGAAGGATGGAGTTTTCTGTAGTCTGTTCTTGGTGGGTCAAAGATTTGTTGAGAGGAATGGAAGTTGCATGGGAGTGCAGTTAAATTCCTGCTGTGATTTTGGGATAAAATGCCTGATGCTCTTCAAACACACCATTGCAAGGAATCCAAATTGCTTTGCAGAGGAGACAAGACCTAAAATTGTAACTTGACATAGTTTAAATTCCTTCTCAAAGGAGAGTGCAAAAAAAAAAAAAGAGGGGAAATAAAGCCAAAATGAGGCCACTTCAGAGGGAGCTGAAGGGAACACCATGGATGGTGATGATGAAAAAAAATAATCCCTTTTTCCATTCAGAGGAGGTTTAAGCTTGTTCTTCCCAACAGTGCTGGAAATAAGTGCCACCTCTCTGTCCTAAATGAGTGTGGTTTCAAGTGTGGCAGCTGCTTTCACCAGGGCTGGCTTTGTTATCGGGTAATATCTCCAAGGGTGTTTTTGTGAGGAATGTTTCCTTTCTGGACTACCAAGAAATGGCTGGATGAGCTGTCTCTGAGCATCCTCCAGCCCTGGAAAATGGGCAGTTCCATTGGGAATATGGGGCAGTTCAGAGAGGCTGCCACAAACAAGGGGAATGTGATTGCATCCTCATTTTCCTGCTGCTGGATCCGTAATCTGTGATTATAGAGCCTTCCACTTCACTCAATCACTGGTTAATTTGATTTCCAGTTTAATTTGATGACAGTTTTGAGAGCCAAATCGCTTGTATTGAAACAAATGGCTTCTATTTTGATCAAATTTCCTTGCGTTTGGCATGTGTTGGGGCATTCTGAGTGTTGAAAATCACTGACACTGCAGTTCCTGCAGGTCTGTTGGTTGGTGATGAATGTTCAGCTACGAGCTGCACAAAACCTGTGTCAGGCAGGGAGCAGGAGAGGAGGGGGCTTGAAATAAAACCACCCAATGGTGGAAGTGTCACTGATAGTAGGTTTTTCTCACTGGTCATAGTGGTGACACACACACCAAGCAAGCTGCAGATATCCTTGGGGTCACCTGTTAGTTCGGATAGGAGGAAATTCTTGGGTGTGAGGGTGGTGAGAGCCTGGCCCAGGTTGGCCAGGGAAGCTGTGGCTGCCCCATCCCTGGCAGTGCTGAAGGGCAGGTTGGATGGGGCTTGGAGCAACCTGGGCTGGTGGGAGGTGTCCCTGCCCATGCAGGGCGTTGGATCTAAATGATCTCTAAGGTCCCTTCCAACCCAAACCATTCAATGACTCCCTGATTTTTCAGGCAGAACCAGATCTTTGGGCTACAGAGAGTGTAAAGAAGCTTGGGGGCAAAGGTATCATCTTGTTCTTGCTTCCATGA
Source organism: Apus apus (assembly GCF_020740795.1). Classification (NCBI taxonomy): domain Eukaryota; kingdom Metazoa; phylum Chordata; class Aves; order Apodiformes; family Apodidae; genus Apus; species Apus apus. Next base: position 3,418,654 of record NC_067302.1, on the reverse strand, counting down.
AAGGTGGGAGTGGATTGTGTGTAGCAAAGAGGTGCTCTGTGTCACTCCAGATTGATTCCCTTATTTTATTTCCTTGGGATTTTCTCCCTACAAGGCACCATGTGGGGTTTTGTTTTTTTGGTGAGTGTGAGGATGCTTTGGAGCCCATGGAAAAAAAAGGATGTGTGACTGCAGCAGTGTCGGGCCTCAGCTTTGTGTTGAGGGGGGAAAAGAACCCTTTCAGAGCTCTATTTTTATCATTTAATTAGTAGCTCTTGCTGACTTGCCAGTGCTGCAGTAATAACTATTGCCAGTTCTTTTCTGCGCAGTGGGTCACGTGTCAGTAGGGCAGTGAGGGCTGGGGGAGGGGGGTTAGTTCCTTCCAAACTGAGCCCCCAAATCCAAGGGTGGGTTCCAGGTGAGGAGTCAGTTTATCAATAGATACCTGTGCTGTGGAGACAGGCTGGGAGAGTTGGGGTGTTCAGCCTGGAGAAGAGAAGGCTCCAGTTCCTTAGAGCAGCTTCCAGTGCCTGAAGGGGCTCCAGGAAAGCTGGGGAGGGGCTTGGGACAAGGGCAGGGAGGGAGAGGACAAGGGGGAGGGATGAAAATTGGCAGAGGGGAGATGGAGGTTGGACATGAGGAGGGAATTCTTTGGTGTGAGGGTGGTGAGACCCTGGCCCAGGTTGCCCAGGGAAGCTGTGGCTGCCCCATCCCCGGCAGGTTGGATGGGGCTTGGAGCAGCCTGGGCTGGTGGGAGGTGTCCCTGCCCATGCAGGGGGTTGGGACTGGATGATCTTTAAGGTCCTTCCAACACAAGCCATTCCAGGATATTTCTCTGCCCCAGAGGACTTTCCCATATCTTGGAAGAAGCTGAGGTGTGGAGGTTGGTGTGATTTGCTGATGGCTGAGTGACAGGATTGGGATCAGAGGTAAAAAAACCTGCAGATTTCCCAATTCTGCCTCTTATCTGCTGCTTTTGAGTGACTCAGGTCAGTCCTTCAGCGTTGGAAGGTGACTGGGTAAAACCCCGAGCCGTGACTAATTATGCATTGGTATTTATGCTCCTTGCAAACCAGGAATTGCTCTTTTCCTGATTTTTAAATGCCCGAGCCCTTCATCTGCAGATACTGTCCTTGTGTTGCTGGTTCTATTGCCCCTGGTGTCGACTTGTTTTTGATTATCAGCTGTGCTGGGTGAGATAGGGAGGTGAGAGGCAGCTTTTTGTCCCCAGCTTGTGGCACTATTTGAATTTCTTTGTTTACTGATGGCTGTGTGCTCTTTCCACGTTGCACTGGGGAAGGGATGGGGGAGGGAAGACTAATTATCTCCAGAGAGAGGCTTTTAATGCTATTAATCAAAGGAACAGGCTTCATCTGAATGAATTGTGTGAAATAACACGAAGCACCGGTGGCAAAGATAGGGCAATTGAGAGCAGTCCAAATGATTTCTCTGCTGAATTCTGGAAATAGATTATTTTTCTTCCTCGAGCTGTTGGCCTGCAGCAGCGATTGGATGAGGGAGGAGTGGGCAAACAGATTGTTAACTTTATTCTTTTGTGTTTGTGCTTTTGGCATGTTGATAACAATCCCCAGTTAAGTGCTGCTCACCTGCCAGCTGCACCAGAAACCACCCGTGTCCTGGGCTGCGTCCCCAGCAGCGTGGGCAGCAGGGCCAGGGAGGGGATTGTCCCCTCTGCTCTGGGGAGACCCCCTGGAGAGCTGTGTCCAGTTCTGAAGCCCCCAGCACAGGAAGGACATGGAGCTGCTGGAAAGACTCCAGAGGAGGCCACAGAGATGATTCAAGGGCTGGAGCAGCTCTGCTCTGGAGACAGGCTGGGAGAGTTGGGGTGTTCAGCCTGGAGAAGAGAAGGCTCCAGGGAGACCTTAGAGCACCTTCCAGTGCCTGCAGGGGCTCCAGGAAAGCTGGGGAGGGACTTGGGACAAGGGCAGGGAGTGAGAGGATGAGGGGGGATGGATTAAAACTGGCAGAGGGGAGATGGAGGTTGGATATGAGGAGGAAATTCTTTCCTGTGAGGGTTAGAATCATTCCATGATTCTATGATTATCACCGACTAGTTAAGCATGCCTGCTGAATGTCACGGGGTAAACAAAGGTGCATACTGATGAGATTGGTTTGTGCAAGGCTGGCACTTCTCTAGCTCCTGAGCTAAGCTCCTCCTGCCCTTTTGGAACAGATTTGGTGAACATCATTGGACTTTGGTAAAGTCTAACGGTCCTTAAACTAGAGGGTTTGAACATTTTCACTTTGTTACCTCTTGAAAGCTTCTGGTAAAAGTATGAACCTCTTTGCAGACAGTTTTTCCAGCCAGCTTTGCCTTTAATTAACCAATCCACAAAAGTGAACTCCTTAATTTAGAGCTAAAATGCCTAAAATCCATCGAGATTATTCCCCACCATTGATTTTAAACCAGAGGCAGCACCTTATGGGCTTCCTTCATTGCCTGAGGGAGGGCTGAAGCTCTAAATGTCCCTCTTCTTCTCTCCCAGAGACAGCTTTTATAGGAGCAACCAAGAAAAATTTGGCCTGAGTCCTGCTAAGAAGCCTGGATTTGTAAACTTGGATCAAATTCTGAGAGAGGCAGTGTCCTCTGCTTGGTGTCTGCACAGTGTTTAGTACCAGGGCATGCTCAGGGCTCCCTCAGTGTTAAAAACACAGTGTGGCAGAGGGTGTCATGGCCAAATAATAAATGAGGTTTATTGCTAGACGTGGCCTTCAGGTAGGAGGTGAGGAATTGCAGCGTTTTGGCTCATGGAGTTGAAACTTCCAGTGGTGCTTATGGTTGGGGTAAAAGCCAAAGGTCGTTGATTTCAGAGCATTTGAGTTTTGAACAAACGTGTAACTGTCTAAGCCAATTTTAAGGGGACTTTGGCATTTGCTGTACTCACATGCCTTTGAAGCTTGTGTTCTCTTGTCTGATTCTTCTCTCCTTCTTAAAGTCAAATCAGGAATTTTAATGTCATAGCCTAAATTTGCTGATAGAGGTTTGGGGTGATGGGCTGTTCCTGTTGGAGGTGTCATTTCTATCAATATTATTTCTGTCTTGGCAAGAGCTCCCCAGAGAAGTGCTGCTGGTGGGTCTGTTATTGATTGCTTTCATCTCCAGAGCTGTCTAAAAAGTTCCTGCAGGTTTGGTGTATTGCCAAGATCATAAAAACATGGAATGGTTTGGATTGGGAGGGACCTTAAAGATCATGTAGATCCAACCCCCCTGCATGGGCAGGGACACCTCCCACCAGCCCAGGCTGCTCCAAGCCCCATCCAACCTGCCCTTCACCACTGCCAGGGATGGGGCAGCCACAGCTTCCCTGGGCAACCTGGGCCAGGCTCTCACCACCCTCACAGCCAAGAATTTCCTCCTCATGTCCAACCTCAATCTCCCCTCTTTCAGTTTAGAAGCAGGATCAAGAGGGTTTGGACTGGTCTTTGCTGGCTGAACAGGCTGTCCCAGTTTCTCTGGGAATGCATTTTTTAAAGCAGCTCTGCTGCAATATTGACAGTGGAAATCTGGATGGACCCATAGAATTTCAGTTACTGACCTGTGCTCCTCTACAGAGTAACCTTGTGCTGCCTGGGTTATCTTTATCAAGCTTTATTTTTATTTATCAGGAGGATAATAATTACTGCAGTAAGTATTTGGTTGTCTAATTTGTGCTAACAAGGTTGGTCCTTTATTGTTGGGGATATTTAGTCTGTCTGTTGCAAGCCAGGTGTAATTTATTGCTAGGTGGGAAATGGCAGAAGTAGGTAAAGGGCTGCTAAGTCCATCTGGGTTTGTTCCCCCATAAAAGCCTGTTTGTGTGATGCCAGAAGAGAAATAACTAGAAGAAAAGTCTTTTTTCATTTGGTTTTTTTGATTAGTAGCAGGTGGGAAGCGGCACGTTCCCCACAGGGTCATAGAATCATGGAATGGTTTGGGTTGGAAGTGACCTCAAAGATCATGTAGATCCAACCCCCTGCATGGGCAGGGACACCAGAGGGAAAAATCATACTTGCTGACTCAACCTGATACCTAGGGATACAAAAAGGTGGGGTTTGCTGGTTTTGTTGTTCTGTTTGTCTTGTCTTAAAAATACTGGATTTTTCTGTTGTTGTTCTGAATATGAAGATAAAGCCCTTTGGACAAGGGCAGGGAGGGAGAGGACAAGGGGGATGGATTAAAGCTGGAAGAAGGAGATTGAGGTTGGACTGAGGAGGAAATTCTTGGGTGTGAGGGTGATGAGACCCTGGCCCAGGTTGCCCAGGGAAGCTGTGGCTGCCCCATCCCTGGCAGTGTTGAAGGGCAGGTTGGATGGGGCTTGGAGCAACCTGGGCTGGTGGGAGGTGTCCCTGCCCATGCAGGGGGTGGGACTGGATGATCTTTAAGCCCCTTTCCAAGCCAAACCGTCCCATGATTCTATGATAAATAGAATTTGCAAGGGGGAAAGTTTCTGGGCTGGAAATCTTTCCTCATGCATGAGCTGCTAAGCTGCTGCTATCTCAAGTCAGGCTGGTTCCTTTGTGCCTCCCCCAGCGAGGTGTTATTTGGGAGCATTAAGGAAGTGTTCCGCATCTCTGGGGGGTATTGCTGGGCTTACAGAGAAAGAAATCAAGGAATTTTCAATCTGAATTGATTAAGGAGGCTTTTAGAAACCTGTGCAGGCACATCAGGCTTGGAAAGTAGGATGAAGGAGTGCTGTGAGGCTGCTGGATCTCCAAAATCAGTGTGGCACTAGTGATTAAATTAATCAGGGCTATTTCTCATCTGCTTTTAGCTTCCAAACGAAGCCTTCAATCTGTGTTCTAATGACTGGGTTCTGTCTGCCTACCAACAAGAGGGAGTAGAGGGAAAATAAGGATGTTTGGATGGACTGGAGGCCAGGTTTAGCTCCCAGCAGTGTTGCTGCTCTGCTGTTTGATGTCAGACAAATCACTTTTTCCTGTACCTGTTTCATCCTGTCCTCTCCGAGATTCCTTGTGCTTAGTAAGGGCATCGTCAGACTCATGTTCATAGCCAGAGGGACATGTTAATACAGCTCAGCCTTAAGGGCCATAATTAGCAGCCAGGTTTTACTGGTCTCAGTCCCATCATACTATGTGTGGTTGAGTGTGTAAATGAGGCCTTCAGTAAATAGAACATGAGCAACAGGAGGAAGTGTTGGTGTGAGTAGCAGGTCTGTGATGGGTCAGTCCTGTGTTTTAGGGCAATGAAGCTGGGGAAGGGTCTAGAATCAGAATGGTTGTGGTTGGAAGGGACCTTAAAGATCATCAAGTTCCAACTCCCCTATGAGGAGCAGCTGAGGGAACTGGGATTGTTTAGTCTGAAGAAGAGGAGCCTGAGGGGAGACCTTCTCACTCCCTGAAAGGAGGTTGGAGCAAGTTGGGTTGGTCTCTTCTCCCAAGGAACAAGTGATAGAACAAGAAGCAACGGTCTAAAGTTGTGCCGGGGGAAGTTTAGATTGGATCTTGGGAATAATTTCTTTACTGAAAGAGTAGTCAGGCCGTGGCCCAGGCTGCCCAGGGCAGTGGTGGAGTTCCCATCCCTGGAGATGTTCAAAAACCTTGTAGACATGGCACTTCAGGACATGGTTTAGTTGGCATGGTGGGGCTGGGTTGATGGTTGGACTTGATGACCTTAGAGGTCTTTTCCAACCTTATTGATTCTGGGTTTTGCTGCTCTGCTCTGGTTGATCAGCAGTGTTCAAGTAGTTCTTTCTTAATTTCCGCCATGTCCTATATTTTGTGAGGGTGTAATTTGAGTAATTTAATGTAGTTTGAGTTTTTAGCTCTATGTTTTTGAGTGTTTTTTTCATGTTTCACTCTGGGCTTTTTTGCCTGTGGGTCTTGTTTTCTGTGTTAAGTTCCTACAGGATTTTTCACAGCTTACCTAGTGTAACAGGAACAAGTTTGCCTTGGTTCTTCAGTAAATTGCTGCTGCTCTTGGGAAGTGGTATTTATAAAGCTGCTGTGCTGCACTTCAGCATGGAAAAGGAGGTGGGAGGAGAAAGGAGGAGGAATCTGTATCTCCTTTAATGTGGAATTGCATAGGATAGCTTGGAATTGTATAGTATAGGCTCTTGGATGGAGAGAGCAACAATCCTTGCATATAAACACTGGATATATTAACATTTCTAACTAGTAAATTTATGGATAATCTCTTCTTTAGGAGGATTTATTCTGATCTGAGAGCATTAATCTCTGGGGAAAAATTAAACCTCTTTTAAATCCACTTTGTTCAGACTCTGGAGTGGGGAACTGCTGGTAAGCCCTGCCATCTTCCTCCAGCTTTTCTGTTGGTTTGATTGGAAATGGAAGGAGACACAGCTGGGCCAGAGGCATCTGGGCTTTGGTTTTAGGTGCTTTATCCAGTTGTGTCAAAATGGATTTAAAAACCATTCTATCTTTTCCTGTAATGAGTATGAGCAGCTTTGAGTCCTGCCAAAAAGAGACCAAATGGTAAGAAAGATAGAATCACAGAGTGGTGGGGTTGGAAGGGACCTCTGGAGATCATCCAGTCCTACCCCCTGCTAGAGCAGGATCCCCTGGAGCAGATCCCACAGGAACATGATCAGTCTGGAATGTCTCCAGGGATGGAGACTCCACAGCCTCCCTGGGCAGCCTGTCCCAGGTCTCTGGTACCTCACAGTCAATAAATCCTTTCTTACATTTAGGTTCAACCTCTTGTGCTCCAGTTTGTGCCCATTGCCCCTTGTCCTGTCACTGGACACCCCTGAGAAGAGTCTGTCCCATCCTCCTGCCACCCCCTGCAGATATTGACCAGCACTGATCAGATCCCCCCTCAGCCTCCTCCTCTCCAGCTGAACAGCCCCAGCTCTCCCAGCCTCTCCTCACAGGCAGATGCTCCAGTCCCTTCATCATCTCAGTGGCCTGTTCTGGAACTCTCTGCAGTAGCTCTTTGACCTTCCTGAACTGGGCAGACCAGAACTGGACCCAATTCTCCAGGTGTGGCCTCACCAGGGCAGATCAGAGGGCAGGAGAACCTCCCTCACCTGCTGACCACACTCTTCTAGATGTCCCCCCAGGAGGCCACTGTCCCCGTTGGCCACCAGGGCACATTGTTGGCTTATGGTCAGCTTGTTGTCCACCAGGACTCCCAGAGCTGCTTTCCAGCAGGTCACCCCCAACCTGTACTGGTACATGGGGTGGTTCTTCCCCAGGTGGATCACTCTACACTTAGTTTGTTTTCATTAGGTTTCCCATTAGTTCATGGAAACCATGAAGTGGCTCGATAAATTGGCTTTGGTGACAGAACTGTCACTCTGCCTGCTAGTGCCAAGGTGTATCTTTGTTTCAGGGAGCTGATTCATGGCCCTGTCTGTTTAGTCATGGTTTCTACAGCAGGGAAATCTTTCAACAAGTGGGTGGAGTTCATTTTCAGTTCATTGCAGGGTTGTTGCTTTTTTTTGTTAATATTATGGCTGATTCATTAATGTATTCTGCTGCTCAGAGTCCTTTTTACTGGGGACTAATGTTGAAGGATATTGTGCATTTGTGGTGCATGGATCACAGAATCATGGAATGGTTTGGTTGGAAGGGACCCTAAAGATCATTTAGATGTAGGTCCTTTTCAACCCCGCCACTCTGATTCTTTGACAGTAAGGGCAGTTGAACTAGGAGCCTGTTGAGGGTGGATTTGGATCTGCATTTAACAGAAGGACAGGTGGAGATCAGAGCAGCTTTGCCTGTTTGTTACCCAGACTTTGCAGGCAATTTGGGGGTCCTGAATAATTTGCTTTTTCTGTTACATCACTGAACCTTTGGTCCTTGCTTTCTGGTCACTTGGGTTGTTCAGCTTGGAGAAGAGGAGGCTGAAGGGTGAGCTCACTGCAGTCTGGTTCCTCACCAGGCAAAGAGATGGGGCAGGTTCTGATCTCCTCACTGCTGTGACCAGTAACAGGACTCAGGGAAATGGCAGGAAACCGAATCAGGGGAGGTTTAAGCTGGATATCAGGAGGTTTTTCACCCAGAGGGTGGTTGAGCACTGGAACAAGCTCCCCAGGTCAGTGGTCACAGCACCAAACCTGCCTGAGCTCAAGAAGCATTTGGGTGATGTTCTCACGCACATGGGGTGATTCTTGGGGTGCCCTACACAGGGACAAGAGTTGGACTCGATGATCCTGATGGGTCCCTTCCACCTCAGCATGTTCTATGATTCTGACTGTAGCAGCTGGGACATGAGATCATCCAAACTTCCATTTGTGGAGCCTTCTCACATTTGCAGGTTTGAATCTTAAATTCAGTGTCCTCACAGGCTGTCTCCAAAAAAAAAACCCTAATGACTTACTGGAAAGCTGTGGTGATGGCTGATACTAACCAAGCTGCTTTGCAATTTGCTGTTTGTCTGTGTTTGAAGGAGCCACAGTGGGGTGAAATGTGCCAGTCTTTTTAGCAGAGTGCTTGTCGAATAGTTTCATTCAGTGCACTCAGCTTTTTTTTATAACAGATGGGACAGATTTTTGTGACTGTGATTGTTCTGCAAGGTGAGACATTTCTCTTTTGACGGGCAGGAGAAAGGGTAATGTTGTGTGATTCAGAAGAGTGATGAGTCTTTTGGGTTTGGATTGGTTGGGGGGGGAAAAGGCTGTTAGCATTTGTCTTCAAAGGAATCTGAGTTGAAAGTTAAAAGAAACAGTTCCTGAGGGGTGCTGAGAGGATGGGTCTTGTGGGCAGAGCTCCCAGCACGCTTGAGGGGACTGGAAGAATTGGTGCTTAGGCAACGTGAGTCACAAATTGTTCCTCTTGTGCTCGGGGTGCAGAGAGGGAGGGTGGCAGGAAGGGTGAATGAGAGCCCTGCCTGGGCACGGGGGTGGCTGCCTGCAGCTTCTCCAGAGGCTGGGGAGCCGTGGCACAGCAGATCTGCTAGGGAAATGATTAACCACACCAGGAATCCAGCCCTGTCCACAGCCAACGTTTCAAATGGAAGCATTCTGCCCATGGCTTGATTTGCTGAACAGCATATGGGGACCACAAAGAGGGGAGAAAGGAAGGAGATTTTTGGTGTCTAGTGCTTGGTGTGCATTGCTTAGCACTGCAGGGCAGCCTCTCACTGATTTTCTGTCTTGGCAGAGGCAGCAACACGTATCAGCTTGAATAATCAGCAGTCTCTTGTGGCCAGGCACTCCATTTGCATTGTGCAGCCCTGTTCCTGCTGGGAATCTGGGTCTAGCTTGAATCATGGAACCATCGAATGGTTTAGGTTGGAAGGGACCTTAAAGATTATCTAGGTCCAACCCGCTGCATGGGCAGGGACATCTCCCACCAGCCCAGGTTGCTCCAAGCCCCATCCAACCTGCCCTTCAACACTGCCAGGGATGGGGCAGCCACAGCTTCCCTGGGCAACCTGGGCCAGGCTCTCACCACCCTCACACCCAAGAATTCCCTCCTCATGTCCAACCTGAATGTCAAATATTAATCCATCCCCTCCTTGTCCTGTTGCTACAAGCCCTAAAATACCTGCAGACTTGAGGGTTTATGGTGTTGGGGGCAGGTCCTGGAGGGGTGAGCAAGGCTTGATTAGTTCCCATTGCAGCATTTTATTGCCTGCTCTCGGGGCTGTTGCTTCCTTTGCAAAGGGCTTATTTCCTTCCTGTGACATGGTGCTGAATGGGAGGAGGGTGTGCAAGAAAGTGAAAATCTGTAGTTGTCTGTGGTGACACTGAGTCATGGTATTTTAAATTTAGTCACATTCGCTCCTACTGTCTGGGGATGTCTGGGGCAGGTGGGATGTTACCTGAAAGGTGGATTTGTCTCCTGGTTTGCAAAAAGCCAATCTTCTCACACACGGGAGAAATTGCGTTTATTCAGGCCTGGGTGCTTGGTGGGATTTCCACAGCTCAAGCACATCAGCCAGGAGAAGGGGTATTCATCCTTTAGGCTGTAGTTCAAAACTTATTTTGCCCAGACCAGTTTTTTCAGTGGTCTCTGGTGGCCTTCTTTACTGAGGGGGTGACAGAGCCCTGGGACAGGCTGCTCAGAGAGGTTGTGGAGTCTCCTTCTCTGGATGTGTTTCTGTGTGACCTGCCCCAGGTGTCCCTGCTCTGGCAGAGGGGTTGGAATCAATCATCTCTAGATGTTCCTTCCAACCCCGACCATTCTGTAATTCTAAGGGTCTTTTGGAGAGTATCCCCTTCCCCAGTTATCCTTTAGGAGGTGTTGGTTCAACTGAGGACATAACTATAAATTGGCTGCCAGCCAAGCCCACAGTCCAGGAGCCAAGAAGGGTGTAAATCTTGATCCAGTGCAAAGCACAAACGTTTACACTTAGTTCTGGCTGCACTTGAAACTATTGTTTTAGTGCATGTTTAACCCAGAATTAACTAGAGCTTGTGCTAGAGAGAACCACATGTATCACTGTCACCTGGATTGCCACTTGAGAGACACAGTCCCCACAAGTCCAAGTTCGTGTGTGTTTTAGCAGATTGCAAGTTTAATTGGCCTAGATGGGAGTTTGAGCTGTTTTTGTGGCCGGGAGGATTGCTGATTTATGTTGTGATCCCTTAACAAAACAGTTCCTGTGGAGGCAGACTCTGCTGTTGGGCTTTGTCTGCTGCTGTGCAAAGGCTTTGCTGGAAGTGGAGTGAGTTTTCAGTGCTGGTTGTGTCCATCTGTGCTGGCTGAGGGAGAGCTGAATTTTGGAAATGCTTTTAATTGTGCAGGGGGAGCAGGTGGCTTTGCTTGGGTTTACAATGAATTGTTTATTTCTTAGGGTTTTGGTGCTGGCTGCAGTTCCAAGAAAATGGGAGGGATGAGGGGCAGGAAGGGTGAAACTGGTTGAACTGGAATGGCGGGTTGTGGCTGGCCTTGGGTTAGGAACAGCAAAGTCCTGCTCATTTCAAAACCTGGGGCTGGCAAATCCTGGAGCACTGGGATGTGTTGGCATCCAGGTTTTTGCTCCTAGTGTATCAGAGGAGTTATATAATGGTTTTGTAGCAGAGATCACAGAAATATGGAATGGTTTGGGTTGGAAGGACCTCAAAGATCATCTAGATCCAATCCCCTGCATGGGCAGGGACACCTCCCACCAGCCCAGGTTGCTCCAAGCCCCATCCAACCTGCCCTTCAACACTGCCAGGGATGGGGCAGCCACAGCTTCCCTGGGCAACCTGGGCCAGGGTCTCACCACCCTCACAGCAAAGAATTTCCCCTCTAGATCTGAAATAACTTTATAAATATTAGTAAGCAAGTTCCACATAGACACCCTGAGAGCTTCTCGGGTTAGTTCCCCATGGCCCAGTGATCTGGCTCCAACAACATGGGAAGAGAAGGATGGAATTTTCCTTTTGTGTTTGCTGTGAAAAAATGAATAGAGGAGTGGTCAGGATCTGATGGTTGATGTCAGGTTTTTTAAGCCTGTTGATGGTACTGGGAGGCCTGACTTGATGCCTTCCTAACCTATCTTCATCCCTCCTCTGTGCCAGAAGCGCCTGCTCTCCAGGGCAGCCCCTTGTTCTGGGTTCAGCTGCAGAAACACATCTGCTGCAGAAAAGATCCTGCCTGCTCACTCCCTTCCCTGCTACTCAAACAGCTGCTCGTGGGCCATGTGAGGAACAAATTGAGGAACTGAACTGGATGAAAACCAGCTGTTTCTCCACCAGGCTGGTTTGGACTGGGGTCAGCTGCTTGATGGGATCCCTGGTGCCAGGCAGAGCTGGCAAACGCTGCCTTTTGGTGCCTCCTGCATGTGGGGAGATGTTGTGGTCTGTGTTTGGGTGGTTGTGCCTGTGTGCCCTCTTCTGGTGCTTGCCACCAAAATGCTCCCTTGAGGAAGCTTTCAGGTTTTGCTGTTTCTCCAGTTTTGTTTTCAAACTAACCCCAAAGAGCTCCAGGCATGAACAGCTACACTGAGCTCCAGGGGTTAGGGTGGCCTCTTAATTTTTGTAGGAACCTTTTCACGCCTCACACAGGTGAATGCTCTCTCCTGGTAAAAAGCTTATTTTCTTCCTGAGTTACATTGTTGCAAGACATGAGGGAAATTGGGGTGCTTGGGTCCTTTTCGTGGGGTGCTCCCTTTGCTACAAATTCAGGTATGGGACACAGAGACTCAACTCCCTGCCCTTGTCCCAGGTCCCTCCCCAGCATTCCTGGAGCCCCTTCAGGCATGGGAAGGTGCTCTAAGGTCTCCCTGCAGCCTTCTCTTCTCCAGGCTGAACACCCCAACTCTCCCAGCCTGTCTCCAGAGCAGAGCTGCTCCAGCCCTTGGATCATCTTCATGGCCCTCCTTTGTTTAAGGTTTGGTAAATGTGGCTCCTTCAGTGAACTGAAACACCTGGGAGAGCCTTGGTGTGATGTGTTTCAGGTAGAACTATGAAAAAAATCTGCTGTGTTTGGCTTGTTAGCTGAGTGAGGTGCCAGGTGCTGCTGTGGGAGTTCTACAGAAGGCAGTGGTTTCTAGGAGTCATAAAATCATGGAATGACAGTTTGGAAGGGACCTCAAGGACCATCTGGACCAACCTTTCTAGGCAATAACACAGTTTAAATGAGGTGGCCCAGCACCCTGTCCAGCTGAGACTGAAAACTGTCCAGTGTGGGAGAATCCACCACTTCCCTTGGGAGGTTACTCCAATGTCTAACTGTTCTCTTCTTCTGGAGTCCCATGGGAATCTCCCCAGGAGTAACTTGTACCCATCACCCCCTGTCTTTTCCATGGGATTCCTTGAAAAAAGGGAGTCTCCATTCTCTTGGCAGCCACCCTTTATGGACTGGGACATAGTTCTTCTCAAGGCTGAACCAACCCAGCTCTCTTAGCCTCTCCTCACCGGGCAGGTCCTCCAGTGGACTGGAGGCAACAGTATTACAAGTTTTAATGGGACATTGAATTGCTTTACAAAAGAAATCAATCCCCTCTTTACAATGGGGAAACTGAGGCACAAATCCACAACGGACCTTGTCCAGAGTGGAATGTGCTGGTCAGTGAGTGAAGGTGTGTCTGGAACAGCTCAGTGTTGTGTCCAAGATTATTTTTAAGGTTTGCTTTGCTCAAGTGATAAACAAACAACCCACTTACCAACCACATCTGCTAGCATGGAGGATACAGCTCCCTTCCCTTTCCAAAACCCTCTCTGATAACCTTATATTACTGTGCCACCCACAGGCAGCCACCACACTGCTGAAAAAGATCTGCTGTTTGCATGGGGAGCCAGTTACCAAATGTTCTATCTGTGACAAAAAAACAGGCTGGTTTCATTTGCTGCAATATCTATTCATATTGTTCAAACCTTAGATATTCTGGTATTCGGTTTAAATTGGATTTATAGTTGTATTATTTTCTGATCTTTCCCCTGTTTTTCACTTCTTCCACAAAACCTTTGTGCTAAACAGCTGCTGTTTTCCTGCTGGAAGCAATTCCTTCCCAGCAAGTGAAGAGATGCAATCTCAGCTCCAGTCTTGGGATCCTTGTGAGGAGAGAGAAACTGCAGGGCTGTTAATTATTGGTGCACCCTATTAATTGACATCTTGCCAAGATGAGGCGGCGAGAACAACACGGTTGAAATCTGTGTCGTTTTATTGAGTGGGGGGAAATACTCTGATTCACCTCCAGGATGCAGAGGATTGACCTCTCTATTGCTCTGTGCCTGATCAGTGCAGAACAAACTGGGTCAGCAGAGGCTGCTGGGAGGAGGATTTTGGAAACCAGTATCCCCATTTGGAGCGAACAATGTTCAACCCATCATCACTGAAGGACACAAGCAAACCCGGATTTTTAGGTGGAGTTGCTTTGTTACGAGGTGAAGTCAGGAAAGCAGACAAGCTTCTTGGCTTCTGCTGACCTTAAGAATTGTTTTAGTTGGAAAAGGCCTTTAAGATCCTCCAGTCCAACCATTCCACCAGCCCTGCCCAGGCCACCACTGACCCATGTCCCTCAGCACCACATTTACATGGCTTTGAAACCCCTCCAGGGATGGGGACACCTCCCCTGGGCTGTTCCAGGGCCTGACAACCCTTTCCAGTAAGAAATTGTTCCCAAAATCCAATCTAAACTTCCCCTGGTACAACCTGGGGCTATTTCCTCTTGTTCAGGCTTGTGCATCTCTCTTCCCCTCTGTTCTTCCTGCTTCAACAAAAGCTGCCTTCACACTTTCTTGTCATTTATCAAGGTGCATTTGGAATGGTTGAGCTGTTGAGATTTTTTAAGAGCTGTTCTGTTGAGTTATTCTGCTTTGTAGAACAGAATTTTCATATTGGTTACCAGGCTCTTAATCTTACAGCTGGCAGATAAATTGAGTTACTTTAGCCCTTCCCCTGGGGACTTCATGGACAACGTAGCCCAAGCATTAAGTGGAGTTATCTCAGCTTTGCAAAAAATCCCCTCATCTGTCTTCCTGGAATGAGTAATTGATTGGTGAGAGACTAAAATGTTTAATTTTTTAAATTTATTTTTATTTAATTGCATTTATAAAAAAGCATGGACGACCAGATCTGATGGGGCAGTTGGGGAGGTTTTGTTCCAAGTCCAGCTGCTCAATGTATTACTTTTATTGTCCCCTTTCCCTTGTTATCATGGTGAGCTCGTGCAGGCAGGAGCAGTCAGTCCCTCACCAGGATCATCTCATCTGGTCCAGCTGCAGATTTGGGTTTCCAGGTGCTGCTGTAGTCATCTCATTTTCAAAAGGACTGAACTAGCAGAATGAATTCGTCTGGTAGTTGTTTGTTGACTGTTACTAGCACCGTAACAGGACAAAATCAAATCTGTTCCAGGAGCCTGTCAAGTGAATTTGGTTTCATTCCATGGGTATATCACTTGGGTGCTCAGTAATGGTCTGCATTAATGCAGGACCTTGTTCCTAAGGCTCTTGGGTGTTTGTTAACACTTCCCTCTCCCTCCAACTGATGGGTATAGTTCAAGATCATTATAAGAACATCCTTTCTCTCCCTCGCATTTTTTTAATTCAAAGCAGCCCCTGGTTTTGTCTCTCACAACAGTAAGAGCCCTGTAGCAGCTGCCCAGCTGGTGTCCCTCTCCCTGGAATGATGATTTAGAGCTGAGCCAGCATGGAAAGTGCCTGTCCATGCCTAAGGCAAGCCTGGGAGCAGACACTATGGAGAAGTGATGTGCCACTTCTGTTTGGAAGAGCTGTCAGTTTTCTGGTTCAGTTGGGAAAAACAACCACCACAGGGCTTGGTTTTTAGGGAAATATCCCTTAGTGTTCTGAAAGAAGCTGCTCTGTGTTCCTGGAGGCGATGAGCAGTCCTAGATCAGAGGTGCCCTGAGGACAGTGGTGCAGCTAATGAGCTTCACTGTGGAGGAAGCTGGAAGCAGAATGTGCAGGAGGTCTGGGTGAGGGTTGCTGAAAATGAGACCAGGAGCAAGTGGGTGAAGCTTGTAGCTGAACTATGTGGCTTGCCAGAGGCTGGAAAAACCAGCAGCACCATGTGCAGCTTCCTGGGGAGTTGGGGGTGTTCAACCCCCAACATAAGGATATGGAGCTCCTGGAGAGAGTCCAGAGGAGCCATGGAGATGATGTGAAGGCTGGAGCAGCTCTGCTCTGGAGACAGGCTGGGAGAGTTGGGGTGTTCAGCCTGGAGAAGAGAAGGCTCCAGGGAGACCTTAGAGCACCTTCCAGTGCCTGAAGGGGCTCCAGGAAAGCTGGGGAGGGACTTGGGACAAGGGCAGGGAGGGAGAGGACAAGGGGGGATGGATTAAAAGTGGCAGAGGGGAGATGGAGGTTGGACATGAGGAGGGAATTCTTGGGTGTGAGGGTGGTGAGAGCCTGGCCCAGGCTGCCCAGGGAAGCTGTGGCTGCCCCATCCCTGGCAGTGTTGAAGGGCAGGTTGAATGGGGCTTGGAGCAACCTGGGCTGGTGGGAGGTGTCCCTGCCCATGCAGGGGGTTGGATCTAGATGATCTCTAAAGTCCCTTCCAACCTAAACCATTCCATAATTCTATGACTTGCTGTTGGGAGCTGGGGCTGTCAAGGTCCTGCCCTTCCAACCCACCATCTGAACGTGCTTAGTTTGCATCTGACTCAGCTCCCTGGGCAGCTGGATCGGCGCAGGGAAGGGGTGGGAAGGCCTGGGAGGAGCTCGGGAGTCTGGACTTTGCTCTTTGTTGCTGTGGGACCGCACCCGCGGGAGGATGCGACGGGGCTGAACACATGGGCCCCGCTGGGAGGGATGGAATTCCCCGCTTCCAGAGGGAGAGCGTGGAGGCTGCAAACCAGGGTAAAAAATAATAGGGTGGGAAATACAAGAGCATGGCTGAGGAGCAGTCATCTTGTATTGTGTGTGCATTAGCTGCCTGGCTGGAAAAAAGCCATCACCTTGTGCTGAGGGTTCAGAGACAGGTCAAGGGAACAAGAATATATTCTTAGGTTGGTACAAGGAGCTGGAGAGGGGGGGGAAGCAAAGTGTTTGAGCTCCCAAACCAGACAAAGGCCATGGTTGTGCTGGTAGGAGGCTGAGCAGCAGCAGGGCTGTGTCCCCAAGCGGTGACAGGAGGAGCTGTGCTGGTGGCAGCAGCTCTCCTGTGGCACAGGAATGTCACCCAGCTGTCATGCCCCGGGAATGTCTGAGCACTTGGAGGTCGTGAATATTCAGAGGAGCTGGAAGCATGTGTGGTGCTGAAAGGAAATACAAAATCCGGTTTTTTCAAGCTTATGTACCTGGGAAACCCTGGCAGCAGGGGATGGGAGTAATTGTCTGTCCTACAGGGCAGGTTATCTCCCACTGCCTGTTGCAGCTCCCCAGGTAGGCATCCTAGATAATGCTGCCAGCAGGATCTGCACCACTTCATCCTTTGCTTGGGTGGGAAAGTGCCTGTTCCTCAGCTCAGGAGTGTGAGGCAGCCCACTGGCAATGCTGGGTGTCCCTGCCTTTGCTCCCTCTTCCTCTCACCTGACATCTCTTTTTTTTTTTTTTTCCCCCCCTCCTAGAAGCCTTTTCTGCTTGTTCTATTAATAATCAGATGATGGTGGATTTAATATTTGGTGCAGAAGGATCCTCCCCATCCAGGTAGAGGTGGTTCCAGCTGTGCTGTCAGGTAATGACAGATGTCTTCAGTGCAGACAGCAAGAGTCCAGCAGCCACGAGCTGCCAGGATTAGTATTCCAGGCAGCCCCTGGTAATATGCAAAGCTCAGCATAGCAAGTGCAGGAATGCCCTTGAAAGGCAAATTAAACTGAACCTCCTTGGTGGCTCTGGGGGAAGAGAAGGGTTGCTGTCATCTCTGCTGAGATTCAAGTAGGTTCTGAGATTCTCTTCTGCTTTTGCTTCCTCGAAGGGCTTAGTGAAAGGGCAGGCTGTGAGACCTTACCTGCAAACACTTCATACAGTAGAGTTGCTACTAACTGGAAGATGTGACCAGTTGGTGTCCAATTCTGGAGCCTCCAGCATAAGAACGTGGAGCTGCTGGAGAGAGTCGAAGAGGCCAGGAACACCTCCCACCGGCCCCAGCCAACCTGCCCTTCAGCACTGCCAGGGATGGGGCAGCCACAGCTTCCCTGGGCAACCTGGGCCAGGCTCTCACCACCCTCACACTCAAGAATTTCCTCCTCATGTCCAGCCTCCATCTCCCTCTTCCACTTTTCATCCATCTCCCTTAACCAAAGTCCCTCCCCAGCTTTCTTGTAGCCCCCTTTCCTGCTTGGACATGAGGTGATAAGCTGTCCTGGACCTTCTGGTGAAGATTTAGGCTGAAATGAGCTACTCATACCAGCCAGCTTTGAATTCCCAGCACTGGAAATGAGCTTGTTGTGCAGCTCTTTCCCAGAACCCCACATTGTGCCTGTTGGTATTGCCCATTGTGGTTGTTTTAGTTTGAACTGCAAGTCCTGGAGGACTGAAGCTCTGTTTCGAAAATGCTGAGCATGTTTTTACTGTGCTACATCATCTATCAGAGTCAACATGTCTCCTGATTTCCCTAAACTTAGTTCCTCTTGCACCTCATTTCACAACTTTATCCAGAGAAAATCTGGCCTTGCTGCTAAAATCCTAGTTCCTCCTTGGTGTCTTTTTTCCTCCCAGTGTGTTCAGAACTGTCTCAATGTTGTGTGGCATCTAAAATGCTTTCTGTGCACGTGCTCTCCTGCCTTTGCTAGATAAGCAGTAGCTGTTCCCTTTTCCAGCAGACACAGGCTGTAGAAGAGGCAGAAGTGGGATGTTTTTTCCTGGGTTCCTTGGTAATTATTACACCTTCATTTTAGTTCCTTTTTCTTTCCAACGTGGCATGTATGTGATTAGAGCCTAGTGGTATCTTCAGAGAAGGGTGAAGATGCCACACACACATTCCTGGTTTGCTGGGGCAGGATTTCTGCTCTAGGTTCCCTCCACAGAGCTGACAGAGAAGTGAATCTGAACCTGGATCTTGGTGATGCTTGAAATTGTAATTTGTGTGTCAGTTTTGTTTCCTGTTTTTGCAGGAATTGCTCAGAAAGCTGGTGTGCAAGAGGAATGGAAGAGAACTCTGGTGAGTACCCTCTGAGATACCTTACCATGGGTTGTGGAGCTGTTCCTCCTCCTTTGTGAAGCATCATGAAGAACCTTATTACTTCAATTCAAATGTAGAAGGTGATGAGAAACTAGGCAGGTTTAGCAGATGCATCAGTGGACAAACAGTGTGGATGAGGTCTGGTTCAAGCTCTTTTGTAGATCTGGGGAATATTTTTTGATGTCTCCCACCTGTGGAACCTGGAATACAAGTCTGTTGGAGATCCCAGGCTCTTGAAAACAAGTAACACCCCTTTTCCTAATAGATGGGGAGCAAGAGGCAGTGAGCTGGGGTGAAGAAGGCACATAACAATCCATAAAGAAGGATCAGCTTGTGGTAGCTCCTGACTTCTCTTTCTGTGTTTATTTCTCTAGGCTGCAGAAGATGCAGGGGATTTTTATTAAACAAAATTTGGCTTAAAAACTCTTGCTGTAGGCACTGTGAACTGCTTGCCCTGGGGCAAGGAAACCTGTTGCTGTTGGGTCTAACCATGCAAGGAGGTGGTTGCAACTAAACACTTAGAAGTTGCCTTGAATGTTTGTTTTTTAATCTGCTTGCCTGAAGTGGCTGTGGGAGACAGGAGTTAAATGGCCGTTTCTCCCTCCTGTTGAACTGAGGTTTGAAGAAAAGCTCTTACCAGTCTCCCTGAAACACACTGACCTCCCATCTTGTGGACCATGATGTTCTTTCCTTAGTGTGAGGGTGGTGAGAGCCTGGCCCAGGTTGCCCAGGGAAGCTGTGGCTGCCCCATCCCTGGCAGTGTTGAAGGGCAGGTTGGATGGGGCTTGGAGCAGCCTGGGCTGGTGGGAGGTGTTCCTGCCCATGTAGCTGGGTTGGATCTAGATGATCTTTAAGGTCCCTTCCAACTCAAACCATTCCATGACTGTGTTGCAGCTGGTGAGTTCTAACCCGTAGTGCAGTGTAACTCTGTGACCAGAAATGCTATTTCTAGATTATTCCTATGCCACCAGGTGATGCCATCCTTAAAACCTGAGAACTGATGCACCTGTCAGCAGTGTGGTGACCTTGGCCTGGCAGATACATCAGGCACATTTGCTGAAGGCCATTTTTTTACTTCAGAGCTGCTCTGGAACCCAGTGGCCCAGTTGGCACAGCTACAAGCCAAGTGTGCATGCACCAAAACATGTCAGACTTGTAATCCTGGTGGCAAGAATTGCTGCTGTGCCCTCTAATTGGTAGCCTGTAAGGTGCACATTTAATTTTTGTGGTGATTGCTTTCCCTTAGGGATTTGCTTGTGGCAAACTAATCCCACATGATGCCTTTGGAAGGGGAAGGATGGGTCAAGGGATTGTGGTGCTGCCAGCAGATGTGGCAGTGATGGCTTATGTCCTGTTTGCATTTTTGGAGATGTTGTAGTAGCCTTCCAGTGCCTGAAGGGGCTCCAGAAAAGCTGGGGAGGGGCCTGGGACAAGGGCAGGGAGGGAGAGGACAAGGGGCAATGGATGAAAACTGGAAGAGGGAGATTGAGATTGGACATGAGGAGGAAATTCTTGGGTGTGAGGGTGGTGAGACCCTGGCCCAGGTTGCCCAGGGAAGCTGTGGCTGCCCCATCCCTGGCAGTGTTGAAGGGCAGGTTGGATGGGGCTTGGAGCAACCTGGGCTGGTGGGAGGTGTCCCTGCCCATGGAGGGGGTTGGGACTGGATGATCTTTAAGGTCCCTTCCAGCCCAAACCAGTCTGGGATTCTATAATTGAACTTAAGTAAAATTACCTCCCCTTTCCCTCTGAGCAAATTCAGTTGTGCAGGCTTAGGATGGAGGATCTGATTTGATCTTTGCATGCACAGACACCTCCCAGAGCTGGTTGTGAAGCTTTATGTGTTGCCTTCTCTAGTGCTGGGAGCCAAGAGCCCCCATTTTAAAGGCAGAAGAAGCAGATGGATCTTTTGTTATGATTTCCTTAAAATTACTTTGCTTTTAAGGACTCTCATTCTCCAAGTGCTGCTAAGCTCAGGACTCTTGGGTTGTTCCTGGCACTGAGGATGGAGATGAGGTAAGGAGGAGCTGCTTGCAGGGGCTGAGCTGGACTTAATGCCCTTTGTTCCCTCCAAGCCTGATGCTTTTTGATGTGTTGCTGTCCTTAACTGGTTGTATATTAACTGCACTCACCATGCTGCATGGCTGGCTTTTGTTTTAACTGCATTGGCACGTGTTCAGAGCTGGTGTGCTTGGAATGGCCACTGGGACTGCAGAGTGAAGCATAAATCCTTTTTAGCTGTCAGGCTTCACTAGCCGTGGGTGAGGGAGCCCTCCTTGGCTGGCTGCCCTGGCTAATTAAAAATTAAATTTGCTGTTGTCTTCAGATTTTAATTCATACTCATCCATGAAGACGACTGGAAGCCTGGTCTCCAAGTAGCTGCAGTGAAGTTTCAGAGCTTGTGTGTACGTGGGTATTATAGAACAGGTATGCAACTTCAGATGTCCTCTCAGTCCTGCTCTGGGTTGGTTTGTAGGAGTAGAGAAAAATAGCCAGAAACTTCTGGCAAGATTTGGACGTGTCCCTGAGTGTGTGACTATTGAGTAGCCACATGTCAGCTGCCTTGCCAAGTGCAGGGTCCTGCACCTGGGTTGGGGCAATGCCAAGCACAAATCCAGGCTGGGTGGAGAATGGATTGAGAGCAACCCTGAGGAGAAGGACTTGGGGGTGATGGTGGATGAGAAGCTCAACATGACCCAGCACCGTGTGCTGGAGCCCAGAAACCACCTGTGTCCTGGGCTGCATCCCCAGCAGCGTGGGCAGCAGGGCCAGGGAGGGGATTGTCCCCTCTGCTCTGGGGAGACCCCCTGGAGAGCTGTGTCCAGGTCTGGAGCACCCAGCATAAGGACATGGAGCTCCTGGAGAGTCCAGAGGAGGCCACAGAGATGATCCTTGGGCTGGAGCAGCTCTGCTCTGGAGCCAGGCTGGGAGAGTTGGGGTGTTCAGCCTGGAGAAGAGAAGGCTCCAGGGAGACCTTAGAGCACCTTCCAGTGCCTGCAGGGGCTCCAGGAAAGCTGGGGAGGGACTTGGGACAAGGGCAGGGAGGGAGAGGACAAGGGGGGATGGATTAAAAGTGGCAGAGGGGAGATGGAGGTTGGAGATGAGGAGGAAATTCTTGGGTGTGAGGGTGGTGAGAGCCTGGCCCAGGTTGCCCAGGGAAGCTGTGGCTGCCCCATCCCTGGCAGTGTTGAAGGGCAGGTTGGATGGGGCTTGGAGCAACCTGGGCTGGTGGGAGGTGTCCCTGCCCATGCAGGGGGTTGGGACTGGATGATCTTTAAGGTCCCTTCCAAACCATTCCATGACTCTCTGATCTGCAGTAGTTTGCACACACATGTGAGTTGTACCTGGGGCAGCATCAGATGGCTTGACTTTTCACTTGTAATGCTTGACTGAAGCAAACCCAAGTGTCTTCCCTCTGGGCTGTCCCTGTGTGAGTGGCCCTGCCTTAAGCCATGCAGAAACTGCTCATGTGGCTGCACTTGTGGAGCTGCTCAGGCTGAGCCCTCAGCTACCAACTCGTGCTGTGAAACCTGCTCTAGATGGCAGAAGTTTTGGCCTGGTGGCAATCTGTGAGGTTCTGTGTAGGAGCTGAGAGGTGGTGGCAGTGGCTTGTCCCTTAGTGTGACAGAGCCTGTGCTGGAGGGACAGTCCTGCTGCCAGGTTGTCAACAGAGCTGTGAGGTGGGTGGGAGGACGGAGGTTAGTGAGAGGGAATAAACATAAACTAAAGCTAAATATACACAAGTTGCTGGGCCCAGTTTCCCAGCTTTCCAAGGTCCCACCTACACAAGTGTTCTAAGGAAGTGTCACTGGAATACCTTTCCCCTCCTCAGATCCTTCCTGTGCTGCAGGTGAAGGATCACACTCTATTTTCAGAGCCTGTTTCTGCTGTTCCATCTACTGCCCACGCTGCCACTGCCCAAACCTCCTCCCAAAGGCCACTCACACATCTTTGCATGATATGAGCCACATCTGGGCCTTTTCCTGTGTCAAGGGATTCTCTTCAGATCTACCATTGAGTCTGCTTGTGAATCTGAGATCTTAAAAAGCAAAATACTGCTTTTGTCAGGTATCTTCCAGGGCCTGAAGGGCTCCAGGAAAGCTGGGGAGGGACTTGGGACAAGGGCAGGGAGGGAGAGGACAAGGGGGATGGATGAAAACTGGCAGAAGGGAGATGGAGGTTGGAGATGAGGAGGAAATTCTTGGGTGTGAGGGTGGTGAGAGCCTGGCCCAGGTTGCCCAGGGAAGCTGTGGCTGCCCCATCCCTGGCAGTGTTGAAGGGCAGGTTGGATGGGGCTTGGAACAGACTGGGCTGGTGGGAGGTGTCCCTGCCCATGCAGGGGGTTGGGACTGGATGATCTCTAAGGGAGATTAGGTCTCCACCTGCATCTCCCTCTGATCTGGTGGTGGCTGCCACAGGGTGTCAGGGTTGAGAAGGAAATGGCTGCTGCTCAATGTCTTTTATTCTTCAGAAGCCTAGCAAGGCTTGAGGTCTCTAAGGACAGTCATTCTGGTACTTCAGGTAACTCACTTCAGAAAGGGAAGGGTCCAAGAAGGAGCAGGAAGAGAGGAGCTGAGGTGGAGGACACTTTCTTTTATTCTTTGCATTTCCTCAAGAACTTGTATGGAAGACCAGCCTCTGAATTGGGGCTTCTTCGACTTGCTGCCAGTGCTCAGAGCTGGCTGGGTGGGAATCTCCTTCTGCTGATTCAGCTTCAACTGGAAATGAGCTGCTTCCAGGCTGCTGCTGCTGGGCCAGGCACCCAACTAACTGGTCAGCTTTGGGGAGAAGTTGTCAAATGTGCACTTTCATGTTGGAATGAAGTGTTTTAGTGGTGTGGTTCTTGGTTTAAACTGGGCTGCTGGAGGTGGCATTCCTTGTTCTCTGAGAGTTTTTTTCTGCAGAGGAAAAGAGAGAGCATTTCAGTGTCACTGTCTGAAATCTGCTGGAGAAGAGCAGTTCGTTTCCTCTAGCCAGTGGAAATCCCTTTTTATCTGGGAACAAAAGAACAAGTTTTTCTTCCAGGAAGACACAGAAACTGAAATCCCATGTATTATGTATACAGCAATAGAAGTGCTTTATGCAGTACAATAGAAGACAGCCTAAGTGGCCAAAGATTAAACATTTAATTAGAGTTTAATTAGCAAGCACACAGGCAAAATCATAACTGTTCCTTCATCAGATTTACCAGAGGGTTCAAGTGATCTCAGTGGAGACTGAGTTTGGGACAAGGTGCAGTGCAAGAACACGTCCTTACCTACATGAAAGCATTATTGTAAAGAAGTTGAGTGCACTTGAAGTTAGCAAAATATTTCAGACATGATCCTGACAGGCTTTTGTTCTTAAATTTGCAGTGGATGTTCTGGTTTTCAGTCTCATTAAGGTGCTGAGGCCTGTCAGGCTGCTTGGGGCAGTTCATGGGATGCCAGTGCTGTTCTGCTTGCAAGTGATTGACACCAACTCTCCATCAACTACTTGGTGTGGCATTTAAGAAAATAAATACCAAATAACTCCCTTGTGAACAAGCCCCTTCTGATTTGAGTAGACTTTTGCTGCCTTTCCCTCCTGATCTACAGGCCAAGTGTTTTACAGAGATGTATTTGCTGACCTGCCAGAGACCTTGTAATTCCACAGACCCCCATTTCAAGTGACTTTTAAAGCTGCTGTTGTAAATGGCCATGCAGATTGCACAGACAGCTCTGCCTGGAGAAAAGCAGAGGTTCATTTGGTGGGTTTAGTGGTTTAGTGGCTAAGCTGTTGGAGGTGCTGGGAATGAGATTTTTTTGGCCTCCAGGCTGGCTGGAGCAGGATGGTCGCAAAGGCAGATGTAGAGTGAGAAATGTTGTATCCTGCTGAAGTGCTTTGTGATTGAATTGAATGATCTTATTCCTTGTATTAAGAGATAAGACCTTGTAGGACATGTAATCAGTCCTCTGGGTAATTCAGGCCAACTCACAGTGAAACAGTGAGTGTGGATTATTGTGGTTCAGTAAGTAGGGCAGGGAGAAGAAGGGTCAGGTTTCCAGAGTTTCCAGTTTTCGTTTTCAACTGGTTGGACCTTAAATTCACCTTGCCCTCTGGAACATTGCTGCCTGTAAATTCCATCAAGGGATTTTACTAACTGATTTTATTGGGGTTGTGAGTAGAAGAGGAGCCTGCTTGGAACCAGAGGTAAGTGAGTTTGGTAGAAGTGAAGTGATTTTTGTCATTACTGGTTTTCTTAGCACACACAGCAACAATGTGTCCAGGCTGAATGGCAAAGCTGGCTTTTTAGAAAAATACTGAATGTTCTCATTAATGTTGCTGCCCCTGTGGGTTGTAAGTAGGGTTTGCTGGGGCATGGGCTGAACAAAGCTGCCTCTTGGGCCTCCTGGGCTGTAGGACTGGTGCTGAGCTGCAGTCCCTGTGCTAACAGTTGCATTTTGTCACTGCTGATGCTGCTGCTTTTATCTGTTTCTTTCTCGTTTGTCTTGAAAAGAAGCCTGGCTCTGATTTCTGAAGGTGTCTTTTGTCTCCTGAAACACTGGAGTGCCCCAAGAAACCAGAGAGCTGGAGTGGCTTTTTTTTACAGATTGGACAGATCCAGCTGTGATGGGATCAGTGATAAACCACGACTTTGTTAGGAAGAATATTGTTCTTCAACCCAGCCTGGTTTTATCTTGCTCTGAGAAGCACAGATTTTAAGATTCCTGAAGGACTTCCCAGCAGAGCTGTGATCAATTTGTATTCCCTTGTACATCAAAAACACTAGAGCACAAGTCTTGTGAGGAGCAGCTGAGGGAACTGGGGGTGTCCAGCCTGGAGACAAGGAGGCTGAGGGGAGACCTGCTGGCTCTGCAACTGCCTGAGAGGAGGTTGCAGCCAGGGGGGTTGGATTTTTCTCCAGAGGAACAAATGACAGAACAAGAGGGAATGTCCTCAAATTGCCCAGGGGAGGTTTAGATTGGATATAAGGAACAATTCCTTCATGAAAAGGGCTGTCAGGTCCCTGCCCAGGGTGGAGTCCCCATCCCTGGAGGGGTTTCAGAGACGTGTAAATGTGGTGCTGAGGGACATGATTTATACAGTGGATGTGGGTTTATCCCTGAGCCCCCCTGGGCATGGTTGCAGGTGGGGCCAAGGGGTTCTGTGGGGACCCCTGCCCACACCTCGGTGCTCCCAGCAGGGCTTCACCCCCCTGGGGGCATGAACTGCATCCCCGCAGCCTCTGCCAGGGCTCTTGCCTGTAGAGCTGTGGTTCTGCAGAACATCCCCCTGCCAGTGGGGTCAGAACCCCCACCCAAGGGCCTGGGGTTCCCACCCCATTGCCAGAGGGGTGAGAACCCCCACCCAAGGGCCTGGGGTTCCCCATAGTTTAATTTTTTGGAGGAAAATGAAAAGCCCTGGAGGTGCAGCCAAGCCATGGAGGTGGTGGCTGCTGTGACCCAGCAGGGTGCTGCAGCTGCATGGGATGAAGGGCAAAATAACAAGTGTGGCCTTTAAGGGGTGTAGGTCATCCAGACAAAAGCCTTCCCCTCTTGCCTGAGGAGGTGGGATTTAATAACTTTCCGTGCTCCATGTAAGAATCATGCAGAAAAACCTGGCCCAGCTCCTGTTGTTCTCCCCAGCTCTCTCCCACAGGCAAGGAAACAGCTCCGTGTGCTGTTCCTTTGTGTGTTTTCCTTTCACTTCCCCAGCACGGTGGCACTGGGACTCATTTCCCAGACCAGGCGAGCAGTGAGTCATGGCTTGGCAAGGCAAACTAAGTCCTGAGGGCTCCGTGGTGGTCCTTGCTGGATGGATCTGCTGGAAACTCTGTTCTCAAAGGGGTGATCGACACCCTCTCCCCATCCCAGGAGGGTAGGGGCAGATGTGGGGCCCCAGGAAAGCTGGGGAGGGACTTGGGACAAGGGCAGGGAGGGAGAGGACAAGGAGGGATGGATTAAAAGTGGCAGAGGGGAGATGGAGGTTGGACATGAGGAGGAAATTCTTGGGTGTGAGGGTGGTGAGAGCCTGGCCCAGGTTGCCCAGGGAAGCTGTGGCTGCCCCATCCCTGGCAGTGTTGAAGGGCAGGTTGGATGGAGCTTGGAGCAACCTGGGCTGGTGGGAGGTGTCCCTGCCCATGCAGGGAGTTGGAACTGGATGGTCTTTAAGGGCCCTTCCAGCCCAAACCATTCCATGCTTCTGTGTCTGAGGCAGACCCTTGACCATTGAGAGGACTATAACCAGCCTCTGTACTGTTTTTTTGTTGAAATTCAACCAAAATGTTGAAAAAGCTGCTTCCTCCCCTTCTCACGACCCTTTGATCTTAACACGAACTCCTGAAGATGTGGGTGGTGATTAGGAAAGTAAACATTGTCCCTTCCTGAAGGCAAGGCAGAAGTTTGTTCTGCTCCAGCCTTGTGCCTTGCAGGGGTTAAGTTACAGTTTGGCTTTGGGGAGGAAAGGAAAATATCTCCAAGTAATTAATGTAAGATGCTGATGCTAATGAACAGGCTTTCATAGCTGGAGCTGGTGGGGGGGGGGGGGAAAGGGTTGGTGGGAATCCCCTGTTGAATCAATGACATGAGGACCTTAGGAGTGATTCTGCAATTATTAGGCTGAAATGATGTTGAACACAAAGTTAATCCTGTTATCTCACAAATATTGAGCAAACTGCTGGCTCTGGATAACTCTATAATGGGATTACACCAGTCAGTCTGGCACCCTCAACACACCCTTGCATTTCAGGGCTTTTTCTTAGTTCCCTGTTCAAGACAAACCATTGATCAGTTTTAGGAGGTGGTGTCTGGGCCACTGTTTGGTTTTTTTCCAGTGGTGCTGGATTATATTTTTTTGGCAAAAACTGAGTTTGATAACAAGCACCCTGTTGCCTTATTTACTCCTCCATACTAAAGATCCCTTGAGCCCATCCCTGAAGAAATGTTTAGGTAAAGAATTGAAGAACAAGGACATGTATAAAAGGAGACTTCCCTTCGTCATGCCTTCCTGGCATCAAGAGTCTGGCAGTTGAGTGAGTTCCTGTGCTGGGGACTGTTCCTGGGCCATGATATTTGCAGAGTATAATCAGTTCTGGTTTGAAAACCTCATTTGGCATCTTTGATAACCTGTAACAATTGTTCTAAACAAAAGTAACTGGTAGGGGGTTTTTCAGAGGATTATCTTGAGTTTGTTTTTAAGCAGCCAGATAAATTGTGAGGTAACCAAAACACAAGAATGGAAATGATCATGTAGGGAGCAGAGAGAAAAACCTCCATGCCCGTGTTCATCGCAGACTGGATTGATTTTTTCCTTCACCACCCTCACAGCCAAGAATTTCCTCCTCATGTCCCACCTCAATCTCTCTCTTCCAATTTTAATCCATCCCTCTTGTCCTCTCCCTCCCTGCCCTTGTCCCAAGTCCCTCCCCAGCTTTCCTGGAGCCCCTTCAGGCACTGGAAGGTGCTCTAAGGTCTCCCTGGAGCCTTCTCTTCTCCAGGATGAACACCCCAACTCTCCCAGCCTGTCTCCAGAGCAGAGCTGCTCCAGCCCTTGTACCATCTCCGTGGCCTCCTCTGGACTCTCTCCAGGAGCTCCATGTCCTTCCTGTGTTGGGGCTCCAGAGCTGGACACAGCTCTCCAGGGGGTCTCCCCAGAGCAGAGCAGAGGGGACAATCCCCTCCCTGGCCCTGCTGCCCACGCTGCTGGGGATGCAGCCCAGGACACGGGTGGGTTCTGGGCTCCAGCACACGGTGCTGGGTCATGTTGAGCTTCTCATCCACCATCACCTCCAAGTCCTTCTCCTCAGGGTTGCTCTCAATCCATTCTCCACCCAGCCTGGATTTGTGCTTGGCATTGCCCCGACCCCAGTGCAGATCCTTGCATTTGTCCTTGTGGAACGTCACGCAGTTTCAATGAGCACACTTCTCAAGCCTGTCAAGGTTCCTCTGGATGGTATCTCTCCCTTCCAGATGGGGGCTGGTGTAGCCAAGGGACTACCTACGATTTTGGACCAGCTGGAGTTTCAGTTTAAGTGCCCAAGGGCCAGCTAGCTGATAGGAGAATGGATTTAGGCAGCTTCCTTATACCCTGTAATTTCAGGGGGACCTTGGGAGAAGCTCTGGGATGACGTTGGTTCAGGAATCCAGCATGAGAACAAACTCCCTAATTCAAACCCAAAGGGCATGAAGAAATAGTTTAAAGTTTGCTCTTCCACACCTAAGTTTCGTGCTCCAATTCAAATGCTTGCCCTAATGTATCCTTCCTACAACTCCTCCTTGAAGAATGTGTTTCCTAGAGCCCTACTTTTCATTTGTGCATCTTTGAACACTGTCCAGGGGGAGGTACAGACCTCTGTGAAGGGAATTCAAGCACACCTACTTTTCCCAGTGGCTTCTCTTTAGACCCCTTAAAGATAATTTTTGTTCATTTTCCCCTGAGAGAGAAAATTCTCCCTGAAAACCCCTGAACTTGTGTTCTGGTGTTGCTCCTTCTGTGCCATGGATCTTGAGATGGGAACTCTTTGGATGCCACCGTGGTCAGTTTGTCCTGAGATGTGCCTGTAAGATCCTTCTCCCCAATTACACAGACCTCTTTGAGCACTAGGGAAGTATGTTGGGATCTCATGGAGCTCTGGGGCTGCCTAATCTCTGCCACGTGATGCTTTGATCTCAGCCCCTATCTCAAGTTGTTTAACGTAGGTGTGAGATCTCCAGAGGCTGCTGGGGCAGGAGGAAGGTGAATCATGCTGCTCTGTCTGGCTCACAGACTTGGGGGTTATCTGTCTTGCAAGTGGAGGTAGGACTTGCAGCTCACACAAACCTCCCTGGCTTGGCTCTGAGCTTCTTAGCTTACATACCTGAAATAGTAGAGTTACAACTCCTGTGCTGCAAAATTTGTCTGAGAAGGTGAGTAAATATTTGAGTTGCTCACCCGTGCAGAACTTGGGGCTCTCATGATTTGTTGGTGTTGGAGCTGCCTGCTTCAAAGCCAGCCCTGATGGGCTCCAGTGGTGGTGCTGGGCTCCAGTGGTGGTGCTGGGCTCCAGTGGTGGTGCTGGGCTCCAGTCAAACCTTTTACTGGCAGGACCAGTCCTGTTTCAATTTAACCACGTTTCCTCTCAGCAGCAGGGGCTCCAGCCCCACGTGCAGCTTTGGCAAGTGTGAGGAGATGGGAGTGTTAGCATTTCAGAAAGGGGTTTGGGGCACTGTTTTGGGCTGGTGCTGCTTGGGCTCCTAAATGAGGGCACTGCTGGTGCTCTGCAAATGCAGGAGCAAGGGAATGAGAGGAAATGATGTGAAATGAGGATTCTGGGAATGCGTGGAGGGTCATGTCTGCAAAAGGGGGAGCAACTGTGGGAGAAAGAGCTCCTTACAAGGCTGCCTCCTGAACTGTTGGTGTTATCTCATCTCTTGACATTTCCTTTCATTCTATGAAAGGCCTTGACACTGTAAACAATTGCCATGGCATTGTTTGTGCAGCCTGGGTGAGTCAGGCTGATGTGTAAACA
Source organism: Apus apus (assembly GCF_020740795.1). Classification (NCBI taxonomy): domain Eukaryota; kingdom Metazoa; phylum Chordata; class Aves; order Apodiformes; family Apodidae; genus Apus; species Apus apus. The sequence goes on along the minus strand of NC_067302.1, from coordinate 3,388,773 downwards.
GCCTTGGGTTTGGGGGAGCAGATCTCTTGTCTTGGAACAGAAGGTACCTCTTTGCAGTTGTCACCTCTGCTTTTTTGTGCCTTGTTCTGGGGTGACTCTTGGTGCTGGTTTCTGCCACTGTCTTGTTTGAAGAGCACTTGGTTCTGAGCAGAAAATGGAGAAGCATCAGGGCAGGGGTGTCAGGAGGAGACTAAGAGGGGTGGAAGAATGGCTGCTCACATTTTAGCTGAAAGCAGCTCCTTTGGTTCTCCATCATTCTGTCCCCAGAGAGCTAGATCAAAAGGGGTAAGGAAGGGAGTGATTCACAGAATGTTAGGGGTTGGAAGGGACCTCTGGAGACCATCTAGTCCAAGCCTCCTGCCAGAGCAGGGTTAGGGGCTGACCTGCTGGAAAGCAGCTCTGTGGAAATAGACCTGGGAGTCCTGGTGGACAACAAGCTGACCATGAGCCAACGATGTGCCCTGGTGGCCAAGGGGGACAGCGGCCTCCTGGGGGGACATCTAGAAGAGTGTGGCCAGCAGGTCAGGGAGGTTCTCCTGCTCTTCTGCTCTGCTGAGGCCTCACCTGGAGAACTGGGTCCAGTTGTGGGCTCTCCAGTTCAAGAAGGACAAGGAACTACTGGAGAGGGGACAGCAAAGGGCTAACAAGATGCTGAGGGGACTAGAACATCTCTCTGGTGATGAAAGGCTGAGGGACTTGAGGCTGTTTAGTCTGGAGAAGACTGAGGGGGGATCTCAATCCTCCAAGGGTGGGTGCCAGGAGGATGGGGCCACTCTTTTTTCAGTGGGGCCCAGTGACAGGACAGGAGGTGAAGGGCACAAACTGGAAGACAGGAAACACAACCCCAAGCTTTGCTTTCATCTCACCAGCAGCAATACCTGGAGTGTTTCACCCTGAAGCCTCCCTTGCTGCCTGGAGACACCTTGGTGGTTGAGCAACAGCAAAATATTTGGAGTGTTGAGGTTCACTCACTGTCTTGTTGATGGCTCTTGTCTGGGTGTGACCCCTGGTCTGGTTGTGCCACTGGTTAGGGTGGTCCACAGTAGGTCTGTGAAACCTATTTGGGTAGATGAACTTCCTAAGCCTTATCTTGTTCCTTAAATAGAGAATAAAGCTTGTATCAACATGAATCACAAAGTTGATAAACTGGAATGGTTCCTCTTGGAGCTGTCTTCTGGTATTGAGCAAATATTTATCCACATTGTTTCAAAAGGCACATTTGTGCAACAGACAGAGGTCAAACCTGTAATTACCTGTTGGATTCACTCTGGCAGAAGCAGCTTGTGAAAAACACTGTGTTGCTCCAAAGGAAGCTTTTAAACCTGGTATTTTTGGGGGTGAATCGAAAGTTGTGGTTGAAAATTTCCAATTTCATGAGAGTTTTCAGTTGCACTGGGGGCAAAAAGTTCTTTTTCCTGCTGAATTGAAGTGCCTGAAGCCAAATGTATTTGCTGTTCCTTTTCATTCCTGAGCTGGGACAGGGATATTTGGGTTTCTCTTCCAAACGGAGCCGCTGGAGATGATCAGAAGCTGAGATTGTGTGCCAAACTTGCCTTGCATTTTAATCAGGAGTTTCTAGCCTAGGCAATAATTAAAGCAGAGCAGGTGCTGTGGGGAAGTTGGGTGTTCCCCAAAAACTAAACCAAGGCGCTTTTGTGAGTCTCCCTGGGCAGAGCCAAGTGAGTGAAGGATGGTGGGATGTCCTGGCACTGCTTCTGTGCAGCAGTTTGGAAAAGAAAATGTAGCTTTAGAGCTCTAGGTGTTGAAGGATCATTTGGCTTATTGGTGTGTCTGCTGTGAGCCTTTTAGGTGGCAAAGAAAATATTAAAATCATAATCATGGAATGCTTTGGCTTGGAAGGGACCTTAAAGATCATCTAGATCCAACCCCCTGCATGGGCAGGGACACCTCCCACCAGCCCAGGTTGCTCCAAGCCCCATCCAACCTGCCCTTCGACACTTCCTTAACTGAAAATGTTTTGCTGCAGTTTCATCTTTGGCTATGAAGAGTGAGTGCACTTGCTGAGGTTTTTGTGGAGTGTTAAAAGAGGAAACTGCTTTTAGGGAGAAATTTTGCTGCCTTTCTTTTCAGCCAGCACATGGGCAGAGAGGGTTTCAGCTCAAGTCTTATTTTGTCATCTTGAAGGATTAGAGGTAGGAATACAAATTTGGGATCAAGAGTCTTGGAATGAATCAGAGCAGGGATGCTAGCCTGACATGAGGAGGAAATTCTTTGCTGTGAGGGTAGTGAGACCCTGGCCCGGGTTGCCCAGGGAAGCTGTGGCTGCCCCATCCCTGGCAGTGTTGAAGGGCAGGTTGGATGGGGCTTGGAGCAACCTGGGCTGGTGGGAGGTGTCCCTGCCCATGCAGGGGGTTGGGACTGGATCATTTTTAAGGTCCCTTTCATCCCAAACCATTCCATGATTCTATTTGTGCTGAAGCTCCATCAGTTTTGTCATTCTTTCTCTCCAGTGTTTTGTCATGGGAATCCTTAGATGATGTTGGTGTATAGAGTCTCCTCTGAGCTCCTCAGGTTTTGCTATGGAAGAGGGTTAAACAAGAGTTAAGCTCAACCCCAGGCCTGGTTTTTCCCCTAAACAATAGAATAACTAATTTTCCTCCCCATGTTTTTGCTTAATATGCTTCTAATAATATAGCTGGAAGTGGCAGATGGGTATCCTGCCTCCCAGTGCTTCACTGTTGGGAATATGCTGATGCCTGATGCTTTGCTGGAATGTGTCCTCTATCTTTGCTTCCTTTGGCTTCTGACCAGCTTTTCATTTAATGCTGCTTCAAGGTGCTCCAAAAAGTAGTTTGTCAGCTTTGGAGGTTCCCTTGCCTCAAGATGGCACAGCCATGAATCACCAGGCTGGTGGAGTTAGCCAAGATGTGACTGAATCTTTAATTTTGTCAAGATGACCTTCCTTAGCATTTCCTCCTGAGGAAACAAGAGAATATTTAAACATGAGCTGTAATTAGAGTGGATGCTGAGGAGGGTGATACGGAGTCAGCACTGCCCAAAAACTGGCTCACAGTGGAAGCTGCTTGAAAACAGGGCTGGGGGATATTTTGGCTCCTTAAAGTCTTCTTGGCCCCAAGACCCACTCCACAGTTTTCTTTAGCCTGGTCCTTGTGACAATTCAGCCGTGCACCAGAACTGATTAAGGGTTGACCTGCTAGAAAGAAACTCCATGGACAAGGACCTTGGAGACCTGGTGGACAAGAAGTTCTCCATAGGGCAGCAATGTGCCCTTCTGGCCAAGAAGGCAAATGGTCTCTTGGGATGCATTGAGTGTATCTAGTAGATCAAGGCAGGTTCTTCTCCCCCTCTACTCTGCCCTAGTGAGACCACACCTGGAGTGTTGTGTCCAGTTCTGGGCTTCCCAATTCAAGAGGGACAGGAATTTACTTGAGAGAGTTCAATGGAGGCTACGAGGATGATGGAGGGGCTGGAACATCTGCCTGAGGAAAGGCTGAGAGACCTGGGGCTCTTTAGTCTGGAGAAAACTGAGAAGGGATCTTATTAATGTCTATATATATCTGAAGGGGGATGTCAAGAAGGGGCCGGTCTCTTTTCAGTGGTGCCCTGAGACAGGATGAAGGGCAACAGGCAGAAACTGGAACATGGGAAGTTCCACCTCAACATGTGGAAAAACTTCTTTCCTGTGAGGGTGATAGAGCCCTGGGACAGGCTGCCCAGAGAGGCTGTGGAGTCTCCTTCTCTGGAGAGTTTCAAGGCCCTGTGTGACCTGCCACAGGTGGTCCTGCTTTGGCAGGGGGGTTGGACTAGATGATCTCCAGAGGTCCCTTCCAGCCCCCAAATTCTGTGATTCTATGGTTCCTTGTGTTCCAGCCACCCACTATGACCACAAAGCTTTTCAGGAGCATGTCCTCAGCTTCATTTTCCTTCCCTAAACCTGAGGCTGAAGGTGCTGTCAGTCAGACTGTTGGCAGAGGCTGCTGCTGAGCCTAGGCTGATGCTCTTCCTCCAGCTGAGCTCCATCCTAGTCAACATCTGGGCTGATGCAGAACATGGGTTGCTCACCTTCCCAACCACCATACTCCAACAAAATATTTCAAAATAAAGCCAATTTTTAACTCCCGTAAGACCAACAGCATTCATTTAGAAAATCTCATTTTCATACAATCATGGAATTGTTTGGGTTGGAAGGACCTTAAAGACCATCCAGTCCCAACCCTCTGCATGGGCAGGGACACCTCCCACCAGCCCAGGCTGCTCCAAGCCCCATCCAACCTGCCCTTCAACACTGCCAGGGATGGGGCAGCCACAGCTTCCCTGGGCAACCTGGGCCAGGCTCTCACCACCCTCACACCCAAGAATTTCCTCCTCATGTCCAACTTCCATCTCCCCTCTGCCAGTTTTAATCCATCCCCCCTTGTCCTCTCCCTCCCTGCCCTTGTCCCAAGCCCCTCCCCAGCTTTCCTGGAGCCCCTTCAGGCTCTGGAAGGTGCTCTAAGGTCTCCCTGGAGCCTTCTCTTCTCCAGGCTGAACACCCCAACTCTCCCAGCCTGTCTCCAGAGCAGAGCTGCTCCAGCCCTTGGATCATCTCTGTGGCCTCCTCTGGACTCTCTCCAGGAGCTCCATGTCCTCCTTATTTTGGGGGCTCCAGACCTGGACACAGTTCTCCCGGGGGGGTCTCACCAAGAGCTGGATGAAGGGGGAGAATCATCTCTCTTGACCTGCTGGTTATGCTGCTTTTGATGCAGCCCAGGATTCAACATTTGTCCCTTTACTGGTTTTGCTTGATTGAGGCTTTTCCTACAAGGATTTGTGACTGAACTACTCTAATATCACAGAGGAGATAACTGGATGTGGTGGCACCAAGACAATCCCTGGTGTGCTCCATCCACTGCCCTTTGCTTTCTGAGATCGAGCAGCCACCACCTCTGTGCTGACTAATTGGTGGGGACAAGGGGACTGGAATGCTCTGGGAAATAGGAGTTTCCCTCTTGGAAATGTCAGAGGAAGCAGGTCGGAAATCATGTGGTTTAGGAGCAGTTACCTCACTTTTCTGTCTCATCCGAACCAGCGCCCTTCCAGCAGAGCACTCAGAACCTAAACAATGTGGTGCCAGCTGGCTTATAAATAAACCATTTTCCATTTCCACCCCGGGTATCAACCTGAGTTGAACAGTGTGTGAGGAGAAAGGAAGAACGTCACGTTGTGTTGGCTTGGGACCTTTCAGACTGACCCGTTGCTTCCCCTTGCTCTGCTGCCGTAGTTAATAACTCTTCCACATGCTGCTCTTTTCAGAGCACAGCCCAGAAATGCTCACATTTGTAGGTAGCCAGAGATGGTGTGTATGTACATGATTTTGGAGAGAGGCCAGAGGAGGCCACAGAGATGACCCAGGGGCTGGAGCAGCTCTGCTCTGGAGACAGGCTGGGAGAGTTGGGGTGTTCAGCCTGGAGAAGAGAAGGCTCCAGGGAGACCTTAGAGCACCTTCCAGTGCCTGCAGGGGCTCCAGGAAAGCTGGGGAGGGGCTTGGGACAAGGGCAGGGAGGGAGAGGACAAGGGGGGATGGATTAAAAGTGGCAGAGGGGAGATGGAGGTTGGAGATGAGGAGGAGATTCTTGGGTGTGAGGGTGGTGAGAGCCTGGCCCAGGTTGCCCAGGGAAGCTGTGGCTGCCCCAGCCCTGGCAGTGTTGAAGGGCAGGTTGGATGGGGCTTGGAGCAGCCTGGGCTGGTGGGAGGTGTCCCTGCCCATGCAGGGGGTAGGACTGGATCATTTTTAAGGTCCCTTCCAATCCAAACTAGTGTGGGATTCCATGATTCTATATTTTTCTCTACTTCCCCTGTTCTGCCAAAGCTCCTGAGGGTTGCTAGCAAACACATTGTGCTGAAAACTCATCCAGAGTCCTGATCCTGCCATTTGTTCTTCTTCAAATGATCCCATGGGTTAATATTTCAGGTGGCTGCATCTCCAGCAATGAAGGAGCTTTTACACATCCTGGAGCTGCTGCTGACTCTTGCTGATGGGCCCTAGAGGAAAACACCCAGTATCACTGGTTTTAAATATCCAGCCCAGTCTGCAGGGATGGGATCATGCAAGAGGCCCTTTTCATGTTCCTGTGGCTGAATCATGGAGCTTCAACCTCTGAGTCACCACAGATGAATGTGGTGTTTCACGTCGGTGTGAACTGAGTTGTGAACAACAGTCCCTTTATTAGAGGAGCTAATATTTGTGCTCATTATGGCTTTCATGAGATTCTCAAGTGAAACAATCCAGAAGAGCTCCTTTTTACAATGTATATTAACGTGCTGGGGTTTTTAATGGGATGCTGGTCTGGATGGAGAGGAAATGAAAGTTCAGAGGAAAGTGATGTCCTCCTTGGGTGTTTACTGCCTGTCCTGTCCTTTTCTTGTACTCATCTGACTCTCCTGAAAAATTGTCATGTATCTGGGATCTCTTGGTTACTGCATTTTTTAGAAGAAAATGCTGCAGGGCCTATCAGCTGCATCCCTTTTTTTTTTTTACTTTCCTGTAGGAAACTCTTTGCTACTCCCAGTTTTTCCCTTTCAGAAAGGTCTTGGCTTGTCCCCGAGGAGTAAAGGTTTCCCTCTGATTTCTCCTGGTTGCTGCACAGCTCAGTCAGATGGTCCTTCTGCCTGATGATGGGAATTTTGGATACTCGTTCCTTCTCCTTGTTTGCTCAGCACTTTTCTGGTGAGGGTTTTGCTCTTTCTAACCCAAAGAGGAGAGAGTTGAGGCTGATACATCCTAAAGGATGTTTGAAGTCCAGAGCCAGCTGGAAATGGAAATGCAGGTTTGTACCTCTCTGCTCCTTGAGCTCCACAGCCCTGCCTGTCAGAGGCAAATGTTGTTGCTTCTGGTACAAACTTTAATCAAGACCCTTTGCCAAAAAAAATCTTATTATCCTCTTCATGGTGGATCCTGAGGCCTGGTCAGTGGTACAGAAATGTGGAAGGGATTCAGTGCATGGTTGTGTTTTCCCAGCCTGGTGAGTCACTGTGTGGCACCAGAGCCTGTGACACTGCCCTGGAAGAGCCACTGTGAGTGTCAGTGCATTTGTTTCCATCTCTCATGGAACTGTAAGCTAACATTTCATGTTTTGCTACCATATAAATAAGGGGTCAGGCATGTGATTGTGCTGCTGTGCTCTAACAACCTACAATTATGTCAAATTCTGAAGCCCTTAACATAAGAGGGATATGGAGCTCCTGGAGAGAGTCCAGAGGAGGCCACAGAGATGATCCAAGGGCTGGAGCAGCTCTGCTCTGGAGCCAGGCTGGGAGAGCTGGGGTGTTCAGCCTGGAGAAGAGAAGGCTCCAGGGAGACCTTAGAGCACCTTCCAGGGCCTGAAGGGGCTCCAGGAAAGCTGGGGAGGGACTTGGGACAAGGACAGGGAGGGAGAGGACAAGGGGGATGGATTAAAACTGGCAGAGGGGAGATGGAGGTTGGACATGAGGAGGAAATTGTTTGCTGTGAGGGTGGTGAGAGCCTGGCCCAGGTTGGCCAGGGAAGCTGTGGCTGCCCCCTCCCTGGCAGTGTTGAAGGGCAGGTTGGATGGGGCTTGGAGCAACCTGGGCTGGAGGGAGGTGTCCCTGCCCGGGCAGGGGGTTGGGACTGGATGATCTTTAAGGTCCTTCCAACCCAAACAATTCCATGCTTCTATGTGTCATCTGTTCTGCAGCAGAGCTTTCTGCCCTCTAAATCCATAGCCAATTCAATACAAACTGCAATGGCTTTAGTCTTCTTGGAAGTTGGGTAAGTCTAGATGCAGTGTTGAGCATTCTGTAGCATTCCCAGATGCAGGAATATTTTTTCCAGATCTCCTTCCAAGCAGGACAGCTGATTTACAGACTTGGAGAAGTCTTCCAGCCTCTATCTCTGAACTTTGTGGGTCTCTGCCAGATGGCAGCATATTTAAATGGCTTTAAAATGGCTTTTTCTTTGTTTCAGAACAAAGAGTCTTCAATGAGGTGGAACTTGTCTGTGAATCAGGATGTTAATTGCCCACAATGAAAATCAAAACTACTTGCAGCCTGTTTCTGTGGCTGACCAGACAAAGGCTCCTCATCTGAGCATGGAGTTGTCTAGTGGTGGGAGGCTGAGAAGAGCAACATTCTCAGGAATGTTCAATCTCTCCATATGTTCTTTGTGAGGGAGGGGAGTGTTATTTGTTCCTCCACCCCCATGTGTCTGCTGATCTCTTGCTCCTCCACCTGCTCCTCGCATCCTGCTCTTGCTGGCCATGGGAAAGGTGGTCATCTGCTGAGCAGGCTGGGGAAAAGGATGAGTACTGGAGAACTGTGTCCAGTTCTGGAGCCCCCAAAATAAGAAGGATATGGAGCTGCTGGAGAGAGTCCAGAGGAGGCCACGGAGATGGTCCAAGGGCTGGAGCAGCTCTGCTCTGGAGACAGGCTGGGAGAGTTGGGGTGTTCAGCCTGGAGAAGAGAAGGCTCCAGGGAGACCTTAGAGCAGCTTCCAGGGCCTGAAGGGGCTCCAGGAAAGCTGGGGAGGGGCTTGGGACAAGGGCAGGGAGAAATAGGACAAGGGGGATGGATTAAATCTGGCAGAGGGGAGATGGAGGTTGGAGATGAGGAGGAAATTCTTGGGTGTGAGGGTGGTGAGAGCCTGGCCCAGGTTGCCCAGGGAAGCTGTGGCTGCCCCATCCCTGGCAGTGTTGAAGGGCAGGTTGGATGGGGCTTGGAGCAACCTGGGCTGGTGGGAGGTGTCCCTGCCCATGCAGGGGGCTGGATCTAGATGGTCTCTAAGATCCCTTCCATCCCAAACCAGTCTGGGATTCTGCCCTGTGCTGGTGCAGAAGGTGCTGAGCTGTCCTGCTCCCTCACGTTTTTACAGCTGTGCTGCAGAGGGACGGAGTGGATCTGCCAGTTGGCATCTCTGGTATGTTAGTGGAGGAACCAAGCCCATCATCTTCCAGGTGTGTTTGCAGCTTAGGTGGAGTTTTATTACCTTTCAAACCTACCCTCTTCCCTCTGCTGGTGTCTGGCTGCAGAAGTGTCTCCCACTGCCACATGGAGCTGGGAATGGTGATCCTGGCTGTTCCCTTTGGGTGTCTGCTCCAACGTGCAGCATTGATCATTCCCAGCTGCTCCAGTTGACAGTCTTGGGTTTCGTTCTTTCTCAGAATAGCAGAATTTTCCTGTTGGGATTGCTGCAGCAGTCAGCTTCTCCTGATCTCTTCCTGAGGACAGGGACATGGAAGTACTGTGGCTGCCCTGGTGACAAGGGCAGGGACCTCAAGGGCTGCAGCACATCTTGGGGTGTTTAGATCTGCTTTTACCTCCAGCCTTTCCCACAGAGAAGAGGACAAACCTGGATGTGTCAGATGGGTTCAAGTTCCTGATTAGTCACTGCTGTGATGCTGCAGCCAATTCCTGTGTATTTTTGAAAATCATTTTTGCTTTCCCCCTGAGTTAAGATGAAGCTCCTGGACATTTAAAGCTTTTCCCACCCCTCTGTGGTGGGGAGTACAGGGCTTGGAAATGATCTGTAGGTTCACTCAAGTCCTAACACAGATTTGAGGGAAAAACTAAAGAATCCAAGTGGACATATTTCATCTCTGGAGATCTTTTAAATTGTGATGCAGATGTTGAGGGGGATTTTTGTCTTCTCAACCACCAAGCTGTGAACCTGGTCTGGTGGGAGATGTCCCTGCCTGTGGCAGGAGGTTGGAATTAGATGATCTTTAAGGTCCCTTCCAACCTAAACCAGTCTGGGATTCGATGATTCTTAATTTGCTTGTTAAATTTAAATTTCCCTTTGTTAAATTTAGATTTCCCGTTGTTAAATGTATAATTCCCTTTGTTAAATTTAAATGAAATGAGAAAACACTCTTTCTGCTCCTACCTGCTTCCTGGTAGCTTTAGTAGAGAGGAACTGCAACGGAATTGTGTTTTATTACACCTCTGGTGAGATGCTGTCAGCTCAGGCTCTCTCTCTGGAATTCCCTTTCCTCCCGGGACAGTGCAGCTCCCACCCCAGTTAGAGTACCACGCTCTCCCATTCCTCACCTCCCGGGTTTGCATTTTGCAGGCTCAGGTGTCTTGTCACCTCCTAGATCCAGTTCAGGAGGCGAAACCCTCCGGGTTTTGCCATCCGTGGTTCCCCCGAGCCCTTCCTCGAGCAGAGCAGCCCGGCTTCCCTCTCTCCTCTCTGCCCAGCTTTTCTCTCTTCTCGCTTCCACTCGGTGCGAGGAAGGAGCGAGGGGTGTTGATGATTTGGATTATGCAGCTAAGTGGCTGGAGCGTGCCTGGCTGTCTCCTCCCCTTCCTGAGCTTCGCCTCTGGAATGACAGGCATTCCTGCGTGAAGGGAGCTGGCACCGACCTCTAGTTATGAGAATCAAGTGCCCTGTCGTGGGCTCCGGGGAGAGCAGGACCTTGTGCTGGACCCTCTAAACCCAACGCCTGAGACTTGGCAGTTCCTCCATCCCCAGCCTCCTTCCCAACCCGAAGCGTGGATTTCTCATGTGAAAGGACTCGAGTGCTCTCGCAGGGGTTTGGTTGTGGTTTTTTTTTTCCTTTCCTCCCCTCTCTCCTGCCTCCTCCCGGAGAGCAGCTTAGAAAAGAATCTCATGGGGCAGCCGCACTTCTCCCGACCGGTAAATCCAGCTGCTTTTGGTGAGTAATGGAGGGTAAGGGAGACAGAGGGAACTTTGGGGCTGTGGCAGGGCAGGATTGCAGGTGAAACGGAGGTGTTGGGAGGAGGGGAGTGTGTGGGGCTTGTGTAACCTGTGCCTGGCTCAGGACCTGGGGGGAGAAACCAGAGAAATAATTCCCATTTCCTTCCTTTCTCGTGTCACATGGGATTGCTGTGCAACATGCTCTGATCCACGGGCAGGCTGCAGTTTTGAGGGGCAGCCTCTGTCTTACATGGCCAGGTTCAGGGATATTAACTTTGCAAAGCACTTGGACAGTGGTAAAATTCACTGGCGTGGGACAGGAGCCAGTCCTGCTGGTCTGCCTGGACCAGAGCTGCCCAGAATTGCCCCCATGGGTGGGATGTCACCCAGCTTTTGGAGGCAGCTGTAGCAGTTTTGGAGGGAGAAGAGGCTTGGCAGTTCCTGCTTGTTTTCTCACTCTACCCTGAGAAGTGTTGGAGTAACTGGCAGGTTGGAGCAAACACTGCTTTGCTTTATGTCTGGAATTAGCTCTGTGTGTAGGTCAGTGTTATTCCCAGGGCTCTCTCAGGTGCTGGGACCACCATGCTGTGGCTCTCAGGGGAGACTGAGGTTGGACATGAGGAGGAAATTCTTGGGTGTGAGGGTGGTGAGACCCTGGCCCAGGTTGCCCAGGGAAGCTGTGGCTGCCCCATCCCTGGCAGTGTTGAAGGGCAGGTTGGCTGGGGCTTGGAGCAAGCTGGGCTGGTGGGAGGTGTCCCTGCCCATGCAGGGGTTGGGACTGGATCATCTTTAAGGTCCCTTCTATTCCTTTCTCTCCTCCCAACTTACTGTCCCCCCTCTGGGCTGAGTTACTCTCATCCTTGAAGTGGGATGATCTGATTTTTAGAGGAACACTTGACATTTGCACTTGGAGAGCTCCCTCAGATACAGGTTATTTTTTTACACTCTTTTTCACTTTTGCAACTTGGAACCTTCCAAGTATTTTTGTGGCTCAGATGAACCCAGTGTTTCTCTTCCCCCCCACCCTAGACTCCAGCTTGTCTTGTTCAGGAGCTGCTAATTGAGAGAGTGGAAGGGAGAAGTAAAACTTGTCTTCTCCATGATGTCAGTGGAGATGAACAGCATCTTCTCCTTGGAGTTAGGAACAAACCTGGTCAGTCCTGGGCTCTTTCTCTCATTAGGCATCAGAGATGGTGGTAATAGTCAGGGGGGAGTGGACACATATTGTCCTGTGCCCAAGACTGGAGGCCAGCAGACCTGGTGGTAGTTTCCTCCACTGCTCATTTCTATCTGAAGTCTTTTCTTCATGGCAGAGCTTGCATAGTCCCTACTGAATAAACTGTGAGCTTGCAGAGATGGTTCTTTCAGGATGCTGTTGAAAAGAAAAGTCTTGTGAAGATTTTGGTGGTTAGAAATGTACAAAAGACAGAGAAGCTGGTGGCTGGGCTGGTTTTGTGACCACAGTGTTTTATTGCTTGAAGGTCAGGATTCATATCTTCCCTGGACCACTCAGGAAATGCACATGATGTTTTTAAAGCTGTTATAGGAAACTAGAAACATTTACCTAAAGTGCTTTATTTTAGGGTTTTTTTGGTACTTTAACCTTACCAGCATTTCCCACCAAGGAGTCTTTGTTTGCATTTTGAGTTGTAGCTCTTTGAAAGCTTTTGTTTTCTGGATTCTTCACTGCTCTGCCCAGCACAACAAAGCCCAAGGAGCTGCATGATTATTCTCCAGCCTGTGCATCAACATGAGTTGGCAACAGGAGGGTTTGTTGCAGTCCCGTGGGGTGAGGTTGGTCCTGCTGTAGCACTGGGTCTGGGCTGTGTTGCAGAACAGGCTGCTGGACGTCCAGCCTTAGGTGTGTCATGAGCTGCCACATTTTTAGAAGAAGCTCCTGATGCAGCTTCTGGGCTTGTGTGACAGCAGAGCTTCAGGGGGGTTGATGTAGGAAAAGAAAGGTGATAAAGCAGAAGTGCTCGGACTTGCTGGGGCATTGCTGGAGAGCTGTGTCCACTTCTGGAGCCCCCAAAATAAGGACATGGAGCTGCTGGAGAGAGTCCAGAGGAGGCCACGGAGATGATGGGAGGGCTGGAGCAGCTCTGCTCTGGAGCCAGGCTGGGAGAGTTGGGGTGTTCAGCCTGGAGAAGAGAAGGCTCCAGGGAGACCTGAGAGCACCTTCCCGGGCCTGAAGGGGCTCCAGGAAAGCTGGGGAGGGAAGTGGGACAAGGGCAGGGAGGGAGAGGACAAGGGGGATGGATTAAAACTGGCAGAGGGGAGATGGAGGTTGGACATGAGGAGGGAATTCTTGGGTGTGAGGGTGGTGAGAGCCTGGCCCAGGTTGCCCAGGGAAGCTGTGGCTGCCCCATCCCTGGCAGTGTTGAAGGGCAGGTTGGATGGGGCTTGGAGCAGCCTGGGCTGGTGGGAGGTGTCCCTGCCCATGCAGGGGGTTGGGACTGGATCATCTTTAAGGTCCCTTCCAGCACAGACCAGTCTATGATTCTATGGCTCATTCTGCAAGGACCTAAACTAGATGCAGAATGTGTTTAATTTTTTTATTACTGTGCATTAGAGGTGCCACCATCTCCTGTATCTTCTCTATGAGAGATGATCCTTGGTGAAAGAAATGCTTTTTATTTATTCATGTTGGTGCCTGAAGTCTCTACTGTGCCTTTTTCTAGGTGAGTTGCTGTACAAAAGGGTAACCTGGGGCTTGATCTCTGAAGATGAGTTAACTATCTCTGCTCATGTGATGGCTTTACTTCCCTGGGACCATAGTGTGACCATTGAACCATTACATTTCTAAGTTGGTGGTTCCCAAAGGTCAGCTAGATGGTGTGAACACGTGTGGTATTTTGAATTGAGCCCATGGATCCTGGCTCTGTTGGTTTTGACCCACTGGGAGTGGTGGTGGCAGTGAGAGCTTCATCATCTTTGGTAGGAACGGCAGCCCCAAGGCTGACACAAGGGAGAGATTTAGACATGAGGAGGAAATTCTTGGCTGTGAGGGTGGTGAGAGCCTGGCCCAGGTTGCCCAGGGAAGCTGTGGCTGCCCCATCCCTGGCAGTGTTGAAGGGCAGGTTGGATGGGGCTTGGAGCAACCTGGGCTGGTGGGAGGTGTCCCTGCCCATGCAGGGGATTGGATCTAGATGATCTTTAAGGTCCTTTCCAACCCCAACCATTCCATGATTCTATGATCTGACCCAGGACATCTTGAGGAGCACAACCCATGCTTTCCTGGGGTGAGGTGCAGAAGCTGCAGTAGCTGTTTAATCCTGGAGCTCTGCTCAGCCAGGGCTCTGTCACAGACCCTTGTGTTCGATGTGACCTTCTGATGTCCAGGTGTCTCCCTGGGGCTCTCCCTGCTCCAAGGTCCCTTTTCTGTAGAGAGCACTTCATGTCCTTTTTTGCAGAAAGGTTAAACAAGGTCGTGCTTTGGCATGGGAGCACAACAGAGACCTGCTTGTTGGTAAGCTCTTGACCTTCTAGTGAGGACTCTGCTGGGTTCACCTAGACCTGCATAACCTCATTTCACCTTTTTCACAATTTCTAGGTGGCTTTTCCAGCCTGGGCCAGCAGTGAGGGTGAGGCTGCTCTCTTGGACAAAAGGGCCTACAGGATAGCTGGGGAGGGGCTTTTCACCAGAGAGGGCAGTGAGAGGACAAGGGCTGGTAGTTTTCAACTGAAAGAGGGGAGATTAAGGTTAGATATCATGGAGAAGTTCAGCCCCACGAGGGCAGCAAGGCACTGGCCCAGGTTGCCCAGGGAAGCTGTGGAAGCCCCATCCCTGGAGGGGTTGAAGGGCAGGTTGGATGGGGCTTGGAGCAACCTGGGCTGGTGGGAGGTGTCCCTGCTCAGAGCAGGGAGATTGGAACCTGATGATATTTAAGGTCCCTTCTAGCCTGAACCATTCTGTGATTCTCTGACTTGTCATGCAGGTAAACAGCCATGGTGCTCAGCAAGGGCTGGGTCAAGTGAGTACACCAGCCTCCTGATGCTTCTCACCCTTCTCTAAAGTTCACTTTGTGGTTTTTTGCCCTGTTTCTCCCCCCAGCGCTCTGTTGTGGTCCCTCAGGAGTCTCCCAGTGCATGACTTGGGTAAGGAGGAGGTTCTGCCCTGCATTGCAGAGCAGCTGAGGAACCCTCCTGTTCCTTGTAGGGCAGAGCAAGAGGAGACACCCAGAGCCCACCTTGCCCAGGCCCCCTTCACACCCAAGGCAGCTGTGGCAAGAAGTGTCCTCACTGACCGTTTCATGGAAATTTGAGCTGGAAATGGGTGGTGAATGGAAGGGAAGCTCCTTTCTGAGGGAGTGTGAGCTCTATCTGATGTGACCAATCACTGAACAATGAGGTTATTTTAAAGACAGATCAGTAAAGCACCTACAGCTGCTGATCCACCCACTAATTAGCACTGATGGCAATTCATAATTGCATCACAACAGACTGTTTTAAATGTCTATGTCCATGTGATAATTATGGATGGGAAGAGGAAGAGGGCTGTGGAAGGGCAGGACAAGCTCTGCTGGGAGCAGCCCGTGTTGCAGAGCTGGGCAGGGTGAATCCCAGTTTGTACTGGAGGGAAATTGCTTCTGTGGCCATTGTTTTGGGCTTTTTATTTTTTTCTGGTAGGCTGTGGTGGTCTCAGGAAACTCCCACTGTTGGGTAACATGTACTGAGAGGGTGGTGAGAGGACAAGGGGAGGGATGGATTAAAAGTGGGAGAGGGGAGATGGAGGTTGGACATGAGGAGGAAATTCTTGGGTGTGAGGGTGGTGAGAGCCTGGCCCAGGTTGCCCAGGGAAGCTGTGGCTGCCCCATCCCTGGCAGTGTTGAAGGGCAGGTTGGATGGGGCTTGGAGCAACCTGGGCTGGTGGGAGGTGTCCCTGCCCATGCAGGGGGTTGGATCTAGATGATCTTTAAGGTCCCTTCCAACCTGAACCATTCTATGATTCTATTTGGACTGTGAGTTTCTGCTGAGAAGGGGTAAATCCCAGACTGGTTTGGGTTGGAAGGGACCTTAAAGATCATCTAGATCCAACCCCCTGCATGGGCAGGGACACCTCCCACCAGACTAGCTATGTTGTGTATGATATGACTGTCTCTTGTGTGGCTGTTTTTAGACACAGAACTGATAATAAACCATCAAACTCGAGTGTTTTCTTGTTGGACAAGACCTGCACAGCCCAGCACGGCTGGTGGAGTCTGATGGCAGAGAAACAGGAGCTGAGTTATTGGATATCAGTGCTGGAGGACATTGTGAAACGAGGCTCGTGAGGTGCCCTGTGTTCCTGCAGCTCCAGGCAGTCGGGCACCTGGTGTGAAACTCCACCCAGGGATGGTATTTGGTGTGACAGCCAGCCTTGGGCTGCAGAAGCTGCTGGAGGAGGTTCTTCTGCCTGCAGGAAAACTCCCCTCTGGGCTCTCCTCCACCCTCCCTGCTCTCAGTTGCTCCTGGTCTGCAGATACCAGGTGTCTCCTGCGGTTTCAGTTCATCCTTTCTGCTCGCTCTTCTTCCACGGCTGCTCGGAGGTGGCTGTGGGAATGCTCGTCATGGAATTGTCATCAAATCATGGAATGGTTTGGGTTGGAAGGGACCATGAAGACCATCTAGATCCAACCCCCTGCATGGGCAGGGACACCTCCCACCAGCCCAGGCTGCTCCAAGCCCCATCCAACCTGCCCTTCAACACTGCCAGGGATGGAGCAGCCACAGTTTCCCTGGGCAGCCTGGGCCAGGGTCTCACCACCCTCACAGACCAGAATTTCCTCCTCATGTCCAACCTCCATCTCCCTCTCCCACTTTTAATCCATCCCCCTTGTCCTCTCCCTCCCTGCCCTTGTCCCAAGTCCCTCCCCAGCTTTCCTGGAGCCCCTTCAGGCCCTGGAAGGTGCTCTAAGGTCTCCCTGGAGCCTTCTCTTCTCCAGGCTGAACACCCCAACTCTCCCAGCCTGTCTCCAGAGCAGAGCTGCTCCAGCCCAAGGATCATCTCTGTGGCCTCCTCTGGACTCTCCAGGAGCTCCATGTCCTTATGCTGGGTGCTCCAGAGCTGGACACAGCTCTCCAGGGGGTCTCCCCAGAGCAGAGCAGAGGGGACAATCCCCTCCCTGGCCCTGCTGCCCACGCTGCTGGGGATGCAGCCCAGGACACGGGTGGTTTCTGGGCTGCAAGAAAGTCATTCTCCTAATTAGAAATGAAGACATCACAGCTGGCTGAAGATTCTGATCATTAATCCACGGACTTTATGGTTGAGTTTACCTTTAATAACTTCTTTTGCTTTGTGACACCTCGGGTGGCAGACACGACAGAAAGTTCCATTCCTAAGAGCAATTCAGGGGAGGGATGTATGTGGAGGGAGCTTGATGGAACTGTCTTCAGCTCCATTCCTGCTCCTTGAAAAAATGAGGGAAGTGCCTTTCTGTGGCACTTGGGATCCAAATTCAGGCCACAGCAAGGCCTGCCAGGGCCTGGTGAACTTTGGCAACGCTCTGGTGAACAAAGTGAATGCTGCTTTTTAGAATGACATGTACAACTCCAGGGCTGATGTGAAGGAAAGTGCCTCAGAACATCCAGACAATTCCTTTTGGCTTTCTGGGAACTTGAAATACCTTTTTTTTTGGTCCTCATTTTCACCCACTCTCTCTCAGCAGAAAATCACAGATTAGAAGGCACAGAAGAATCCCAGATCAGGGCTGACATCTTGTGTGTTACTTTCCACCCGTTTTCTCTCCTCTTATGAAGCCAGATTTTTTGTTAAGAAGCTGAATTGATCTGGTTTTCTCAAAGCAAAAGTTGGCTTGCATCAGCTTTTTGTGGGTTCTGAGTGAGCTTTTCTGTTAGGGGGGCTGGTTAAAAAGAAGTAATAGAGCCAAAAACCAAGGAGCAAAACCCCATCACCCACCAGTGTGTGGAATCTGGAATCTGGGAGTGAGAGGAGAGAAGCCTGAACAGAGCTGGGAGGGTTGTGAGTTTTAGGGTGAAGGCCAAAATGGTCACAATCAGCTTTGAAAATAAGCTTTTCTTGCTGGTTAGCACAGTGTGGCCACTCCAGGATGAGTCCTGGGCTGGTTTTCTTCATCATTTGGTTAAATATTGCACTTCTCATGTGTGATCTTCTGAGGAGGAGCTGGGGGTGTCCAGCCTGGAGACAAGGAGGTGAGGGGAGACCTGCTGGCTCTGCAGCTGCCTGAGGGGAGGTTGGAGCCAGGGGGTTGGTCTCTGCTCCCCAGGATCAAGTGGTGGGACAAGAGGAAATGGCCTCAGGTTGCACCAGGGGATGTTTAGATTGGACATAGGGAACAATTTCTTCCCCAAAGGGTTGTCAGACCCTGGCCCAGGCTGCCCAGGGCAGGAGTGGAGTCCCCATCCCTGCAGGGATTTCAAAGCCCTGTAGATTTGGTGCTGAGGGACATGGTTTGAGCGTTGGACTCAGTAGAATTGGTTAATGGTTGGTAGAGTTGGGTTATGATTGGACTCAATGATCTTAAGGTCTTTTCCAACCAGAATGACTCTGTGATCTAGAGTCTCCTGCTGAAACTCTCTCCATCTGCCCCTGCTAACATGCTCCTTGTTGCTCTTCTCTTCCCTATTATTGATGGATCTTCCATTTCTTTTCTGCTCAGACTGGAGAACTGGGGCAGGCCTGTCCTGCAGTGTTGCTTGTGACAGTGTTCTGCAAGTGACAGCTTGTCCCCAGCCCAGGGCTCCCCACCTTGATCCTTCCTGGGACCCAAAATCCCAAGCTAGGAAGCACTCCAGGGTTGCTCTTCCCCATGTTGACAGGAATCTGCTTCTTCACATCTGGATCTGTATCCTTGGTGGATATTTGTAGGGTACAGCAGATACATCATCAGCTCTTTGTCCTCTCTGCAAAATGGCTTTCCCTTAGAATTCCTTTCCCAATCTCTTAGCCTCAGGAGATGGGATTCTTGGCTGAACTTTCCCGGTAGCCTAGAGGGTATTGTCTTCTGCAGGCACATCATACAGCCTGGCTTCAAGTTGACTGAGAGGTCTCTTGTGATCTCAGAAGGTCTGAAAACTCCAGAACATTTAAGATCCTCAAAACCAAGATGTGCAAATGCAGCTTGGAATGTGGCACCTTGGCTGGGGGGGCTGGCAGGGCTGTCGTGGGGCTGGAGGATGTCCCAGGGCTCTGTCCCCAGTGTTGGATGTTTTCACATCCAACCACAGAGTGGTGGGTTGGAAGGGACCTCTGGAGATCATCTAGTCCAACCCCCTGCCAGAGCAGGATCCCCTGGAGCAGATCCCACAGGAACATGATCAGTCTGGAATGTCTCCAGGGATGGAGACTCCACAGCCTCCCTGGGCAGCCTGTCCCAGGGCTCTGGTACCCTCGTGGTCAAGAAGTCTTTTCTCTGATTCAGGTTCAACCTCCTGTGCTCCAGTTTGTCCCATTGCCCCTTGTCCTGTCACTGGACACCTCCGAGCAGAGTCTGGCCCGTCCTCCTGCCACCCCCTGTAGATATTGACCAGCACTGATCAGATCCCCCCTCAGCCTCCTCCTCTCCAGCTGAGCAGCCCCAGCTCTCCCAGCCTCTCCTCACAGGCAGATGCTCCAGTCCCCTCAGCATCTCGGTGGCCTGTTCTGGGCTCTCTCCAGTAGCTCTTTGACCTTCCTGAACTGGGAATCCCAGAACTGGACCCAATTCTTCAGGTGCAGCCTCACCAGAGCAGAGGGGCAGGAGAACCTCCCTGACCTGCTGGCCACACTCTTCTTGATGCCCCCCAGGAGGCCACTGGCCTTCTTGGCTGGCTCATGGGGGCACATTGCTGGCTCATGGTCAGCCTGTTGTCCACCAGGACTCCCAGGTCTTTTTCTGCAACTCCCCGTGGGTGCTCCTGTCTTTGGCAGTGCTGAAGCCAAGGGACTTCTGGTCTGCTAAGACCCCCACCTGGCTTCACGGAGGCTTTGCACCTCGATTCTGCTGATCCTGTGTTCCCTCATGTTTCAACCAATACCCAGAAAACAGCAACACCAGGGAAGCCAGAACTGAGTGTCACCAGCTTGGAGATTCATGCTCTGGTTCTGCTTCAGAAATTGTTTCTTGATGAGCTGCTCTTTTTTGTGTTGCACTAAGTCAGGCTATATTTTTTTTTCCCCATGTCCTTTCCCTCCTCCATGTCCTTCTTGTGTTGTTCTCCAGAGACCTCGGGTACAGTAGGTGGAGTGCAGGCCTGTATTGTGTTGCTTTCCTGTGTAGTTGTTGCTCTTGGCCAGCTTTGCTTGCCTTATTTATAGAGGGGAAAGAAACCAAAGAGGCTCAGTGGTAGGAGAGACAGCTGGTGGAGTGGACCTGGGTGTGTGGACAGCCATGGAAGTTGGCTCTGCAGCCTGGAAGATGTTTGTGTTCATGTAATGACTTGTGTCTGGCACCAGTTGCTTCCAACTGAAGATAGGGAAACTGTAGCAAAGTGTTTGGATTCCTGGGGTGAAGCTGTGACATGGAGAGTCAGCACAGGAAGGACATGGAGCTGCTGGAGAGAGTCCAGAGGAGGCCATAGAGAGGATCCAAGGGCTGGAGCAGCTCTGCTCTGGAGACAGGCTGGGAGAGTTGGGGTGTTCAACCTGGAGAAGAGAAGGCTCCAGGGAGACCTTAGAGCAGCTTCCAGTGCCTGAAGGGGCTCCAGGAAAGCTGGGGAGGGGCTTGGGACAAGGGCAGGGAGGGATGGATGAGGGGGGGGATGGATGAAAACTGGCAGAGGGGAGATGGAGGTTGGAGATGAGGAGGGAATTCTTGGGTGTGAGGGTGGTGAGAGCCTGGCCCAGGTTGCCCAGGGAAGCTGTGGCTGCCCCATCCCTGGCAGTGTTGAAGGGCAGGTTGGATGGGGCTTGGAGCAACCTGGGCTGGTGGGAGGTGTCCCTGCCCATGCAGGGGGTTGAGAATGGATGATCTTTAAGGTCCCTTCCAACCCAGACCAGTCTATGATTCTATGAAATTTAAGCTAATCCTTGTGTCATTAGAAAGACTCTTACCAGTGACCCTCTGTCACCAACAGACACCCACTTCCACCCCCAGCTCCTGTCCAATGCTGGTGGGTCACCTGGAGGCACATGAAGTCTTGCTGCATTCTTTGCATGATCCTGCATCACCCTTTCCTAGTGTGCAAGGGGCTGGTTGGGGGAGGTGGCACTTGTCACCTGCAGCCCAAAGGTGACTTCTTGGTTCTTTTTTTCCCTGCAGCTGAAGAGGTGGATCACCCCCCAGGTGACACCAGCATGGGGGTAGATGTTTTGGAATCGGGTGACACCACACCTCCTACCAAGAGGAAAAGCAAGTTTTCAAGCTTTGGCAAGATCTTCAAACCCTGGAAATGGAGGAAAAAGAAAAGCAGTGACAAATTTAAGGAGACTTCAGAAGGTAATGGCAGCGGGAGGGGGGGTTGGTGGGGAGTCCCTTCCTCAGCTTGGGAATCCTGCCATTAGCCATCTGGCTAGTGAAGAGGGGCTTGCTGTCCCAAGCCTGAGTGGTGATGGGCTGGCACCTGCAGTCTCTCCAGGAACACCTGGCCATGGAGCAGGAGTTTGAGACAAACAAATTCCTTTCTGGGAAGGAACCTCCCCAAGCAGCTCTGGGGAGGGAGGGTTTGCTCCACCCTGCTGCTGTGAAGTGCAGGTCTGAACCTGCAGGCCCTCCTCCCTCCTCTTAATCCCTTCCAAACCAGTGAAATCTGAAGCCCTTTTCTTTCCTCCAGTGGATCCCTTTAAAATTAAAAAAAAAAAAAAGTGACTTCTTGACCTTCTGACTTGCCCTGTTTTCTGAGTGCTGTGTTTTTTTTGTTCAATTTAATGTCAGTTTTAGAACGAAAGATTTCGATGCGAAAGCCAAGAGAGGAGCTGGTAAAAAGAGGGGTTCTGTTGGAAGACCCTGAGCAGGGTGAGTCTACAAATGAACTTCTCCTCCTGACTGTGACCTGTGTAGCTGATCTTCCTCTGGCAGAACCTCACCCTTGGAGCTACTCTTTCTTTTGGGAGACAAATTTCAGGGCTCTTTTCTGTGCTCAAGAATCTCTCTCATCTGCACCTGGCAAGGAGGGCAGCCTGTGCAGCTGGGGAGATGTTGTTAAGAAAGAACAGTGTCTGGCTTGGACATCTCTCTTTCTGCTGCCAGGAGGAGGAAAGGGGTGTTCTGTTGTCACTTGCTATCCCGTCCCTTTTGGACCTGTCCCACTCCAGCCACCTTGTCTTATCCTGCTGAGCTCCTCGTCACACTCCAGCTTGTTCTGGTCATGCTCCAAACTACCTGCTACGTTTGAAAGCCTTAGGCTTGGAAAAAGAAACTGACTGATGACATTTGAGCTGCCTGGGTAGAGGAGGTTCCTCAAAGAATTATAGAGAAGATGCTTCGTGGTGTGGTGTCACAGTCACAGGATCACAGAGTGGTGGGGTTGGAAGGGACCTCTGGAGATCATCTAGTCCAACCCCTGCTAGAGCAGGATCCCCTAGAGCAGATCCCACAGGAACACGTCTAGGTGGGTTGGGAATGTCTCCAGGGCTGGAGACTCCACAGCCTCCCTGGGCAGCCTGTCCCAGGGCTCTGTCACCCTCAGGGGCTGAGCTCAGCCAGCTTGCCCTGCTGTTAAAGAAGCCTTGTCCCCTTTTCTGTCACCCTTGATGTCTCTGAGTTGGGGCCATCCTGCTGAAGTAACTTCTCAGCCAGATCAGCCCAAGCACACTGAGATGGATGCACCCAAGCAGCCAGCAGCAGTTTGTGGGTCACTGTGAGTGCTGGTGAACCACAGGGGTCCTTTCTGCTCAGGAGTATTGGAGCAGTACATGAAGCTTGGACATGCCTGTAAGACAGGAGGAAATTGTTTGCTGTGAGGGTGGTGAGACCCTGGCCCAGGCTGCCCAGGGAAGCTGTGGCTGCCCCATCCCTGGCAGTGTTGAAGGGCAGGTTGGATGGGGCTTGGAGCAGCCTGGGCTGGTGGGAGGTGTCCCTGCCCATGCAGAGGGGTTGGATCTAGATGATCTCTAAGGTCCTTCCAACCCAAACCCATCTGGGATTCTGTGATCTGCCCACCTGGCTGCATGTTGGGTGCTGTAGGTACAAGAGAAGTGGGTGGTGGGAGAGCAGCCCACCCACCCAGGTGGCACTGTGGCCTTGGGCTTACAGCTCAGAAGATGTTCTGCAGAGGCAGCCTTAACCTACTGCAGATTTCAGAGTTCTTCTAAAGAAGACACAACATGGAAATGTGAAAGTGAAAAAGTAGGGTTAGGACCAAACCACTGAAAGCAAAACTGAGAGGAAAAGTCTGAGCACAGTTGTTTGCAGCTACACTGTAATGAAAGGTCATCTACAACCACCCCAGGGTGGAAATGCTGACCTGGAGGAAGAGTTCACCAGGTTAGAAAGGTGTGTGAGGCCACAGGTTGAAAGTGTAGAAGAGATCAAAGGCTTTGGGTAGCAAACTTCCAGCTGGAGATGATCTTCCAGCCTGTGAGGGTGTAAGGGAAGTGTGGCTAAGAGGTGGAATTATTTTCTGCTTTGAGTCATCTGATCTGGCTTAAGACACAGAAGATGGCAATAATCTGGACAAAGTGCAGGCCCCAGGAATGAGGGAGCAGTTGGTGTTGTCAAGAGGGTTAGATTAGAAAGCTCATTATCTTAATCCCTTCTGTGAGTTTAAGATACTGGGGCAGTCATGAGATGGTGGTGCTGGGTTGTGGTTGCTGGGGGTTTCAAAACCTGCTCTTGCAAGGTCAGGGAAGCTTTTTAGGCAAGTTCTTCAGGGAAAAAAATGCTGGAAAACCCAGAGAGGCTGTGGAGTCTCCATCCCTGGAGACATTCCAGACCCACCTGGATGTGTTCCTGTGGGATCTGCTCTAGGGGATCCTGCTCTAGCAGGGGGTTGGACTGGATGATCTCCAGAGGTTCCTTCCAACCCCAGCACTCTGGGGTTCTGTGATGCAGTGCTGTGCTGCTTTGTTGGGCTCTCAGCTTCAGCTCCTTGGTGTTGCTGTGCTTTCCTCTGGACCAGCAGTTTGAGAAGGCAGAGAGAAGCGGGTTGTGACTCCATGGTAGCTCAGCAGTGTCTCCATCTCATGCTTTCTGAGTGTTTTCAGTTTGCTTCTCTCCCCTCTGTCCCCTTGCAGATGGTGAAGAACCAGACAAGCTGAACCCACCTGCCCTGAAGAATGGCCACACGGTCCCCATTGGTGGTCCGGGGGTTTGTAACCTGACCAGCCAGGAGGAAGAGGACACAAAGCCATCCAGCCTTAGGAAGCCTGTTCCAGCTGAGGAACCAAAGAAAAGGCAGGGTAAGAAACCAGAGGTGTGCAAAATTGGTTGCTTCAGATTCTCCCAGGACCAGATTTGAGTCCTCACCTGGTTCTTCCCACCCCTCTCTGAGCCCTGCAGTCCCAAACCAAGCTGTCTCACCTTGCAGGCTCCTCCAGCAGCCACTCTGGGCCTGAACTGGAACCACCTCAGGAGCCCTATGTTCCCAGACAACCTCTGCTTCCTCCAAAAAGACCTCCCTCCACTTCCCAGGAGGCAAACGAAGCACAGGCCAAGGATCCAACACCTTCCAGCAGCTCTGCAAGAACTGCCCCCTCCAGCACAGCCCCTGGCGTGACAAAGACAGTGAATTCTACAGCTGCCCCTACCCCAGCCCCCAGGACTCTGCCCCCTGCTCTTGCCAGTGCCAACACTACTGCTCCCACCAGTACAACCAGCACAGCTCCTGCCAAACAGCCTCCTGTCCCTCCTCCCAAACCTGCCAACAGAAACAGCAACTCAGTCATAGGTAAGTGCCTCCATCTGATGGTTTTATTGGCACAAAAAGGATGTGGACAGGCTGGAGAGGGTCCAGAGAAGGGCCATGGGGATGATCAGAGCACTGAAGGACCTGCCAGTTGAGGAGAGGTTGAGAGAGCTGGGTTGGTTCAGCCCTGAGAAGGCTCAGGGGAGACCTTATCACCCTGTCCCAGTCCATAAAGGGTGGCTGCCAAGGGGATGGAGACTGCCTTTTTAGAAGGAGTCCCATGGAAAAGCCAGAGGG
Organism: Apus apus; assembly: GCF_020740795.1. Classification (NCBI taxonomy): domain Eukaryota; kingdom Metazoa; phylum Chordata; class Aves; order Apodiformes; family Apodidae; genus Apus; species Apus apus. Next base: position 3,364,121 of record NC_067302.1, on the reverse strand, counting down.
TGATGGGTACAGGTTATTCCTGAGGAAATTCCCACTGGACTCCCAAAGAAAATTGTTCACCATGAGGACAGTCAGACATTGGAATAATCTCATAGAATCCCAGACTGGTTTGGGTTGGAAGGGACCTTAAAGATCATCCAGTCCCAACCCCCTGCATGGGCAGGGACACCTCCCACCAGCCCAGGCTGCTCCAAGCCCCATCCAACCTGCCCTTCAACACTGCCAGGGATGGGGCAGCCACAGCTTCCCTGGGCAACCTGGGCCAGGCTCTCACCACCCTCACACCCAAGAATTTCCTCCTCATCTCCAACCTCCATCTCCCCTCTGCCAGTTTTAATCCATCCCCCTTGTCCTCTCACTGAGACAACCTCCATCCAGTCGATGCCTGTTCCTGTTTCACAGGCCACCTGCTGATGTGTCTGGTGCATGAGCAGAGGCTGGGACAGCTCAGGAGGGACATTCCTGGGGTGATCCATCAGAGAGGTCCACTGCTCTCACAGAAACTGGTGGAGTTGCCCAGGGGTGGTGTGGGAGGCAGTGGTGGAGCTGGTGTGCAGGTTACCATCTGAAGGACAAACTGCACCTCTGTCCTGCTCAGGGCTGCTCCTTGCTCCAGCAGGTTTTGCAAGTGACCTTGCTGTGGTATCACACACCCCTCTATGTCAGACCAGCTCGATTAGTCTGGCCATGCCTGAACACTCCATGAAATACTTTCTTGTTTTCTTTAAGCTGCTTGCACACATCAGAGATGGTATTTGAAGTGCCCCAGCACTAATTGCAGGAGGTGCTTGGGGAACAAAAGGAGGCTGAAGACAGCAGTTGATCAAACACACATTAATAGAATCGTGTAATGGTTTGGGTTGGAAGGGACCTTAAGATCATCTAGTTACACCCCCTGCATGGGCAGGGACACCTCCCACTAGACCAGGTTGCTCCAAGCCCCATCCAACCTGCCCTTGAACACATAGGTTGGACATGAGGAGGAAATTCTTGGCTGTGAGGGTGGTGAGACCCTGGCCCAGGTTGCCCAGGGAAGCTGTGGCTGCCCCATCCCTGGCAGTGTTGAAGGGCAGGTTGGATGGGGCTTGGAGCAACCTGGGCTGGTGGGAGGTGTCCCTGCCCATGCAGGAGGTTGGATCTAGATGATCTTTAAGGTGCCTTCCAACCCAAACCATTCCATGGTTCTATGCTATGATTCTATGTGGTGAGTCCTTGCACTGGGTTTATCACACTGCAGGGAGACAAGTTAGCCCAGGAGTGCTTAGAGCAGCACCCAGCCCTCTCCTGTCTCCTCTCCCTTCAGGCAGATACTTGGTCCCTTTCAAAATCTTACCCCAAGGTGACCATGCTGGGTACTGCCAGAGTCAAGCACCCCTGTGGAGACACTGGAATCCCTCGGGGCTGAGGGCACTGGAGCTGAGGCCACTCGGTATTTTGCACCATCTGGCCCTTAATCTACAAGGGGAAAGTCTGAAAATGCAAAACATCCCAAAAATGTGCCCACCTCTCTCCAGCTATGCAGCCTTATCTGGGTGAGACGCTCCTCACTCACAGCACCCTCTTGTGGTGTCTGAGGCTGCGGGTTCCTCCGAGCTCCCTCCTGGGGCCACCCCTGTGACCAGGTGACATGTGCAGTAAACCTGATCCTCCTCCAGGTAGGCAAAACCTTTGCAAGCCCGAGGAGCCATCGAGACTTGAATATATCCTGAATTAAGAGCAGTCTTCACTCCTGCAACTTCTTCCCTAGGAACCTGAGGTTGCCTCCTGTGGGCATTTCCCATGAGACGTGGTCCCCATTCCTCCCTCTCTCCCAAACAGCAGAAAAAATCTGTGCAGACTCGAGGCTCTTAAATGTTTTTGGAAGTTTTGCTCTTTATTTTGTAGGTGATATGGGGGCTTCAGGGACAGAGCACAGAGGGAGTAGAGCAGAAGCCCATCTTTGAAGGGGCAGGAGCTGCTGGCACTGAGGTGTTCTTGGGCTGGGTCTGGTAGAAGGATGGAAAGGGGGGAGCAGGTTGCTCCTGCAGTTCTGACCTTTGCCTTTGAGACTTCCCAAAAAAAGTGGTTTTCATGATGGGAGGGAGCCATTAACACACCTGGAGTCTGGTGTGTCCTCCAGTTCTCAGATTCCCTTGCAAACTGATGCTGTAAATATGAAATACAGCCATGAAGTGTCCTACGTATCTGCATTCCTTGGCTGAGCTGGGGGAGCTCCATCTGCTGTCACCCGAGGGCTGGTGCTGTTTCTCCCTCTCCAAAGCAGCAGGATGCACAAATCTCTCCCTGCCTGCTTGTTTCTGGCTGCTCTTCCACGTCCAACCTTTGCTGCAGGAAGGACAAATTAGAGGCTTACAACCTGCTCGTTTCTGGCACCGAGTCTGAGCAGGAAAGCAGCTCAGACTGCTCGGTCCAAGGCCCTGAGGGCTTTGCCTTGCAAAACCAGCGTGGGCAGCAGGGCCAGGGAGGGGATTGTCCCCTCTGCTCTGCTCTGGGGAGACCCCCTGGAGAGCTGTGTCCAGGTTTGGAGCCCCCAGCACAGGAAGGACATGGAGCTGCTGGAGAGAGTCCAGAGGAGCCACAGAGATGATCCTTGGGCTGGAGCAGCTCTGCTCTGGAGCCAGGCTGGGAGAGCTGGGGTGTTCAGCCTGGAGAAGAGAAGGCTCCAGGGAGACCTTAGAGCACCTTCCAGTGCCTGAAGGGGCTCCAGGAAAGCTGGGGAGAGACTTGGGACAAGGGCAGGGAGGGAGAGGACAAGGGGGATGGATTAAAAGTGGAAGAGGGGAGATGGAGGTTGGACATGAGGAGGAAATTCTTGGGTGTGAGGGTGGTGAGAGCCTGGCCCAGGTTGCCCAGGGAAGCTGTGGCTGCCCCATCCCTGGCAGTGTTGAAGGGCAGGTTGGATGGGGCTTGGAGCAACCTGGGCTGGTGGGAGGTGTCCCTGCCCATGCAGGGGGTTGGGACTGGATGATCTTTAAGGTCCCTTCCCACCCAAACCAGTCTGGGGTTCTATGATTCCACACTGATGCCTGGAGAACACCTCGTTAAATCCGGTGGCTTTTGTGTTTTTTCTTTCCAGCTGAACTTTCTCACGCAATCAGCAGTGGTACAGGCCTGTCCAAGCCTTCCCCTCCTCTCCCACCCAAGAGAGGCCTCCTGCCTAACAGCACCTCAGAGGCAGCCATCCCTTCCAAGCCCCCAGGTGACAGGACAGTGACAACCAACCGCCCTGCAGTCACACCCCTGCACATCACCCCTGCCTATCCCCCACCCTCTCCCTCGCCACCCCTGCCCACACACATCCCCCCGGAGCCTCCACGCATGTCCCTGCCTGTCCCCCCCCCTGTCCTGGACCCTCCACGCTCCCTGGACCTACCCAAAGAGACTCCTCCTCCTCCTGAAGACTTCAGATCCTCAGAAGTGTCCAAGAGGATGGCAGAACAAGGCTTTGGGGAGCCCCACGTGCTGCCCCGCCTGCCCCAGGTCCCCCTGCACATCCGGATCCAGCAGGCTCTGGCCAGTCCTCTGCCTGTCACCCCCCCCTGCCGAGGGGTCACACAGGGCTCACTCGCTGCTCTTTGAGAACGATGGCTTTGGAGAGGACAGTGGGACCCTGGGCAGGACCAGGTCCCTGCCTGTCACCATCGAGATGCTCAAAGTGTGAGTAGCAGCTCCTCTCCGTGGTCACACCTCGCAGTGGTGGGTGGGGGTCACACCGTGGTTTCCATAGACTCATGGAATGGTTTGGGTTGGAAGGGGACCTTCAAATCATCCAGTCCCAACCCCCTGCATGGGCAGGGACACCTCCCACCAGCCCAGGTTGCTCCAGGCCCCATCCAACCTGCCCTTGAAGCCCTCAAGGCTGTGATGGTGAGGAGGGTCATGGGCAGGGCTGGGTTCTTTAATTTGTTTTCTTTTTTGCAACAGCCTAAAAACCATTTTGCCTCTTGGTTGAGTCTGTGTTTCAGCCTCCTAAGCTCCTGGGGCCTCTTCCCTGAGAAATTAACCCTGGTTCTGGGATTTTATTGCTCACAAAGGAAAGTGAGTTCTAGATGACAAACATGGGCTGATGCCAGGAATCCAGGCCTGTCTCTAATCACACCAAGACAGAACAAGGTCCTGGATTTAATTCATTTGTAGCCTTGGCCTTTCATTTTGTAAACCAGAAGTGGGAAAAGGACTGTCTTGTGTTATGGGGTGATGGGTTAAAAAATAAAAAGGACAAGGGCAGGGAGGGAGAGGACAAGGGGGATGGATGAAAACTGGAAGAGGGGAGATGGAGGTTGGAGATGAGGAAGAAATTCTTGAGTGTGAGGGTGGTGAGAGCCTGGCCCAGGTTGCCCAGGGAAGCTGTGGCTGCCCCATCCCTGGCAGTGTTGAAGGGCAGGTTGGATGGGGCTTGAAGCAACCTGGGCTGGTGGGAGGTGTCCCTGCCCATGCAAAGGGGTTGGATCTAGATGATCTCTAAGGTCCTTCCAACCCACACCAGTCTGGGATTCTGTGACGAGTGGAACCTGAAAATCCCAGGGCAGGGGTTGAGGGGGCTGTTGGTAAAGAACCTGCCCCTGGTATTTTCTCTGCCAAAGCTGCTGGTGCTTTGGCGAGAGGGGATGGTTCAGGATGGTGGAACTGCTCTTGCTTCTCTGGTTCCTGAGCTCCCCACAGACCTGCCTGTGGATCTCAGGGGTGTTCCCCAGTTCCCTGTGCTAAGAGATGTAATAATGTGCTTCTCCTTAGTCCAGATGATGAGGAAGAGGAGGAAGATGAGCAGGAAGAGGTGCAGAACTCAGGCCCTCGTGTGTATATTGGAGATGTTCCATCTGTCACCATCATCCCAAAGCTGGTACCTCAGGTGCTGCCTGAGGAGCAGGAGGGAGATGAAGGGATGAGCGACTCTGACTCGGAGGGGCCCATCCTGTACAAAGATGATGAGGATGAGGAGGAAGATGAAAGCCATAACAGTAAGGATTTGACATTGCAGCTGCCTCTTTTATTCCTCTGCTGAACTTGAGCCTGGCAGTCCTGAGGTCTGGATGGAGGAGCCAGTTCACACAGGGCTTCAGAGCAGCTGGTTCTTGTTTGCAGGAGGTACCACGTGTCCTCCTCCTCCCTTTTCCAAAGGCTCTACAGCCAAACCTGTGTTCATCTGCTGAGATGCACCCCCTCTGGGTGCAGATGGCTCCTCCAGTAGCTTGTGCTGTCCCACCTGAAGAGGTGGGAGAGCATGAGGTGAGCATGTGGGCATCCTGCAGGAATGCTGGCTGCTGCTGGAGTGCTGAGCTTGGAAAACAAGCCCCAGGGGGGGACAGAACTGCCAGGGCCAGGGAGCTGCTGTTGTTGTGCCCAGGCCCTGTGGTCTCCAGCCCATCCTGTTGCTCTCCCTCCTCACAGGTACACTGGCAAACAAGGTGAAGAGGAAAGACACCCTGGCAATGAAGCTGGGGAGCACGGCCACCCCACAGGAGGAGAAGGTTGTTTTCCCTCGGAAGAGCAGGGAGGAGTGGAATGAAATTCGGCAGCAGATCGGGACGACACTGATCAGGTAGGGAGGGTGGAGGGGGGGTCAGGTTGGGGCTGTTGGCTCAGGGTGAAACTGGACAAAGCTGTTCCCTTTTCCAAGCTGCTTGTGCTGGAATGGGTGGCTGGGCTCTGCTGCTGGATCCAGGCTGGGAGCCAAAGTGTTGCTTCACTCCCTGGGTTGTGTTGGAAGTTCCTCCTGGAGTTGAGCAATATTCCCTGTGTCCAGGTGTTAAATGGACTGTGAGGGGAAGATCTCCAGGAGCACAGAGCTGCTGCAAATGGTGAACAGATGCAGGCTGAGGGCTGATGGTTTAGGTGGTGGGTTAAGCCGAGGATAGTCCAGGCTCTGCCACCTACTTGAGATCCCCAAAAAGTTCCCTCTGAGCTTTCCAGAGGCTGTAGCACTTTCCAAACCTGTGCCTGTGGCTGAGCAGCTGCTTGAGTAGAGGAGAATGCACAACAGGGCAGGAATGGTCTGCAGTGGTGAGTGAGGGGTGTGCAGGAGGCTTCCCAGTGCCCTGCAACCAAGCAGCTGGATTCCTCATCCCCTGCTGATCAATGACCAGATAAAACATCATCTTTTTCTTCAGGCGACTGAGTCAGAGACCCACAGCAGAAGAACTGGAGCAGAGGAACATACTTCAACGTGAGTAATGCTTCTGCAGTGCTCCTAAGTAGTAATAACATTTTAGTAATAACATTTTAGTCCAGGTCTACCTGGAATCTGCTTGAAATATAGTGACAGAGGGCTGTGCTTTGGTTCTCTTGCTGTAGGAAACCAGTTCCACATCATTTTTCCCAGCACTTTGTTACCATCAGAAACTGACTCTGGATGAAATCAGACCTCAGTGGTACCAAGAAATACAGTTCCAAGTGTCACATTGTATAAAAGCTGCCTGTCCCCTGCCTGACACCTCAGGGAGATGTACATGAGCTGGTTAAGGCTCTGATGTTACCCAGCAAGGGCTGTTAAAGGTGTTTTTGTTTGGGCTGGACTTTTATTGGTGGTCCAGACATGACAGCATGGCCTTGCATGATCCAAAAAGCAGCAGTTGGTTGCTCAGTCTCTGGTGTTTCTCTTGGCCACGATTTGCTCTGCAAAAAGTTGTAAAGAAACGTCTCGAGGAAGGGAAATGTCAGTTGAGGAAGTTTCCATTTAAAATATTTATCTGTGCTGTTATTCTCTTTAAACTATTAGGAATAATGGCTTTGGGAGGAACAATCTGCAAATGAAGGGCAGGTTGGATGGGGCTTGGAGCAACCTGGGCTGGTGGGAGGTGTCCCTGCCCATGCAGGAGGTTGGGACTGGATGATCTTTAAGATCCCTTGCAACTCAAACCACTCCATGATATTCTGTGATCTGTGAAGTGGCTTGGATGGATTTTGACAATGTGGCCATTAATTTTTAACATGCCCAGGGCTGGAGAGAATGACTCATCTGTGCTGGGTAAAGGCCCAAGTTGCCCCTGTCAGTCAGAGCTCTGTGCCTGTCAGGAGTGCAGACACACCATGGTGAGCTTTCAGCTAGATCTGTAGTCTGGTACAGCTCCACACTCAACTCCAGAAAGCACTTTTCAAAGCCTGTAAAGGAAAGAAAACAAACCAAACCAATCGTGTATTCTCTTCTTCTTTTTTTTTTTTGGCAGCAAAAAACGAAGCTGACCGACAAGCTGAGAAGAGAGAGATCAAACGCAGGCTGACCAGGAAGGTACTGCTGGCCCCGTGCTGGGAGGGCCATCTGGAGCTGGGGGGGATGGTGGTGGCTGTGAGCACAGCCCGGCTCCCCTGCTGGGGGTGGAGTCACGGGGCTATTGTGTAAGTGTCCCCTGTGCCCTCCGCCTGCAGTGACTCTGGCATGTGGCCTGTCCCCAAGGCTGAGCTGTGTCTGGCAGGGATAGAGCTGAGCTGGCATCGGGCTGGGTGAGAACTCAGTTTGGCAGCTGGCACTGGGAAGGGTTGCTGGGGCTGGTGGTAACACCAGGGCTTCAGTGGGCCACGACTTTCACACCAGGCTCCCAAAAAAATCCCTTTCCAAAGTGACAGCAGGGTGGGGGAAGCAGAGCAGCAGCTGCTTTTAGCTGTTCAAGTTGTGGTTGGTGCTGGTGGCTGGGATAAGCTTCCCAAGGGCCCGTGGGGATGGAATGGGAGCGTGGCCATGGCTGGCCTGGGTGTCAAGCTGGGCTCACCGTTGCTGTGGCTGATCCCAAACTGTTCCCAGATCCCTCAGTCTTCCTTCTTCTTGGGTCAGTGTGGCCTTGGTTCCACCTTAGCCCAGCCTCATGATCCAAAGGAGATGATAGTGTCTGGTCCCCTGAGAGCAGGAGCCAGTAGCACTTGTAGTTCAGGCCCAGTGAGGGAACTGGTTTCAGTGTTGCTGAGTCCTGACCTGCTTTGTGGCCAAGGCACAAACTCCTCCTCCTTCTTCCCTCTGGTGTTCAGCTCAGCCAGAGACCTACAGTGGCAGAGCTGCAGGCCAGGAAGATCCTGAGGTTTAATGAATACGTGGAGGTAACGGATGCCCAAGACTACGACCGGCGAGCGGATAAGCCGTGGACAAAGCTGACCCCGGCTGACAAGGTAAGGGGGCCTGAGCCAAGGAGATGTCCAGAGAATCATAGAATCATGGAATACCAGGTGGGAAGGGGCCTGAAGGATCATCTGGTCCAGCCTTTCCTGGCAAAAGCACGGTATGGACAGGATGGGCCCAGCGCCCTGCGCGGCTGAGTCTTAAAGATGTCCAGTGTTGGGGAATCCACCACTTCCCTGGGAAGATGATTCCAACTGCTGGTGGTTCTCCCTGGGAAGAATTTTCCTCGTGTCCAATCACAATCTCCCCAGGAGTATCACGGAGTGTCAGGGTTGGAAGGGACCTCTGGAGGTCATCCAGTCCAACCCCCTGCCAGAGCAGGATCCCCTAGAGCAGATCCCACAGGAACATGATCAGTCTGGAATGTCTCCAGGGATGGAGACTCCACAGCCTCCCTGGGCAGCCGGTCCCAGGGCTCTGGTACCTCACAGTCAAGAAGTATTTACTTGTACTATTAACTTGAACTGATCACCCACTGTCTTTTCCATGTGACTTCTTTAAAAAGGGATTCTCCAGCTTCTCTGTAGCCACCCTTCAAGTACATGAACATGGTGATAAAGTCTCCTCTGAGCCTTCCTTTCCCAAGGCTGAACAAACCCAGTTCCCTCAGTTGCTCTGTTCCTTTGGCTTCACCCCCAGAGTCCCTTCACCCCTGGGTGCTGTGCCCAGCCCTGCTTGCTGCCCACTCTGCAGTGACTGGAGAGCTGTGTCCAGTCCTGGAGCCCCCAACATAAGAAGCTCCTGGAGAGAGTCCAGAGGAGGCCACAGAGATGACCCAAGGGCTGGAGCAGCTCTGCTCTGGAGCCAGGCTGGGAGAGTTGGGGTGTTCAGCCTGGAGAAGAGAAGGCTCCAGGGAGACCTTAGAGCACCTTCCAGGACCTGAAGGGGCTCCAGGAAAGCTGGGGAGGGGCTTGGGACAAGGGCAGGGAGGGAGAGGACAAGGGGGAATGGATTAAAACTGGCAGAGGGGAAGCTGGTGGGGAAGGAGCTCGTTCCTGTCTTCCCTGATTATTTGTGGGGACTTCATCAAACTCAAGCCTAGTGTGAGCAGACAAGCTGTGGTGGCTGCTGCAGCCTGAGCTCCCTCCTGTAGCAGAGGAGCTGTGGGACTCAGCCCTGCCTCTCAGCTCCTCCCAGCTCCTCACCTCACCTCTGGAAGGTGACACAGATCAGCCCTGAGCAGGGACAGCACCTTCTTGTCGTGTCTGAGCTCACTTGGGGTGGAAGAGAGGGTAAATATCATTTAGCAGGAGATAAAGAGTTTCTCCCTCTTCTCCCAGGCTGCCATCCGGAAGGAGCTGAATGAGTTTAAGAGCTGTGAGATGGAAGTCCACGAGGACAGCAAGCAGTTCACCAGGTGGGTGAGGACACGTTGCCATGTCAGCATTCCAGCCTTGCTGGGAGAGCTGTGCTGCCTGGGGATCTTGAGAGGCACAACATCAGAACTGGGCAGAAATGCCCCAGGACACAGTTGCAGATTTAATCTCCCCTTGTGCCTCGGTGGTGCTGGGTGACTGGAGGAGCAGCAGACATGGAGTGGGTTGTTCTTCCCTAAACTGGGGCTTCAAGCCTGGACACTCCCAAGTGACCAGTGGCTTTTGGGGAGGTCTGTCTGGAACCAGTGTGACCTTGCAGCTGGAGCATGTTCTTCTGGGGCTGGAAACACCTGCAGCAGAAGCCACGGCCACAAAACACCTTTTTTCCCTCTTCAAGAGTTGCTCTGTGTGGCCAGGCTGTGTGTTTGCAGAGCACGAGAGCTTTCCAAGGCAGAGCTGAAATTGTTTGATGTTCACAGCTTTGCTGAGAGTTCAGAGATCCTTCAGTTGACTCTCTTTTTTGGCTGCCTGTAGAATCATAGAATCATGGTTCAGGTTGGAAGGGACCTTCAAGATCATCAGGTTCCAACCTCCCTGCTCTGAGCAGGGACACCTCCCACCAGCCCAAGCTGCTCAAGGCCTGTCATGCCTTGGTAACCATTTCACCTGAGTTCCAAGGGTGACACTTGTTATTCTTCACTTGACTTTCAGGTACCATCGACCATAACCCTCCAAGAAGGGAGCAAGAGACCCGAGAGGACCAGAAGTTCTCTGCCTCCCTCTCTCAGGCAATAGAACGAGGGTGAAACCTTCCAAGATTTGCCTTCAAAAACATCTCCAGGAAAAGGGCTTTTGGCCAGGGAAGGGGGATCCTGTCTGAATGTAGCATTTCACTGGAACAAACATGTCTCGAGTGCCATCAGGCTGGAACTGAACACTATACCTCGTGTGGCTCAGCAATACTCCTCTGCCAGGACACCAGGCACGTGTCCACGGGTCATTCCCCAACTCCCTTTCTCAGCCTGGACAGGCCCAGTTCTCAGCTGTAAATACTCCTTTTTGGGGTGCAACTCCCTTTCCTCCTCTTTACCAGGAGGAAGGGGTGGAAAAAAAAAAAAAAGGCAGCTCTGGTGTTGGCAAGCTGAGGGATGGAGAGTGGACGTGCTAGGAAGCACGTGTGTGTGTTAGTTGTGTGCAGAGAACCTTGCTCAGATGCTGACCTGGCACACAACTGACGTGGGACTTGGAATTCTCTTTGGTTTTCATTGTGTTTCTGTCATGTCCTGAATCACTACTGACCAACGGTTTGTTGCCCTGGAAGGGAATTGTATAGATATTAACATATGCTGCATCTTTTTGTAAAAAAAAAAAAAAAAGGAAAAAAGACCAAAAAAAAGGACAAAACCCACAACTTTTAACTGTACAAAACATTCCCTCCCCACTGTCTCACACTTGCTGTGATGTTAACAGGTCTTGTCTTGGGATATCCAGGCTTGTTTAACAAATTGCAGAACCAGGAAAACGACTGTTGCCTTTTAAAAACTTGTTAACTTGGGGAAGCTGGAAGAGTCATCATGTCTTTTTATTGTGGCTTCCTCTCCCATGGTGTTTGTTTTTTTCACTTTCCCAAATCAGAGTGAAACTTGCCTTTTCTCATTTTTACAGCTCAACCTACTGGAAACTTGATAGTTTCGCTGGGTGGGTGGGTGGGAGGGGAAGAAGAGGTTTTTAAAAGTGACCTTAAGATATTCTTTCTCTTCGGAGAATGATTTTGTCTTGGTTCTTCCTGAAGGTGGGTTGTTGGCCACCTAACCCAGGTGTGAGATGCCACTTGAGAAGGGTGGGGTGAGGAGGGTGTGGGAGTGCAAAGCAGGACTTGCCTTGTTCACAAACCTGTCTCTGTCGTGTCTCGGGGTGGGCCTGGCTGTGCCACTGGTCCCTCCATGCTGTGCCAACACCGGGGCTGCTGTCACCCCTGGATGCTGTCACCCCAAGGCTGCTGTCACCCCAGGGCTGCTGTCACCCCTGGATGCTGTCACCCCTAGGGCTGCTGTCACCCCAGGGATGCTGTCACCCCCAGGGATGCTGTCACCCCGGGATGCTGTCACCCCAGGGATGCTGTCACCCCGGGATGCTGTCACCCCAGGGATGCTGTCACCCCAGGGATGCTGTCACCCCCAGGGATGCTGTCACCCCCGGGATGCTGTCACCCCAGGGATGCTGTCACCCCCAGGGATGCTGTCACCCCCAGGGATGCTGTCACCCCAGGGATGCTGTCACCCCGGGATGCTGTCACCCCAGGGATGCTGTCACCCCAGGAGCCAGCCGGGCCTTCCCTCCTCACAGCCTCCCCCCTGTACAGAACGCCTGTAGACTAAATCGTTGCATTGTATATCAGTCTCCTCATCAACAGATTTTAATTATTGAATAAAAGTATTTTAGGACTTTTTTTTTTAAAAAAAAAACGAATGAATCTGGTGGTGCGGCCCTGCGGTGAACGCCTGGGGGGGGGGGCAGGCAGAGGGTGGGGAGGGGGCTCAGATTCTGCCCCTGCCCAGCAGGAGCGCGGCGGGTCCCCCCTCGCGGGAGGCAGGGCCGGGCGGGCAGCGGGGCGCTGGTTCCCCATCCCCTCAGCGCCATCCCCTCATCCCCTCCCCTCAACGCCATGCTCTTCCCCTCAGCGCCATGCTCTTCCCCTCACGGTGTCCCCTCAGCGCCATGCCCTCCCCTCACGCTCTCCCCTCAGCGCCATGCTCTCCCCTCATCCCCTCCCCTCAGCGCCATGCTCTCCCCTCACGGTCTCCCCTCAGCGCCATGCCCTCATCCCCTCCCCTCACGCCATGCCCTCCCCCGCCCCCCCCCCCCCCCCCCTCGCCCCTTTCCCGCCTTCCCGCGGCTCAAGAGCCACCGCCCCTCCCTCCCACTGCGCATGCGCGGCTGGTCCCGCCCCGCCAGCCGCGATAACGCGCATGCGCCCCTAGCCCCGCCCCCGCTCGCTCTATAAATACCGCGGGCGGGCGCCCCTCGCTCTCTTTCCTCGCGGCGGGCACCGGGAGCAGGTCAGTTCTCTCTCCTCCTCTTTCTCCTTTCTTTTCACCGGCTCTGGTGTGCTCACGCTGCGGCCATGAAGGGCCACGCGGCTTGAGGCCGGCTGTAGTTCTGCCTCTCTGTTTTCTATGCTGACACGAGGCAGCGAGCGGCCTTGGCTTGATGCTGAGGGCCTCGATTACCTCAGCGCTCCTCACCTCCTCCTTCTCTTCCCTCAGGTTTGACTGACTCCCGCTCCCGCCCAGCCTCCTCCAGTTCGCTGCCGACGTGAGTATATCGCTCGTGGGTTCCCGTCTGCGAGCTCTAGCTTGGGGAGGAAAAAAATTAAAAGTGTGGATTTGGAGGTGAAATGGCTTTAAAACCTCCACCCGACGTGGATACCCGGAGAAGTCGCTCTCTCTCGGCTCTGTCCGTGTGGCGCATGGGAGCGTAGGCCCTCGGGCCTGAGACGTATGGTCCCTTTCCACGACGTTGGAGAACAAGCCGGGCCTCGAGCCTGCAGCCTGCATATTCCTACTGCTTCTCCGAGCCCTCGGGCTGTGACGGAGGAGATAAACCATGCAGGAAACAGCTCTGCCTCCGAAAGGCTGCGGGAGGGGGGGAGGGAAGGCACGTGGTGGCTGGGGGGCGGGGAAGGGAGAAAGGGAGAAGGAGAAACGGAACAGGAGAAACTAAACAATCACTTAAAATACTTTTCTTTACTGTTTCTAGCCCTAAACTTGAAAATCAAAGTGAATGAAGCACTGATGTGGAATGTAAGTAATACTGCTTCGATACAGTTGCTTTGTCTGCGTAGTTAAATGATTCTTGTAATCATTTATACTTTATTTAAACCAGTTTCTGAGCGGCTTAAGGAAACGGGGTTGAATCGGCTTTAAGAAATTAAATACAGACTTTAAAAGAGGTTAACAACCTGGTCTGGTGGGAGGTGTCCCTGCTCATCCGGGGGGAGAATAGGTCATCTTCACTGTTAAAACCCAAACCATTCTGTGATTCTAAGTGAAATCTTAAAGCATTTCCTGGCATGTAAGATTTTGTTGGACTCGCCTTAAATATTCGGTTAGCTTGAGGATTTACTTGTGTAAGATGGGAACTGAGAAAAGAACAGAAACAAACAGTGAAAAGTCATCAGGGTTCTGCTTCGAACTCCAGTAATCACCCAGTTTTCGTGTTAGTTGGTCCTAGAGCAGATTTTTTTATTCCTTGCAGAGAATGTGTCATAAACGTGTGTGGTTGGAGCCCTGGGATAAGCACGTGTTGTTCCTTAGGATTGGGAATGTGCTCGGGTGTTACCTGGTCATCCTGTAGTGAAGGGGTTAGGTGTTTCTTGCCAAATAATAACCTTACTTTATTCTAAATTGTTTGCAGGCACTGATGGCTGAGATAATGAAAGCATAAATTCCACGTGTCTAGTGGGAGAGGGTGAGTATATTGAGAGCACCAGCCCCAAGTGATCAATAAAGCTCATGGGTAAAGGTCAGAGTGTCATCAAGTGACCAGGAGGAGCTGGAGGCAGCAGATGCCTGTGTTTGGTGGCCCATGCTTCATGCTGGGGACTGACTGTGTGAGAAAACCTTCCAGGCACACAGCTGCTGGATTTTGGGATCTAGAAACCTAGGGAGTAGGGAGGGGAATAAGACAAAGGAGCCAGGTGCTTTCTGGATTCAGACTTGCTGGCCTGTGGACCCAACAGTCTTACCCTCTGTCAGCTGCTGGGGAAGGCAGGGTTGGACCTGATGCAGCTTGAGCCTGGCAAGGGAATTCCATGGAAAATAAATCCTGGATGGGTGGGTGATTGGATGTGGGTGCAGGAGTAGTGATTTGGGAATCCGTGTTACCTGAAATGAGGCCTTGGAATGTTGTTTGGTTGTAAACCTGTGGTAGAGAACAAAATAAAACTTCTGTTGCTTGGTGTGTATTTTGTTGTGAGTGATTGATTGTCCTGGAATTGGGGGGGGGGGAAATAGATGTCACTGTTGGTGCCCCTGACTTGGTGTCAGCATGGCTGTTGGGGCTGGGTTAGGAGTGGGGGAGTCCTTCAGTAGGTTTTTTGATCATCTCGTGTAGATAAAGGTGGTTAACGGCTGAACTGGTGATGGTTCGTGTCTGCTTGGGTGTGGGGGGGTGGGGTGTGGCAAGTCCTCGTTAAATAAAGGGGCTCCAGGAACGTTGGGGAGGGGCTTGGGACAAGGGGGGAGGTCAGAGGGCTGGAGCAGGCTGGGAGAGTTGGGGTGTTCAGCCTGGAGAAGAGAAGGCTCCAGGGAGACCTTAGAGCACCTTCCAGGGCCTGAAGGGGCTCCAGGAAAGCTGGGGAGGGGCTTGGGACAAGGGCAGGGAGGGAGAGGACAAGGGGGATGGATGAAAACTGGCAGAGGGGAGATGGAGGTTGGACATGAGGAGGAAATTCTTGGGTGTGAGGGTGGTGAGAGCCTGGCCCAGGTTGCCCAGGGAAGCTGTGGCTGCCCCATCCCTGGCAGTGTTGAAGGGCAGGTTGGATGGGGCTTGGAGCAACCTGGGCTGGTGGGAGGTGTCCCTGCCCATGCAGGGGTTGGGACTGGGTGATCTTTGAGGTCCCTTCCAAACCCATCTGGGATTCTGTGACCCGCAAAAGGGGAGCAATGCTGATGTCATCTGCAGTTTGTGTGGAAATCTTACCCAGATAAAAGGTCCAAGCATGGGTTATCCACTGCCACTCCAAGGAGTTGGCTGGATATCCTGCCCTTAAAATCCAGAGGGAAAGCGTTCAGGGAGTGAATTCCCTTCCTCCTCCGGAGCTCCAGCACGTATCTGCAATCATTCATCGATGTGCTGGGGTTGCATTTATGCAGGATCTGCTGGAATGAGGCTGGTCCAGAACATCCGGGGGGGTTGGTTTCCATAGGAACGAGTGGAGCTAACCCATGAAGTAGGGACTGTCCCGGGTAGGGGGAGCAGGGCTGGTGTCTTCTGGGCCCACTGCTCCCCAAGGGTCACGGTGCCAATAACTCATTCCTCAGGACTGAACTGAAACAGGGACTGGCGGAGCCTGATGAGGGAAATTAATTAGCACAGGCGGGGCGGTGCCTGACACTCACAGCTCCTGACAGCAGCCTGTTCTCGAGCTACTGGGCGGAAAATACAAACGCGTTCACCTTATTTTACACCCGGGCTGCTCCGCCGTGCCGGCTGGTGAGGCGAAGGCCATTCATTTCGGTGTGATTAACAGAAATTGATGGAAAATTGAGTTATTTTAGGGCATTTCCAGAGAGGTTTGTCACTGCCCCCCCCCCACCAGTGGCGCAGCCTCCGGCCGCCAGGGGGCGCTGTTCCCCGCGGAGCTGCGCCCTTCTCTCCCGCCGCCGCCCCGCGCATGCGCAGTGTGGGAGCGAGGCCGGCGGGGAGCGGAGGTGGGAGCGCGGCCTGGGCCTGGGGGGGCGGCGGGACGGGGGGAGCGGGGAGCGGGGCGGGGGGGTTGGGGCAATGAGGGGGGTCCCGGCTCGTCCCCGGTGTGTCCGGCCGCCACGGCGAGCTGCGGGCAGGGAGAGGAAAGGCTGGGCCCGGCCGCGGGCCTGCGCGGCCCCACGTGGGGCGGGGAATTCAAACAGCCGGGGGGGGGGGGGGGGAGGCCGGGGAGCTGGGGGGGGGTTTCCTCGCCACCCCTCACCTCGCGGGACCGTGCTCCTGCGTGGGTCTCGGCTTTGAGGGGGGTTGAGCCCCCTCCGTGCTGTGCCTGAGCTCCCACCGCCCGGGCTGTCCCGACCCCGTGGGGTTTGTTTTTTTTTTTTTTTGGGGGGGGGGCTCAGTTCTGCTGAGAGTGGGTAAAACCCCCCAGAAAACCCCGCCCGCTTTCCAAAGTGTGAGAGGAGGTGGGTGCTCAAATCCTAACTCGGTCACCTCGGGAGATCCATGGTGATATTAAAGCGAGAGGGGGGAGGAACAGCCCCCAACCAGGTGACCCCTGACACCCCTGACACCCCCAAGGACGCAGTGAGTGCCCAGCAGAGCCCCCGGGGTCCCCCCTGACGGGCTGTCTTTGGTGTTTAGATCTGAGACACTATGCCAGGGAAACGCCCTGCCAAGAAGAGCCTGGTGCCAGAAGATGAATCTCCTGGAAGGAAGAAGGTTAAAGGTAAGAAAAAAATCCCAGGGAGTCTTCCCTCACAGTTCCCAGGGAGCAGCTGGAAGGGAGTTCTGGTTCCTCCTGTGTGTTATATCTCTTATTTTTCTCTTCCCCCCCCAAGTCTGCCACCCTTCCCACCGGACACAGCCTGGCCTGGTGCTCACCCTGGGGCAGGGAGATGTTGGTCAGTTGGGGCTGGGGGAGGACGTGATGGAGAGGAAGAAACCAGCCCTGGTGCCACTGCCAGAGATGATGGTGCAGGTGGAAGCTGGAGGGATGCACACGGTGTGTCTCAGCCAGACAGGAAAGGTGAGTGCTGGGTGGAGAGGGCAGCCCAGGGGGAGGCTGAGCTGTGCTTCCCTGCAGGATCTGGGATGTGTCCTGCAGCAGGGAAGGGCTGAATCCTGTGAGGAAATGGGATGGTTTAGTTTTGCAGAAGAAGAGGCTGAGGGGAGACCTCATCACTCTCTACAACTGCCTGAAAGGAGGTCGTAGGGAGGTGGGTTTTGGCCCCTTCTCCCAAGTGAATAACTACAGGACCAGAGGACATGGCCTCAAGTTGTGCCAGGGGAGGTTTAGACTGAATATTGGGATGAGTTTCTTTGCTGGAAGAGGGGTCAGGAGATCTTAGGAAAATGTAGAGGTGTGGCCCTTCAGTGGGCATGAGGGGTTGTTGTGTGGTGTTGGTTTTATGGCTGGGTGGTTGTGGGTATTATTGTTGGTTTGGTTGGTGGTGTTTGGGTTGGGTTGTGTTGTTCCCCACCCTGAGGGGATGGTTGGAATCTGTGATCACAGAATCATGGAATGGTTTGGCTGTGAAGGGACCTTCAAGATCATCTAGATCCAACCCCCCTGCCTGGGCAGGGACACCTCCCACCAGCCCAGGTTGCTCCAAGCCCCATCCAACCTGCCCTTGAACTTGGAGGTCTTTTCCTACTGGGACAATTCTGTGGTTCTGTGACTCCTGCTCTGCCCAGACCCATCACTCACCCCCGCTCCAGGGATCAGTGTGGTCTCCATGCCATGGACCACAACGTTTTAGGAGGTCAAAGGGATAACTCAGCATGGTGGGTCTCTGTCCCCACACTCCATCTGTTGTCCCTCTGGGTCCCATCCTGACCATCTCTCTCTGCCTGCAGATCTACACCTTTGGCTGCAACGATGAGGGCGCCCTTGGGCGTGACACCTCAGCAGAAGGCTCAGAGACCACCCCGGGGCTGGTGGAGCTGCAGGAGAAGGTGCTGCAGGTCTCTGCAGGGGACAGTCACACTGCTGCACTGACAGAGGATGGCAGGGTGTTTGTCTGGGGCTCTTTCCGGGTACGTGGGTTCCTCAGATGCTGGAAGCTCTGCTGATGGTTGTTGTTCCTGTGACTAATGTTCCCGTGTCTGTGTCTCCACCAGGACAACAATGGGGTGATTGGTTTGGTGGAGCCCATGAAGACAAGCTCTGTTCCTGTGCTGCTCCAGCTCAGTGCACCTGTTGTTAAAATTGTCTCAGGTGGGCAAGGTCCTGGAGTGTGTGTGGGACAGGCTGGGAGAGTTGGGGTGTTCAGCCTGGAGAAGAGAAGGCTCCAGGGAGACCTTAGAGCACCTTCCAGGGCCTGAAGGGGCTCCAGGAAAGCTGGGGAGGGGCTTGGGACAAGGGCAGGGAGGGAGAGGACAAGGAGGGTGGATTAAAAGTGGAAGAGGGAGATGGAGGTTGGAGATGAGGAGGAAATTCTTGGGTGTGAGGGTGGTGAGAGCCTGGCCCAGGTTGCCCAGGGAAGCTGTGGCTGCCCCATCCCTGGCAGTGTTGAAGGGCAGGTTGGATGGGGCTTGGAGCAACCTGGGCTGGTGGGAGGTGTCCCTGCCCATGCAGGGGGTGGGACTGGATGATCTTTAGGTCCCTTCCAACCCAAACCAGTCTGTGATTTTATGAATTCTAGAAGACTGGCCTTAAACATGGGATCGCAGCCCCCTGCTGAATTCCTGGGATGTCTGGGGACCTGCTTCACTCCTCTCCCCTTTCTCCTCCCAGGGAATGACCACTTGGTGATGCTGACAGTGGATGGTGACCTGTTCACGTGTGGCTGTGGCGAGCAGGGCCAGCTGGGCCGGGTGCCGGCGCTTTTCACCAACCGCGGGGGAAGGAAGGGGCTGCGTGAGTGGCTGTGGAGCTGGGAGGGTGCTGGGTAGGGCCCCTCTCCTGCTGCTCCCTTGTGGGGCTTCCCAGGAGCTGGAGCCAAGGAGGGGATGGAAAGGGTGTCCATCCACAGACCCTGTGTGACATCTTCTCTCCTGTCCCCAGAGCGCCTGCTGGTTCCCCAGCGCGTCCCAGTCAGAGGCAAAGGCAACAGAAGCAAAGTCCGTTTCCAGGACGCCTTCTGTGGGGCTTATGTCACCTTTGCTGTCACCCAGGAGGGACACATCTATGGATTTGGCCTCTCCAACTACCACCAGCTGGGTGAGCATCACTTATATCCCTCCACATCTCCTGCCTGCTTTGGTCTGGCTGTGGACTTCCCCATCCCGTGGTGCCCCTGGGCTGGTGGGGGGACACTGCTGGGCACCCCAGACCTGGAACAAGCACCCACTGGACACACTGGAGCTGGAAATTAAGTTGAGGGGGGTGAGGCTCACCCTGTGTGGTTCTGGGTTTGGCTCCCAGCTCCTGCAGCCAGAGGGTTTGAGCAGAAATTTGGGGGGGGGGCTGTGCTGGTCCTTGGTGGGGTGAGCCCCCAGGGGGGATGGCTCAGGGCCCTGTGCCTGGCCTGGGCTCTTGGTGCACAGGGAGCTGATCTGCCTGGGTTTGTGCGTCCCACCCTGCAGGGACCCAGGGCACCGAGTCCTGCTTCTCCCCCCAGAACCTGACGTGCTTCAAGAACTCCACTAAGTCCTGGGTCGGGTTTTCTGGTGGGCAGCACCACACGTTGTGCGTCGACTCAGAGGGTGAGTGCTGGCCTGAGGGGTGGGTGGGGGTCACAGGAAGAGGGTGGGGGGCACTGGTACAGCCCTGGTCCCAACTGGAGAGGTGTTGGGGTGAGGGTGATGTGCTGGAGCCCTCTAAGTCCTCGGTGTTGAAGGCAATAAGGGATGGTCTGGATTTGCAGCAGGGAGGATCACAGTGAATGGTGCTGGGACAGGGTCTGGAGAACAGGTCTTCTGAGGGAGCTGGGGGTGTCCAGCCTGGAGCCAAGGAGGTGAGGGGAGACCTTGTGGCTCTGCAGCTGCCTGAGAGGAGGTTGGAGCCAGGGGGGGTCGAACTCTTCTTGCAAGCAACAAGGGCTAGAACAAGAGGAAACAGCCTCAAGTTGCACCAGGGGAGGCTGAGATTGGACATTGGGAACAATTCACTGAAGGAGTGGTCAAGCACTGGGACAGGCTGCCCAGGGCATGTGGAGTCCCCATCCCTGGAGGGGTTTCCAAGCCCTGGAGATGGTGCTGAGGGACACGGGGCAGGGGTGGCCTGGGCAGGGCTGAGGGAAGGGTTGGACTTGGGGATCTTAAAGTGCTTTTCCAACCCAAAAGATTCCATGATCCTGTGACCGTATCTGCCTTTTCCAACCTCACTGGTGCTATGAACTCTTGTCTGCTCCAGCCTCTTGATTTTGGGGGAGCTCAGGGCTGTCCATCCCACCCTGCACCTCCTGCTTGGGTGCAGCAGGGACGGACGATGCTCCTCCAGGAGTCAGCCTGGGCCCAGAGGGTCTGACTGGGATCTATGGCTGTTGTTTGTCCCCTGGTGTCACCTCTCCCGTGTCTCTGTGGTGCTGCAGGTAAAGCCTACAGCCTGGGGAGGGCAGAGTACGGCCGGCTGGGGCTGGGGGCGGGGGCAGAGGAGAAGAGCACGCCCACCCTCATCCCGGAGCTCCCCAGCATCAGCTCGGTGGCCTGCGGAGCATCGGTGGGATACGCAGTCAGCAGCGATGGTGAGTGCCAGGGGCCACCCTGGGCTTGGGAATGTCACCCTCTGTCCCCTCCCCACCCTTCGTCCATCTATCCCGGCCCCGCCCCCTGGATCTGACTGGTCCCACACAGCTTCATGGCTGGGTCAGGACTGGAGCCAGGACCTGATTGATCTTCTGGCCTGGGGGAAGTGGGGCAGCAGCTGCTCAAATATTTTGGCAGGTCTTGGGCAGGGCTCCTAACAGGGTGGTGACCCTGGGGAGGGGGGGTCGTTGTCCTGCTGGTCCCTTCTCCACACCCTGACCTCAGGTGCTGTGATGCTTGTGCAGCTCATGGCTGTGGGGAGGAGGGTTTGTCTGGTTCCCCACCCCCTGGGGGGGGGCAAAAGGCTGCCTTGGAAATGTGGTGAAAGGCCTCTTGGAGTTGCTCCTCTTCCTCCTGTCTCCCATCTCTGGGCACCCATGGCTCAACCCCTGCCCCCGGGTGTGAAGTCCCCTTGGGTTTTCCCCTTCCCCACCCCATCCTGAAGCCATTTGGAGGTCAAAACATGTACCACCTCCATTGTAGGACGAGCGTTTGCCTGGGGCATGGGCACCAACTACCAGCTGGGCACAGGAGAGGATGAGGACGTCCTGAGCCCTGTGGAGATGACGGGGAAGCAGCTGGAGAACCGGCTGGTCCTGGCGGTGTCCAGCGGCGGCCAACACACGGTGCTGCTGGTCAGGGACAAGGAGCAGAGTTGATGAAGCAGCACAGCCGAGCCCAGTGGGATGCAGGACCCGTGCACACACCCCTTCCCCTCCCCCACCTTCCACCACCAGTTTCCAGCTCTGCTCTCCCAGGAATGGCTGTGGGGAGAGTGGGAAGCTCCCGGAGCCGGGCCCGGTGGCGGCTGCGTGGCTGGAGCAGGGACTCTCCAGGGTTGCTCCCTGCAAGCTTGTGTCTGTCTTCCCGTGGTGCCTGGTGCTCTCTTGGCCCTCCCAGGTTGGCTTGGTCCTAAACTGATCCCAGTGCTGTGCCTGGAGGGGTTTTCCACTTCTTCATTGTTTGGTTTATTTCATATTTCCTTGGCCTGGCAAAGCTGAGGGCTTTGTTCTTCACTGCACAAAAGGGTTTGGGCATCAGGCTTTGAGGTCTCCATGTTCTCCATCTCTGGGTGCTCCTCCATTCCCATAACCTGAACATCTTTCCAACTTGGATTCGTCTGCTTCCACCCCCTGAACCTCTCTGGGTTCCCTCCAGGTGGGATCTGTGTCCAAGCAGACACACTCCTGGAGAGGACCTAACGCTCCTCTTGGTGGCTGTGGTGGGAGATGCTGCCTGTGAGGGGCAGTCACTGGACACGTGAGGGGGAATCACTGGACATGTGAGGGGGACAATACCTGACCCACAGATGTGGCTGCTGGAGAAGGGAATCTCCTGCCTCCCCCCATCCCCACTGATGGATCTGAGCCAAAATCCCCCAGGGAGCAGGAGGACCTGTTCCCTCCTGCCTTGGAGCAGCCACCTCCAGCACAGCTTCTTGCAGTCCCATTCCCTTGAGAAACCCAACAAAATCCCATCCTGTGGGTGAGGACTTGGTTGTTTTCATTCATTTCTGTTCCCTTTGCTGAGGATGGAGCTTCATTTGCTATTGGGACCTCGCCGAGGAGACAGAACCAAAACCCAGTTTATCCATCTGGAAACAACAGGACTCCCACCTCTTTCCAGTTGCCTCCAATCTGGAACCAGTTGGTTTTGCTCCCTGTGCCTGGCCTTTCCCATCTTCTTCCCTGGCTGCCTCCCAGGTACCTGGACTGAGGAGGGGGTTTGGGAAGATGAAAATTTTAATTTGTTAAGTTCGAGCAATAGGGGGAAACAGGGAAGGGGGTGGGGGTTGTGTGTGTGTGTGTGCAGGGGGGGTGAGGGGCTGGGGCTTGTACAGTGGCTCTGAATAGGTCTTTTTTAAAAAGGAAAATGTATTTTGGTTGATTTGATGGAGGAAGAGAGGGGAAAAAAAATAAGCTGTCATCTTTTAATGTTTGGAATAAACCAAGTTTTGATAAATCCCGGGATTGATCCTGTGGTTTGGAGGGGTGGGCAGCCCTTCCCCCCCCCGTGGATCAGAGAATCCCAGACTGGTTTGGGTGGGAAGGGACCTCAAAGATCATCTAGATCCAACCCCCTGCATGGGCAGGGACACCTCCCACCAGCCCAGGCTGCTCCAAGCCCCATCCAACCTGCCCTTCAACACTGCCAGGGATGGGGCAGCCACAGCTTCCCTGGGCAACCTGGGCCAGGCTCTCACCACCCTCACACCCAAGAATTTCCTCCTCATGTCCAACCTCCATCTCCCCTCTTCCAGTTTTAATCCATCCCCCTTGTCGTCTCCCTCCCTGCCCTTGTCCCAAGTCCCTCCCCAGCTTTCCTGGAGCCCCTGCAGGCACTGGAAGGTGCTCTAAGGTCTCCCTGGAGCCTTCTCTTCTCCAGGCTGAACACCCCAACTCTCCCAGCCTGTCTCCAGAGCAGAGCTGCTCCAGCCCTTGGACCATCTCTGTGGCCTCCTCTGGACTCTCTCCAGCAGCTCCATGTCCTTCCTGTGTTGGGGGCTCCAGAGCTGGACACAGCTCTCCAGGAGGTCTCCCCAGAGCAGAGCAGAGGGGACAATCCCCTCCCTGGCCCTGCTGCCCACGCTGCTGGGGATGCAGCCCAGGACATGGGTGGGTTCTGGTTCCAGCACACGGTGCTGGGTCATGTTGAGCTTCTCATCCACCATCATCCCCATGTCCTTCTCTTCAGGGCTGCTTTCAATCCATTCTCCACCCAGCATGAATTTGTGCTTGGCATTGCCCTGACCCAGGTACAGAACCTTGCACTCTATGTGGCCACCATGGTGAGGGGCCAGTCCTTGGTGGCTGTGGCACTTGGGGACAGGTTGGGATGGGTGCCAGCTATGTCGGGGTGTGGCACCACCTTTGGGTGCTGCTGTGGTCTCCAGCCCTGCCCTGTGTGTGTGTGTGTGCAGCTGTGGGACATGGCCACGGGATGGCAGCAGGAGAAGGTGCTGGGGGAGGGGGAAAGGGATGGAACCATCCCTGTCCCCGTGGGACCTTCCCTGCCCCTGTGGGACCCCTGTTCCTGGCCCATTTGGGCCTCCAGACCCACAGCTGATCCCACTGGCACAGCTGGGAGGTGTCTTGCTGTGTCCCTGAGCACTCAGGGTGGCTCTGTCAGAGCTGAGATGAGCAGGACCAGGTTGGTGGCACCTTTCAGCCTTGTCCCCCCCAGGGCTGATGTAATTCCTCTGTCTCCTGCATCTGGGAAACCAAACCCCCCTCATTCCCAAATGGGTTGGAATTCCTCCTATCCTTGAGGAGGTTTCCTTGGGGAAAACATCCCCTTGGGTGTAAGGAGCCAGTTGGTGTTTTCAAGAAAGAGGGAGGGGGAAAGATCTGGGGAGAACAATGGGGTTTAAAATATTGGGAGCTGATGAATCAGCTGCCATTGTCTTGGGATCCAGAGTGACACCTGAATGGGAAGTTGCTGGGAACTGGGGGAAGGAGGAGCCCCCACACAGGGGGGAGAGGGTGGCTGAAGGAAAACAGCTTAATTGAGGAAAGGAAACATCTCCTTAATGAGGTTTTGTGTGGGTGGAGTGAGGTGGTGGGGGCTGGGGGTTGAGGAGAACGAATATCTTAGAATCCTGGAATGGTTTGAGTTGGAAGGGACCTCAAAGATCATCTAGATCCAACCCCCCTGTATGGGCAGGGACACCTCCCACCAGCCCAGGCTGCTCCAAGCCCCATCCAACCTGCCCTTCAACACTGCCAGGGATGGGGCAGCCACAGCTTCCCTGGGCAACCTGGGCCAGGCTCTCACCACCCTCACACCCAAGAATTCCCTCCTCATGTCTCATCTAATTTGGAGGGTTTGGGGGAGACCTTTGTGCCAGGGTCCAGCCCTGGTGCTCAGGGCAGGTTTTCCACCATTGGCACAGCTGGACCTTTTCTCCTTGCCAGGGGGGGAGTTCCTGGTTGGTGGCTCCAATCCCACACTCCAGCTCATCTGCTGCTCTTCCAAGTATCTAAAAGGCTTTTTATTTTACAGACACTAGATGAGAACATGGGATTTGGGGCTTTGAGCATCCATGGAGGATGAGCTCTGGTGGTGTGAGGCTCTTTTGTCTCTGGAATAAAAGCACTTGGGGTGTTGTTTGAGTGATGGCTGGTTTGGGTTGAGGGGTTTTTTGCCATGTTTTTTAATATACTGCTTTTTTGGATGAAAAAAAAACACCCTTCCTCCTGCAGGGTCTGCCAAGGGAAAACTGTGACTTCAAGAGGGTTTGGGGGAGACTTGAGTTGGTTCCTTAGCCTTCTTTTCCTGCCTCCAAGAGGAAATGAGCTTTAATTATGGCCAAGTCACTGCTGGCAGGGCCACGTGGTTTCTTTGAGAGCCAGCTAATTAATTAGCCTGCTGATTAATGACAGGTCTTGTGAGCCAAGGAGAGAGTTTGGTCCAGTCTCACCTCCCTGAGTCTTGTCATTAAGGCCTGGCCAGTGTATCCCAGTCTTAACTGGTGTTGCAAAATGGGTAGAAGAGCGTGTTGGGTCTCCTGGGGGTGGGAATTGAGTTGCAAGGGTGATGTGTGGAGCTCTCTGCTCCCTCCCACACCTGCTGAAATCCTGGTTTGTCTCCTTTAGCAGTCCAAAAATAGAGAAACCTTGTCCCCTGGCTCAGGAGATCCCTGGGGAATGGGAGCCTGGCAGGGAAGGAGACACCAACCACCCCCAGGCTCTGCTCGTTCCTCCCAGTCCCACTTCCACAGGGATTAAAACAGCACAAGTTGAGCAGAACTTCTAACTATGAAGGGGGAGGGGAAGTAAAAAAGCCCTAGTAATTATTCATAGTGGTTTTATCTCCTTTTAAATGATGAATTGCAAGTCAAGAAGTGTCTCATCAGGGCTGAGAACCTGAATCCAGCCCAGGCTGCTCCAGGTGGTGGGAGATTTCACCCGTGTCCTCACCAGCTTGACTCATTTCCATATGCTAATGAAGCAATTACAAAGTCAGCCTGAACCTGGGGTGCAGAGAAAGAAACAGGCAGCTCCATAATTCATCACATGTGGAAGGATAAAGGAGAGCTCATTATCTGGTGGATTCATTATTTTTTTTTAAAGGCTGTTTTCTGCAAGGATGGTCCCTGGAAGGAGCTGGTGGGTGTGGGGCAGGTCCCATGTGCCAGCCCAGGAGGCTACTGGTTTCACTGGGCTGTGAAATGGCTGGATTTGGTGCTTGGTTTCATTTCTCCCTTGGAGAAGGGATCTTGGAGCAGTGATTTCCCCTCTAGGAAGCCCCTGCAAGCTGGAAATCAGCTTTTCACATCCTGCTCTTTACAGGAACTCACCAAACATTTCACAAATCCAAGTGCTAAACACCCTAAACCCCAGATTCTCCCAAAGCAGGAGCAGAGTTAGAAGCTCCAACACCTTTTTCCCTTCACATTTGCACTAAATCCTCATTTGCATTTAAATTACAAAGATAATTTGGGCTCGAGTTGGAGCTGCTGGGCCATATATGAGAAGGAATCTTGATGCCCAGGAGCAGAGGGGACACTGTGGATGCCACCAGTGAGGCTTTTGGTCTCCAGGGCTTGCAAAATAACCTCAGCTGAAACAATTCAGGCTTTCATGAAGGTGGATTTTTTTTTTTTTTCCCCAGTTTTTAAAGCTTTAAATTCAAATTGTTCCTTTCCCATCAATCCCAAAATCTCCACCCCAAAGTGCTGGAGAGTCAGCTGGAAACTGCTGCCTGGCTCCTCCTGGTTTTGATTTCATGTTCTGGAGAGCTTGGGTCCTGGACAGAAACACCATCCAAAGCCCACAGGGATGAAGGCTGGAGCTGGGAAGCTTGGTTGAAGCACTTGATGAGCACTTGATGAGGTTCTGGTTGGTGCTGTGGACCCTCTGGATTGGGGCAGGGTCCTCAGCTCTGTCACACACAGGAGCAGGGACCTGCCAAGGTGGGATGGGGTGACCTGGGGCCACTTCAATGTCACAAGCTACAGACACAGACATCTAGATATTTATATTAAGTGTACAGAGGGTGTTCCCCCACCATCCCAGCTGGTGGATTGAAGCTCCATGGGCTGGTTTCAGGATTCAACCCCCAATTCCCAGCCCCATCCAGGAGCTGGTTTTAAATTGGGTGCTGTTGGGAGAAGCTGGAGCAGCCCCTGGGAAGCTGCTGGAGGTGAGGGATGCTCCAGGTCCCTGGCACCACCAAGGCTCTGGTGTGTCCCATCAGTGTGTCCCATCAGTTTGTCCCCCCTTTTTCCCAGGAATGTTCCATTTGTTGGTGTGACTCAGTGGGACCCAAGCCAAGGAAAAGCTCCTCTCCTCACCATGTCCTGGGCTCCCCAAACCTGGTGGCATTTCATAAACAATTCTTTGAAGCCTTCTCCCTCCTTGTAAGGCTGTTGCAGGTGTTTCCCAGCAGGCTGGGAATGTGGGACCTGGATCTAAGGCCCTGAAGGGATGGGAATTTGGGGTGATGGATCTTTTTTTTTGGGGGGGGGGTGGCTGAGCCACCCACAGAGCCTCAAGCCAACCCACAGCCCCCAGCACTCCCAGCTTGGTCACCCCTAACAGGATGGTGTGTCCTCCAAAGGACAGAGGTGTCCCAGCCATGGGTGATGGGGTTCACCTCCCCTGTGTCCCCCCATTTCTTCAGGGTGGTCTTAGCACCCGTGGTTGGAAAAGTCACTTCCCTTTGTGCCTTCACAGCCCCAGGCACAGGGTTGGTATTTCTCAGGGACACTGAGGCACTGGCTGAGGTGGGTTAAAGAGGTCGATGATTTGGGGGCATCATATTTTTGGGGTTACCCCCCTAACTGAGATATTCACCTGGAATTCAGCTTCATGGTGAAGCCTGCTGTGAAATCCAAGATGTCCTGGGCCACAGCGTGGGACATCCCACCCCTGCTGGGGCATGGATTAGTGGTGGACTTGGCAGTGCTGGGTTAATGGTTGCAACTGATGATCCTGAAGGTCTTTTCCAACCAAAATGGTTCTATGATTCCATGACATCCCATCCCTTCCAGGACATCCCACCCTTGGACATCCCACCCCTCCCAGGACCTCAGCATGAACCAGCTCCAAACCAAGAGCCTTTCCCACCACGGAACACTGAAGGCTTTGCCCCCAGGACATGGAGAGCTGAAGGATGTTCTGCAACTCCTTCTGGAGAAATAGTTTCACTTCTCATGGAGCTGAAGCTCAGCCTTGTGGGACCCTGGGGGTTTCCCCCCAATTCCTGCCCCGGGCCTGATCCTGCTCCCACCCAACGCTCCATGAACAGCCAGGCTTGTGGTGGCAGAGGATGAAGAGACCAAGTGTGGCTCTGCCAGTGGTCCAGGACTCCATCCCTGCCTGGAAAGGGATCCTGAGGAGTCCTGGAGAGTTGTCCAGGCTGACACAACCCAGAGCCAGAGGCTTTTGCTCAGGGTGAGGGGACAGGGTGCAGAGCAGGAGGACTCGGGTGCTTTGATTTCACCCGTTTCACCCCTTTTGGTTCCTTTGCAAGAGAAGCTGGGTTTGGTTCCCTCCTCAGCTCTGTCTTCCTAACAAGGAAGCTGCAATTTCCACAGGCTGCTGAGAAAGGTAGGGCTGGGAAGCAGGAGCTAATGACCTTCATGAGGCTAAATTAATGCAACTGGAAAAACCAGAGACACAACCCAGACTCTGCAGCCACCCCAGGAGCCCCAGGTGCACCCGGCTGCTTCCTCCAGCTGCATCCATTTGTCCACAAAATGCTATTAGAGCTTCCTCCCAGCCTCCTCCTCCTCCCCCTCAGCCTGTTTGACCTCCTGGCCACAGCTGCAGCAGTTGGAAGGTGAGAAGAAGGGAAAAGTGGTGGCTCTGGGATGCTGCTCGCAGCTGGTGGGGGGCTGGAGGGGGATGTGGGGAGCAGAAGGGTGGGAGGAGCCACCAGTTCTTGTTTAGCAGCAGATGATGTGGTCTGGAGGTTCTCTGGACCATAAGGTGTCCTGCCTTGGAGCATGGCCCCTTCTTCAGAGGGATGGCTGCTCCATCTGGATGGTGCTGAGTGTGGAAGCCCCAAATAAGGGGGTTTATCAGGGCAGGGAGTGATGGGACAAGGGGTGGTGGCTTTGAACTGGCAGAGGGGAGATGGAGGTTGGAGATGAGGAGGGAATTCTTGGCTGTGAGGGTGGTGAGAGCCTGGCCCAGGTTGCCCAGGGAAGCTGTGGCTGCCCCATCCCTGGCAGTGTTGAAGGGCAGGTTGGATGGGGCTTGGAGCAACCTGGGCTGGTGGGAGGTGTCCCTGCCCATGCAGGGGGTTGGGACTGGATGATCTCTAAGGTCCTTCCAACCCAACCCAGTCTTAGATTCTGCCATTCTATGAAATCTCAGCCTCTCCTGCTCCGTGGGTCCTTTCCCAGCACAGAGGGGACTGAGTAGCTCCATCTCAGATGGCTGTTGCTCTGCTGCCCTGGCTGGAGACCAGGAGAGCAGGTTGGTGCAGGAAAGAGGTTCCTGGGCTCCATGGTGATAGCAATTCCCATCTTCTAAAAAAAACCACCCCAAATCCTGTCCATTTTGGGGTTGCTGAAGGCAGGCTGGGCAGTGCTGCTCCTCAGCCTTCTCCTGGGCAGGGTTGGGAGAGCCCTGGCAGGGGCTCCTTAGTCCTCCCTAATTGTGTCAGTGCCACGAGAAGCTCCTCGAGTCCCCACACATCGTTCCTGGCCTGAGATCCCTCATGGGCTTCATGGCTTGGGTGAGGAGCAGTTCCCTGTCTCCAGTGGGTGCTGAGGGAACGTGGCACTGGGACATGGACGTGGGGTGAGCTGGGGACACGTGTGCTGCTGTGTCCCCATCCCCTGGCCGTGTCCCTATTGTCAGTGTCACATCTGTGGCTCGGGCTGCCCTGGCTGCAGGCAGAGCTTCTAAATAATGCAGCCACCACGTCAGCAGGACAGAGATGTCCCCTGGGGCTGGGCCCACTTTGAAGGACTCCAGTAAAATTTTTATGATGGATCTGGAGCTCTTTGACAACAGTGTCTCCAAAGCCAGGTTGTCTTTCCACGGCTCAGAGGGGGATGGAGTGAGGCCCCATGATGTGGCATCACCATCCAGCATGGCCTTCTTCTGCCATGGGAGGGCTTCTCCTCGGGCTGTGGTGCCACCTTGCAGGAGGAGAATCACCTGGTCATGGCCTTCGTGGTGTCCCAAGATGATTTGTCTTTGTCACCACACGTGGTGGAGGGTGGCAGGGGTGGGGGCAGCAGCAGAGCAGCCCTACCCAGGTGGCCTCTTCTCTTGGTCCTCTCCCATTGCTTGGTGAGTCCCAGTTCCTCCATCCCGGATTCTCCAGGATGCAAAAAGTCTTCGCAGTCACCTGCTGGTGACTTTGCTCAGTCTGGACAAAACCCACCGGAGTTCTCAAGCAGCCACCACTCTTCTAGAGCTCCGTGGTGGTGACCTGGGTGACTTCTGAGCGCAGGTCATCCCCCCCCTGGCCCCGGCAGCCTCTCTGGAGGCTGCCCACGTCTAGTCATGCCGGTTTGTTGCGGGTTTCGGACGGGGTGCAGGTGGACACGTGCTCCCTGGTGGTGTTCCTGGCCCTGGAGAAGCTGGTTTGATCCACACGAGCTCGGAAAGGCAGGCAGAACTCTCGGAAGCACCTCTTGAAATTCTCATCCAGGAAGGCGTAAAGGACGGGGTTGAGGCTGCTGTTGGTGTAACCCAGGGCGATGCAGAAGTGCAGGCTGGCCACCACGTAGGGGTTCTTCTTGTCGATGTCCACCAGCGTCCAGACGATGACGAAGATGTGGATGGGGGTCCAGCAGATGATGAAGGCTGCCACCACCACCAGCACCATGCGCGTGATGCGCCGCAGGTTGCGGTCCTTCTCCTTGGAGCCCGAGAGGAGACGGACGCTCTTCAGGCGAAGGATCATCAGCCCGTAGCAGATGGTGATGACCAAGATGGGGACCATGAAGGCGAAGATGAAGACGCAGATCTTGGTCACGGTGTCCCAGTAGATGGGAGGGTTGGGAAACTGGAGCGTGCACAGCACCACCCCGTCTGTGGGAGAGAGAGGGGTGGTCAAAGAGGGAGTGGTGGGGTGGCTGCTGTGGACGTGGCCTCCTTGGTCATGGGGGAGGCACGTCCATGCTTGTTAACAACACAAGGAGATGGATGCCCACCTGCCAGGTCTTTGCAAAGATCCCCCAGGAGCTTTGTGACACCAACCCCCCACCCTCGGGGTGCCAAGGGGGTGCAGTGACCCAGGGACTTGTTCCCTGCAGAACCTCCTGGGCCACCTTCTCACTGTCTCCTCCCAACCCCAGTGATGGATACATCCCTGTGTCACCTTCCACTGAAACACTGCAAGTGTTCCAAGACAAGGCTGGGTAGGGCTTGGAGCAACCTGGGCTGGTGGGAGGTGTCCCTGCCCATGCAGGGGGTTGGATCTAGATGATCTTTAAGGTCCCTCCTAATCCAAACCAGTCTGGGATTCTGGGATTCTAAACCTGTCACCTCCTCAAGATGCCCAGAGCTTTCCTAGCAGCCAAGGGCTTGTGTCCTCACAGAGGAGATCTTAGGATGGGCCAGCTGGGGACTTTGCAAGATCATTGAGGGTGTTTTTAGACCCCTGATTTGCACCCCAGGAGCTGGGGAGAGGCACCAGTTGGACTGGAGATGGGGAAGACAATTTCCGGGACAGTTTCCAACCCCTGCACCCGAGCTGGAAAATACCCCCATGACCATGTATCCATGGCAGGCCATGGTCCCACGGAAGGGGTGTCCACCACTGAGCTCCAACCAGCTGCAGGGCCAGGTGGTTTGGGTTTGCCAGGTCTCCCCCCAGCATGGCCAGATGGGACAGGAGAAGGGAGCTTTCCCCAGAAGCCACTTGCCTTTTGACTTGGTGACTGCCATGACCATGATGGGCACCCCAATGAGGGAGGAGAGCACCCAGATGCAGACATTGATGATCTTGGCCTTGGCTGGTGTGCGGAAGTCCAGGGCCTTGACGGGGTGGCACACGGCCACGTAGCGGTCCACGCTCATCATGGTGAGGGTGAAGATGCTGGTGAACATGTTGTAGTAGTCAATGGAGAGGACAACTTTGCAGAGCAGCTCCCCAAAGGGCCAGGTCTCCATCAGGTACTTGGTGCTCTGGAAGGGCAGCGTGCTGGTGGCCAGGGCGTCTGCCAGGGCCAGGTTGAAGATGTAGATGTTGGTGGCTGTCTTCATCTTGGTGTACCTGGGGGTGGCAGAGAAAGGAGCAGTTACAGGTGGCCAGGGTGACTTGCCATGCCCAAGTAAGTGTGCACAGGTGGTGTGGTGAGAAGAGGACACAGCCTGGTTTCCCCTTGCTGCTCCCGAGGTGCCATCCCCCTTGGTGGGCAAAGGTACAAAGGCTTGTGCCGTGTCCTTCTGCAGCACCAACGTGCTCAGCACCTTTCTGGATGGACCAGGGAGTGTGTTGGAATCAAGTATTTGTGAGTTGAAGTCCTGGTGCCTGAGCAGGGGGTTGGACTCACACCAGGGACCTTATCAAGCACCTGCAGAACCATGAACCCTCCTGAAGCCATTATCCCTCACCTGACCAGGGGCTGATGCTCATTCACGTGGCTGCCTTTCTCCAGAACAAACCTGAAGTTCTTGGAGAAGTCACTTCTCTGATTAATTTGCTTTGCTGCATTTCCCTGGATCGGTGGCACAATCTCCTTTCCCTCCCCAAACCTCCTTGATCTGATTTTCCACCCAGTGAATCTTGATTATCCACCTTCCTTCCCCCTCGAGTTTCCTTGCAGAAACTGGATCGATTCTTCCCAGAATGAGGCCATCAGGAACTGCCCACTTAGCCAGGCTGGAGCTCCAGAGCCTTTGGCCATTGGCAGGTGGCTTGGGGGACACGGTGACACTTGCTCTGGGGCATTTGGGGGCTGGTGTTGTCTGTGGTCCTTGTCACACCCAGAGCCTTCTCTTCTCCAGGCTGAACACCCCAACTCTCCCAGCCTGTCTCTAGAGCAGAGCTGCTCCAGCCCTTGGATCATCTCTGTGGCTCCTCTGGCCTCTCTCCAGCAGCTCCATGTCCTTCTTATGCTGGGGGCTCCAGAGCTGGACACAGCTCTCCAGGACGGGGGTCTCACCAGAGAAGGACCCATCATGTGATGGGATCTGTGGAACAAATCTGCATGAGGGGCTTGAGCAGCTCCATCCCGGGTGGTTGTTGCTCTACCACCCTGGCTGGAGACCAGGAGAGCAGCTTGGCCTAGGAAAGAGATTCCTGCCTTCCTGGTATTGCCCTTCACCTTCTCCTTTTCTCCATCTCAGCAGGGTCAGGAGAGCTGGGGCGGGGGGGGAGCCCCTGGGTCACCCTGTCAGTAGAGCTGGGAGATGGAGGATGCAACGATTCCTCCTGGGGAGAAAAAGACCAGCTGGGTCGAGGACCCAGCTCCAACAGATCCCCTCTTCCTCCTCCTCCTCCTCCTCCTCCCTGCCTGCAAATGGCAGCCTCTTCCCTAAGGCTGGAAACATCTCACTTGAGCTGGTGTTTTCTGTCTCCTTTCAAATAACAGCATTTCTTTCTTACTCTTTTTTAAAATGTCTTTTCCCTTGAAAAACCCTTTTCTCTTCTCTTTCTTTTCCAGGCTTTCCAGCGAATGGATCTCTGGGGAAAATTTCACTCCGGGTTAAAGAAGAACCTGAGGAACTTGTGTGCTGGTCATGGTGGGTCTGAGCTGGGTTGGAAACTCGAGTCGTTTCAGGTAGGTTCATGTTGCTTTGAGTTCTGGTTTTTGGATGAAAGGGAAAGGAGGGGGGAGGGGAAAGCAGTGATTCATGTTGTGCTCTGCCAGGCGTGCTGGGCTGGGTCAGCACTTCCCCAGCTCTCTGCCAGATGTGCCAGGGCTGGGGGGGACTGGAGGGACTGGGGGGGACTGGAGGGACCAGGGGGGTCTTTGAGGGATGGGGCTGGAAGCTCCTCCCTAGGCAGGATGGGGCTGTGGTGGTGAGGGCAAAGTAAGGGTGGGGGTGAATGGGATGATGGGGGTGAATGGGATGATGGAGAGGAGTGGGATGATGGAGATTACTGGGAGGAGTGGGATGATGGAGAGGAATGGGATGATGGAGATGAATGGGAGGAGCGGGATGATGGAGAGGAGTGGGGTGATGGAGATTACTGGGAGGAATGGGATGATGGAGAGAAGTGGGATGATGGGGATTACTGGGAGGAATGGGATGATGGGGGTGACTGGGGTGATGGAGGTGATTCAGATGATGGAGATGACTGGGACTGGGGTGACTTGGAGGATGAGGATGAGTGGGATGAAGGAGATGACTGAGATGGGGATGACTCAATTTATCCCTCAGAGCTGGGGTTTTAAGGCAGGATTCATCCCCCTCCAGGACCAAGCTCAGGGTCAAACCCATCACAGGGGGTGGGGTGTCCATTGTGGTGACCCCTCCAGACCTGCAAATGAAGCTGCTGCTCCAGGAAGGAGCAACTGGCTCCTTCTGGAGCAACTTCTGGAGGGAGTTGCTTCTCCGGAGAGGGTTGCTCCTCCAGCAACTGACCACTGATGGAGCTCCCTGGGCTGCCAAAACCATCACCATTCATTGAGTTCCTTGACTGGGAAGTTCTGCACTTGAACAAAACAATCCAGAAGGTCTTTAGGGATGAGATGAGGGGGAGGAGATGAGGCTGGAGGGTCCAGGGTAGCTCCACATCCTACATTCCCACAGAGAGTCCCCGTAGTTCTCCAAACCACTTGGGAAAGAAGGGAAAGAAATGATTTGCCAAGGTCCTGGAGCTGCTAAAAAGCCACCCCTGTGGGTTTAAAAAGCTGAAGAAACCCTGGGCAGGACCTGGTGGGGGTTTGCTGGGCTCCGTGGGGCTGTGGGAAAGCACAACCCCAAGTTCCTGGCTGCAAATCATTTCCGGGGGTATTTTGGGAAGCACCCAGTGGTAGCAGCAGTCAGGGCTGTCCCAAGGTGCTGGGATGGCTGAAGTGTCCCCAGGGCCACAAGGCAAGTGGCCAGCATCTCCCCACCAGCCAAGTCCAAACCCCAGCTGATCCCATTTTCCATCCCAGGACACAGGTTCTCCCAGCACGGAGCCCAACGCTTCCCAGGCTGAATAACCCAACTCTGCCCAGGAACCCCTGGAGAACCTGGGGGGGGCTCAGCCCAGGGGCCAAAGCAGGTGTTGGGGCTCTGAGCTGGTGATTATTCATTCTTGGGTGAAGTGTTTCATTCCAGCATC
The DNA here is from genome assembly GCF_020740795.1 of Apus apus. Taxonomy (NCBI): domain Eukaryota; kingdom Metazoa; phylum Chordata; class Aves; order Apodiformes; family Apodidae; genus Apus; species Apus apus. The sequence continues at coordinate 3,329,393 of NC_067302.1, read as the reverse complement.
AGCCGGGGGGTTGGAAACCGGGGAGGGAGGGCTGGAAACCACGGGGATGGGCTCTGTGGAGTCAGGCTGAGGTTACTGAGGGGACAAAACAGGGCGAGATGCTGCTTGTACATGAAAACCTTCTCTTTAAAATGTCTTCCCTCTTCTGAGGGAGCAGAACCAGCTGGAGGGGGGGTCTGATAACCCTCAGCCTTCACCCTGCCCCCCTGCGCGGCTCCGCACAAACGCCCTTGATTTGCTGCCTCACTCTGGGGGGGGGGGGGGGGTGGGGGGGGTGGGCTGGGTTCTTCAAAGCTGCTTGGAGTCTATAAAAAATCCCCCCAAAACGACCCCCCCCCCCCCCCCGGTGTGGGGCAGGGGCAGGGAGCGCGACCCCCCCCCCCCCAACCCCTTGAGTGGGTAAAATGCAGGGCAGGAGGCAGATGTGAGGGTGATGGGTGGCCAGATGTGAGGGTGATGGGTGGCCAGATGTGAGGATGATGGGTGCCCAGACACAAGGGTGATGGGTGGCCAGACATGAGGATGATGGGTGCCCAGATGTGAGGGTGATGGGTGGCCAGATGTGAGGGTGATAGGTGCCCAGACACAAGGGTGATGGGTGCCCAGATGTGAGGGTGATGGGCAGCCAGATGTGAGGGTGATGGGCGGCCAGACACAAGGGTGATGGGTGCCCAGATGTGAGGGTGATGGGCAGCCAGACACAAGGGTGAATGGGTGGCCAGATGTGAGGGTGCCAGGCAGCCAGATGTGAGGGTGATGGGTGGCCAGACAGGGCTGGTGGGCACGTTTCAGACTGGTTTCCTTTCCCCCCCCTCATTCACCCCGTGCCCAGGCTGTGAGCTGTGACCATCACTGTGGGCTGGGGAGGGGTGGAAACGGTTAGAAATGGGGGGTTTTGAAGGGTTTGCTTAAATCAAGCTACAAGATCTGCGTGGGCCCCAGAGTTTTGGCCCTGGCTGAGGTTACAGCAAGCTCTGGGATGATGGGAATTGGGATTTGACCCCGTGAATCCTGAGACACCCCCCCCCCATCAAGATGGTGTAGGAGGGGATGCTGTGAAGCTCAGGGACACGGTGGGACCTCCTGCCAGGCTGCAGGGACTGAAGTCCTTGAGCTGTCACCAACAGGGATGTGACAGTGAGCACAGCTCCTGCCAGTGGGTCTGGGGGCCATGCAGGGCTCTGCCAGACCCCCCAGACCCCCCCACTACCAGGTCTGCAGGCTTTGGCTTTATTGACCTGTGTTGCCCACATTAACCCATCTTACCCAGGGAAGATGAAACAGCTCCTCAGACCTAGGGGTGGTTTGTAGGGGCAGGAAACATGTCCTGGGAGAAGCTCTGGGCTGGACACAGCAGCGTCTCACCCCGCCCCATCCACCAAAACTACCATCTACCAAGGGGGGGGCACCTGGGTCCTTTTGTGTGTCCTGGGGTGCAGAGACTCGGCAACAACCCCCCCTCCCCACCCAGGGATAGTCCCAGCAGAGGTTCCTGCCCTGGCCAAGGACCTGTTGTCCTCCTCCCCTCCCCCGGGATGCTGGAAGGAGCCAAAGTTGGGGTGCAGCCCCCCCCGGGCTGGCAGCGGGTGTTTCTGCTGCTGCAGCCGCTGCCTCGGGCGGGGGGAGAACGGGAACAGCGCGGGCGCGGTGGGAACTGGAGCCGGGACGTGGGAGCTCAGGGGCTTTCTTAGGGAACTGCTGGGATAGGCGGCTGCGGAGCTGCTGGCGGAGCCGGGAATGGGCTGGGAACTGGGGAACAGGAGCTGTGGGCTGGGAACTGGGGAACAGGAGCTGGTGGCAGAGCTGGGAATGGGCTGGGAACTGGGGAACAGGAGCTGTGGGCTGGGAACTGGGGAACAGGAGCTGGTGGCAGAGCTGGGAATGGGCTGGGAACTGCCCCCTCCCCCCCCCCCCGTGCCACTCCGTGCACACGCAGCCTTTGCTTTTTCCTCTCACACAGCACCTGAGTGTGCTCTGCACACGTCTGTGCTCACGCACACGCTGTTCACACGCGTGTGACACCCATCAGGTACAACTGTGTGGGTGCTGCCTGGTGCTGGTGCACCTGGTGCGCACCCACCCCCTTGCACACCCACCCCCTTGCACACCCACCTCCGTGCACACCCACCCTCCCTCCTGACCTTCACCCTGTGCACACTCACCTCCGCCGCCGTCTCACACACAGCACACACTCAGCCCCTGCGCACACTCACTCCTGGTGCTGCCTCCCACCTGGTGCACACCCAGTCCTGGGGCACACTCACTCCTGCTGCTGGCTCACACCTTGCACGTTGGTGCACACCCATCCCCGGTGCGCCCTGCCTCCGGCTGCTGCCTCGTATGTGATGCACACTCCCTCTGTGCACACTCCCCCCAGTGCACACTCACTCTCGGCTCACACTCCCCCCGTTGCACCCCCGGTTGCACACCCGGTTACACACCCCGGTTGCACACCCCGTTGCACCCCCGGTTGCACCCCCGGCTGCACCCCTGGTTTCAACCCCGTTGCACCCCCGGTTGCACACGGGGTTACACACCCCCGTTGCACCCCGGTTGCACCCCCGTTGCACCCGCGGCTGCATCCCCGGTTGCCCCCCCGTTGCACCCCCCGCTGCCCCCCGTTGCACCCCCCCCGTTGCACCCCCGCTGCCCCCCCGTTGCCCCCGGCTGCAGCCCGGTTGCCCCCCCGCTGCCCCCCCGCTGCCTCCCGCTGCCCCCCGCTGCACCCCGTTGCACCCCGGTTGCCCCCCCGGTTGCACCCCCCGCTGCCCCCCCGCTGCCCCCCGTTGCAGCCCGGTTGCCCCCCCCGCTGCCTCCCCGCTGCCCCCCGCTGCTCACCGCACCATGCCCCCCCGCTGCCCCCCGCTGCCCCCCGCTGCCCCCGCTGCTCACCGCACGATGCCGTACATCACCAGCAGGTTGCCCAGCAGCCCCACCACGCACACCGCGCCGTACAGGGCGGTGATCAGGACGGCGATCAGGACGGAGCTGACGCCCTTACCCCTCTGCCCTCCCCCCGTCCCGTTGCTCCCGGCACCTCCCAGGGGGTCCCAAGCGCTCCCGTTACCCCAGGGGGTCCCGGCCGCCGTCGGCAGCTCCATGACCCGGCCTGGAGCCCCTTTCCCGCAGCGCAGCGGGGGGTTCCAGCCCCGCTCCCGCCGCGTCCCGCACCCGCCCCGACCCCCGGCCACGCTTTATAAACCCCCCCCCCGTGTCCCCGAGCCACGTGGGGCCGCTCCTGGCCCTGCCCCCTGCCTGCATCCCCCCCCCGCCCTCCTCCCCCCTCCATCCATGCTTCTCTTCCTCCCCACGACAGGGTCCTTGTCTCCCTCCCCGCCTTCTGCCTCCCCCACCCCCACCCCCACACCTCTCCCCTTTGTGTCCCCCCATCCCTTTTGTGTGTCCCCCTGACCTGTACCTGCCTCTCCCCACCCCTGCCTGCCTCTCCCCCCTCCCCCGAATCCCTCCATTCCTGCCTCCCTTCCTCCCCCCAGGTGCTTCCCCCTCTCCTACCGCTATTCCCCCCATCCCTGCCTCCCTACCTGCATCCTCCATCCCTCCATCCCTCCATCCCTCCATCCATCCATCCATCCATCCATCCATCCATCCATCATCCCTCCATCCATCCCTCCATCCATCCACCCATCCCTGCCTCTCCCCCCACCCCTGCAGCTTTCCCGTCTGTCCCCCCCACTTCAGCCTCTCCCTGCCCCCCTCCACCCCCTCCCCCCCTCCATCCCTGCCTCTCCCCCATCCCTACCTGCTCCCCCCCCCCCCCCCGAAATCTCTCCCTTCCTGCCTCCCTTCCTCTCCCCAGGTCAACCCCCCCCCCTCCCCTTCTATCCACCCCCCTCCTCATTCCTGACACCCCCCCAAGACCCTACCTGCACCCCCCCATCTCCATCCCTGCCTCTCCCCCCACCCCTGCAGCTTTCCCCTCTGTCCCCCCCCCCCCCCCCACTTAGCCCCTTCCTGCCCCCCCATCCCTGCCTGCCCCCTCCCCCGGAGCCGGCGAGGGCTGCGGGGGCTGCCCCAGCACCCCGGGGGGGGGTCGGGCTTGAGGGGGCGGGGGGTATCTCGGCGCTGTGGCTGGTTTGAGTTTCCTTTGTCTGGAAGAAGAAGGAAGGGGGGTGGCAAGAAGCAGCCCCCCCCCCCTTGTCCCCAGAGCAAAGCTGGGGTCTCTCTGACCCCCCCCCCCACCTCACCCTGTGCCTTCTCCTCTTCCTTGCCCCCCACTCCCGTTCGGGGGGGGGGTCGGTGGATGGATTTAGGGGAGGCTGGGGGGGGGGTTGGGGGAAGGAATTGGAGGGGATGCTGTTCGGGGGGACTTAGGAGGGGCAGTGGGGGGGCATCTGGGGAATCCTGTGGGGTGAGGGTGTTGGGGGGGGGGAGGGGGGGGAGATGCTGAAGGGGTACTTGGGGAGTAATGGTGGAGGGGATTAGGAGGGATGGGGGGGGTTAGCAGGAATCCTTGGGGAATGAGGATGGATGCTTGGAGGGGGGTTAGGGGCGATGCCAGGGGGGTTAGGAGGGATGTTGAGGAGTCAGGAGGGATGCTGGGGGGTTAGGAGGGATGTTGGGGGGTCAGGAGAGATGCTGGGGGGCTAAGAAGGATGTTGGGGGGTCAGGAGGGATGCTGGAGGGTTAGGAGGGATGTTGGGGGGTTAGTGGGGATGCTGGGGGGTTAGGAGGGATGTTGGGGGGGTCAGGGTGGGGCTGCAGACACTGAGTCCCATCAGCACCATCTGCCCAGCAGAGCTGGACTTGTGGGATGCTGAGGGTCACTCTCACCCTCCTTGGGACAGCCCACCCCCTCACACCCCCTCACCTCCCCCCCCCCCCAACCCCACCCCCCTTTTCAGGGTCTGCAAACTTGTATTTTTCCTGGTGTGGGGGCTGTGGGGACCTGGTTTTGGGGTGCCTCTGTCACCTCCTTGCTTTGGGGATGGACTCATTTGCTGCCCCGTGGATGAATCCATCCCCCTGGGGCAGAGCTGGGTGGGCGGGGGGGGGTGGGGGGTTGGTTTGCTGCAATTTTGGGTGCTCAGGAGGGAGGGAGCGGGGCGGGGGGGGGCAGAGGACATGGAGGAAAAGCTGGTTCAGCCCTGGAGATGGGGCTGCCAGGCTGCACTCCTGCCAGCATGAAGCTCCTGCAGCGTGTGTGGAAGCATCCAGAGAGTTCATCAAGAGCCTCATCAAAGCGCCTGGGAGGGAATGAAGAGTTTGTCATTCACCCCCCCTGTTCTGGTGGTAAACAGCTCCTGGGCCACTGACCACGGAGGCAGCAGGGGTGTTTTTCTGCTGTCAGGGAGCACAGGGTTTGGTGGCAGCAATCCTGGCTGGGTCCTGAAGGGCTGGTGGGATGAGGATGGGCAGGAATTGGGAGCACAGGGACGGGTTTCATGGTCTGGAGCTGCCTGGGGGGGGGGGGCGGGGGGGGTCTTGCTCTTTGCATCAGGCTCTGCCTGAAGTTCCGGTGCTGTGCTGGCTTTTCAAGGAGGTACCAAGAGCCTCCAGGTGAGGCAGAGGGATGTGTCCTCTGGGACATGGAATTTCATCACCTTCCTGGGGTGGGAAGAGCCTCCCAGGCCCGGGGATGAGGTGTCTGTGCACGGCTCTGACGCAGGTTGGCTGCTCAGGGAAACGTGGGGCTGGGGAGTGCAAACCAGCTTTTCGTGGGGCTGAGGAGCTGCTGGGAAAAGGGATCATCCCCTCCCTCGGCTCCCAGGACAGCCAGAGATCCCCCCAACAGCCCCTTCCCCAAAGGGTTGTCTGCAAAGGACTCATCATCCTGGCAGATTCCAGCAGACACGTCCCCTCGGCTCAGCGTGGCCAGTTATTTGTTTCTTTTTTTTCAGCTGCAAAGTTAAAAATAAACCCAGGGGATGCAGAAAAAAAACAACAAATGGAAAAATCTTTAAAGGCTTTTGCTGTTCATCCACCTGCCTCGGGTTCCTGCTGCTCTGCCTGCCCAGCCTGGCTACTGCCGTGGGGATTATTGGGGAAACTGAGGCAGGGAGGTCATGTTGGGAAGGGGAATCATCTTCCCACTCTGGGGTGGGGGGGTGGCTGGAGACTGTGTGTGCAGCAGGAGAAGGGAAAAGGAGGCTCCTGAAAGTCTCCTGGCCCCAGCCAGCAGTGGGGTTGCCCTGGGACGTCTCTCAGCACCTTGAGTTCCATCCCTGCCACTTTTACCCCAGCACGGAGTCCTGGGCATTCCCCAGGCATTGCTCCTCCTAGGAAGTTCTCCACAGCATCACCTCAGCTCCTTGTTTTCCTCACCCCACACACCCCCTGGATAACGGGGGGGGGGGATGCTTCTCCAGCCCCCCCCATCCCACCCCCTCCCAACAGCCCCTGTGCAGAAGAGGATGGAAATCAGATCGGGGTGGTGAGAGCGACGCTGAGGTTGTCGAGGGGGAAAATTGATGGTGCTCATCTGTCCAGAGAGCTGGAGCCCATCCAGGGGGATTTACAGCACCAGCTTCATTGACTGCAAACTCCACAAAGTGTATTTCCCTGGAGGAAGACCCTCTTCCCCTCTGGAATTTATTGGTTTGAATTAAAATGGCCATAAAAAAAGACAAGACAGGAGCCGTGAATCTGTCCTGGCAGGACTCTGGTCAAGTCTATGGGAAACTCTGGAGGTGAATGGGGGGGGGAGATGATTTTCAGGACTTCAGGAGGGCCCTGAGCATCCAGACATGCTGTGGTCTTCTTGGAGGGAGCCTTGAGCTGGGGGTCCAGCAGTGCTGCTGCATCTTGTCCCCGTGGCCATGGGACCAAGGCAGGAGCTGGAGAGCCCAGAGCAGCCCTGTCAAGTCTGGAACCACAATAATAGAAATAGATTAGATTAATATATATATATGTAATATATATTTCATGTCAATTATATTTCTTTTTATATACATAATTTAAAGACACATTTGGCAGCCAGCTTGCATCCTGCCTGGGAGCATTCAGGGCTGTGATGCATAGAGGGGAAGCTACAGTTTTTATTCCCTCTCTCTCCAGGACTTGATTTCCCTTTTTCCTGGGCTTTTGCCCCAGCCAGGTGCCACTTTCACCCCTGGGTAAAGACACACCATGTGTCTCAGTACCCTTTTTTCCCATCTTCTTGCCTTCTTTTCCACTTGCCCTCGATGGCAGCATTTTGAGGGATCCTTTGGTGACACAATCACCTCCAGAGGAGCTGAAATAACTCCTGTTGTTGTGGCAGCAAAAGGAATAAACCCTTCAACAAACCCACAGCCCCAGGAGTGAGAATCAGCTGCTGCTTGAATGTCTCATCTGCTCCCTGAGAGGGACTTCATTTCTGGGGCTTTATTCTAGGTAACACATGCAAACCCTCTTGAGGGGAAGGGAGGTGGTACATGGAGGGAACAGCTCCTGTCCAGCCCACCAGCTCCTTTCCCTTCTGCTCAACAAAGCCTCGTTGAGGGGGGGAAGCTCTTGTGGGGTCTGTGGGTGAAGCCTGAGAATCACAGAATCATGGACTGGTTTGGGTGGGAAGGGACCTTAAAGATCATCCAGTCCCAACCCCCTGCATGGGCAGGGACACCTCCCACCAGCCCAGGTTGCTCCAAGCCCCATCCAACCTGCCCTTCAACACTGCCAGGGATGGGGCAGCCACGTGGTGGGATCCTCCAAGTGATGGAGGCACCTGGATGGAGCCCACCTCGTGGGGAACCAATTTGGGGGAGGGGGCTCAATGTGCTCCCAGCTCCCCTTGTTTAGAGGGGTGGCCTGGGGCACACCTTGGGGAACTGCAGCAGCAAATATCAGAGAATCACAGAATTCTTTTTTTCTGTAGGTCTGTTTTGGGGTTTGTAAGGAGGGGCCAGAATGAACCAGATGCTCCAGAAGCTCAACCCCACCAGTACCCACCGAGCTGCAGGTCCAGGCTGCTCCTCCTGGCTCCCTGGGGTTCATCTCTTCCCCTCCCTCCTCTGACAGCTCCAGGTAAATCAACGTTGAAGAGGAAAATGGGTTGAATTCGTGTGGTTGGTTTGCCAGCCTCGACAGACCCGAGTGTTTTCATACCTTGTTGGGGCAGCTGCTGGGAGAGAACAAAGCCCGTTCGTCAGGGGAGTTAAAATTAGATGAGGTTCTTCTTCTCTGCCTGCCATCGTGTGTGGCTGAAGGGGGAGAGGGAGGGGTGATGGGGGGGGGGTTGCAGTGGGGGGAGGGCTGTGTCTGTCTGTCTGTGTCCCTCCTTCCCCAGGCAGGGGGGTGCAGGACCTGCTGCTGCTGGGAGATGGAAGCTCGGGTGGGAAATCGCACCTCGACACCCCCCCCCATCCCCTGTGGTGTCCCCTGGGGTGATGCCACCCGTGTCCTTGAGATGTCCTTAGTGTCCCCAGGACATGTTGGGGGGGAGAGTGTCCCCTCGGTGGTGGTGACACTGCCACCCTGCTCCCCACCCAGGGCTGGGTCCCTGCAAACACAGCTGGGGCAGCAGCTGCTTCACTGTCTGCCTTCAAAAAAAGCCTCCAAAGGTTATTTTATTTGGGGAGTTCCTGAACCCTTTTCCTTCACCCAAGCTCATGCCTGGTCCCTCAGTGGGGACAGGGACAGGGACAGCCTCCCTGAGCCGTGCTGGCAGCAAAGGACACTGTCCCATCCCCAGGAGACTCAGTCCCAGGAGCCTTGATGGGTTTTTTTTTTCCCCCTGATTGTTGCTCATTGAGGTTATTTTCAGTCCCCTGCAGCTGCCAATGGAGCAGTGATTGGGAACTGGCAGCATCTCCCTAGGTTCTTCTGGGGAGGTGACAGGCCAGGCTGTCCCCTCAGGCTGCCAGGGGGGGCTGTGTGTGTTGTGTCCCCCCCCCTGGGCTGGCTCTCTCTCGGAGGTGGCATCACCACGTCAGGACCTGAGCAACCTGTGAGTCATCTCCTCCATCCCGGGGAGGGGGGATCTGGGCTGGGATGTGGCTCCCAGCAGGAGCTGCCATGGAAAAGGCAAGTCCTGAGCAGCTGGGGGAGAAAGGGGTGGGGGGGGAATTGGTGGGAAGGGGAGCCCTGGGCCCTCCGAGGGGCTGCGGGGGGTTCCTGGGCAGGGAGAAGGTCCCTGGAGGTTGGGATCTGGGGACTGTGTGTCCTGGTGGCTGTGGCTGGTTGTGCCACGGGGACCAAGCCTCCTGTGCCCAGTCCTGACCTGCTGAAGGGGTGAGGTCTCCACGTCCATGTGAGCAGACACACCTACCCCCCTCCCCAGGCCCAGGGAGCAGTTTCCCAGCCCCAGCCCTCCTCCAGCCCTTCGCCGACACCAGGGATTTTGCTTTGCTTCACTTCCCAGCCAGACCAGCTCTGATGCCTGCTGCCACCTGCCCCAGCTTGTCCCAGTCTCCTCGGGAGAGCCACCTGGGGAGGGCAGCACCTTCTCCAGCCAAAGGGACCCAGATGGTGACCACCCTGTGCCAGGTATTTCCCCAAGCCAGGCCACCTGCTTCCCACCCCACTGCTGGGAGTGATGCTGAGCTGGGGGGAAAGAGCCACTGCTGGCTTTGCTGGGAGCCTCTGGAGAGCAGGGGATGGGGTGGGATGGGATGGGATGGCATGGGATGGCATGGGATGGCATGGGATGGCATGGCACAGCTCTGCTGTGGGGGTGACTTCAATGCTGCTGGTGTCCAGCACTTGCACTGGTGGCTTTGGTTGCCATGGTCAAATGGAGTGGGAGTGTGTAAATGGTGGCACTGGGTGCTCCAAGGGAAGAGAGTGGGTGTTATACAGGGAAAAGGGGTGGGAATGCCAGTGAAAGATGACCTAGGGAGGTCCTTGGGGGGTGCTGGCAAACCCCTGTTCTGGTCTTAACTAACAGGGAGGAGACACCCAGACACGTCCCAGCTGAGGTGGCTCAAATTAGAAGTCAAATCCCAACCTTCTTGAAGGAAACCCCCAGAGCTGTGAGGGCCTAGCATGGCAGCACCACTGAGGCTCCAGTGGGGTGCTGGGCACCCCGTGAAGGGGTGTTTGGTCAACCCAGAGATGAGCTGTGGCTCCATAGTGCTGGTCTGGGGCTGGGTGAGGGCAGGGAGCAGGCAGAGCAGGAGGAAGAGGAGCAGCTTCAGAGGCAGGTTTCCCTCCTCCAGCCTCACCAGCAACAGCCAAGTGCAGGTGATTTTTTTCTTCTCTCTCTCCCCTCTCTCCATCTTCTTTCTTCTCCTGAAAGGCAAAAAAAACCCCATAAAATCCCCTCCTGCATCTCACAGATGAGCAGGATCTTCCTCCCACTCTTCCTCCCCAAAACCATCACAGCCCAGCATGAAGCTGGGGACAGACTCAGCTCCATGTCACCCTCCAGCCACATCCCTGTCCCTTTCCCACATGCCACAGCCTCGGGAAGACACTTGCAGGACAATTTACTCCCTGGTGATCATCTGGGGGTTGGTTTTTTTTCACTGGAGAAGCCTTTTAGGGCTGCAAAACCCCAGGTCTCAGCTGATCTGTTCCCGGGGAGCCACTGGCCAGCCCAGCCTGCAGTTCAAGAAAGAAGAAAGCTAAGGAAAAATGGGAAAGTGGGGGTTTAATGATGGGAACAGCTCCTTTTCCCCATCTCTCTGTCTGCCTAACTAAATATAGACTTATATTTTCTAACCCCAAGATGCCAGCCCCCCCTGCTCCAAGGTGGGTGAAGCAGCTCTGAGCCAACCACAAGTAATTAAAAGCAATATTAAATGAGCGAGGCCTAATGAAACCCTCGGGCTGAAGGAAACACTCTGCCCACAGGAAGTGTTTATTGATGGAGAGGAAAAAAAAGGCTGGAAAAAGATCCTTCTCTCTTGTATTTTTTTTTCCCCTCCCTCCCCCAAAGCTTTGACTGCAGTAGTTTGGGGGAGAGGGTGTGGTTGGGGGGTGAATCCTTTCTTGCCCCCGACGGATGGGGAGCCAGTGTGGGCTTAGCTAAAATGCTGCTGATTGAAGGGATTTTTTTTTTTTGGGGGGGTGTTGTTTGGGGTTTTAACTCACCCCTCCCATGCATCTCCCGTGGTGTGGAAAGGTGGCCACAGTCCCTGGGGGCTGGGGACCCTCCTGTCCCCATCGAGGCAGCAGCACCCAGGTAGGGATGCGGCGATGCTGCTGGAGGGAGGCAACACTTCCAGGTCTTGCTCCAACCTGCTTCCCAACCTCAGGATGGATTTTTCTTTTTCTTTTTCCTAATGGAGAGACCCATCCTCCTCCCACCCACAAAAAGCTACCAGCCACCAAGAGGAAGAACACCACTAATAACTGTGCTCCATTAATGACTTGAAATGACTTCCCGGGCTAAGCGCTCCCATTTCCCCACTAAAGGAGCCTCTCTCTCCTCCTTCACCCAACACTCAGCCCTTGGGTGACCTTGGGACCCGTGGCTGCCAAGGGGCCATTTTTAATTTGCTGTAGCCCAGGTACCTGAGGAGCAAAGCAATTTTTTTCCTCTTTCCTTGTGCTTCTACCTCCCTTGTCTCCAGGCGCAGCCGGGATGACTCACAGAGGCAGCAGGGAGGGCAGGAGCACACGTCCCTCCCGGGGGCTCCACGGACCTCATCACCAGGAGTTTTTATATTCAGAGAGCAGCATTCCTGCCCCAAGGAAAGAACATGTTTACCTGCAGCTAGCACGTTTATCCCCTCGGTGGAAGGGACACCTCATGATGGAGATGGATCCCGGATCAGGGTGACTCAGCAACCGGAGGATCGTGCAAGCGTCAGGGCCTCAGTGATGATCACAGAGTGGGGGGTTGGAAGGGACCTCTGGAGATCATCCAGTCCAACCCCTGCCAGAGCAGGATCCCCTGGAGCAGATCCCACAGGAACATGATCAGTCTGGAATGTCTCCAGGGATGGAGACTCCACAGCCTCCCTGGGCAGCCTGGCCCAGGTCTCTGGTACCTCACAGTCAATAAATCCTTTCTTACATTTAGGTTCAACCTCTTGTGCTCCAGTTTGTGCCCATTGCCCCTTGTCCTGTCACTGGCCACCCCTGAGCAGAGTCTGGCCCATCCTCCTGCCACCCCCTGTAGATATTGACCAGCACTGATCAGATCCCCCCTCAGCCTCTTCCTCTCCAGCTGAACAGCCCCAGCTCTCCCAGCTTCTCCTCACAGACAGATGCTCCAGTCCCTTCATCATCTCAGTGGCCTGTTCTGGACTCTCTCCAGTAGCTCTTTGACCTTCCATAAGTGGGGAGCCCAGAACTGGACCCAGTTCTCCAGGTGTGGCCCCACCAGGGCAGATCAGAGGGCAGGAGAACCTCCCTGACCTGCTGACCACGCTCTTCTTGATGCCCCCCAGGAGGCCACTGACCTTCTTGGCTGGCTCATGGTGAGCCAAAGGAGCCACACACGTCCCCAACACAAAGTTGTTGCCCTCACCTTCATTTCTTCTTATTTCTGGATTGATTTCTGATTGCTCCAGACTGGAGCAGGTCCCTCCCCAGCACATCCCCAACCCCAGCGCCAGTTGCCATGAACTCCCTAATTGCTGCCGTTAAGGCCCTAATTGCCCTCCGTGCTTGGCCAGGCTGCTTGAGCAGAGCACAATTAATTAACTTTTGCTTCCCTGACGGTTGCTGACCCTGCCAGACTCGGGAGTAAATTGGCTGCTGTGGGTAATGGGTTTGCTGAGAGAGGCTGGAGGCGGCGGCAGCTCCTGGGTAATCACCTCGGTACAGGACGAGCTATTTATATATTTCCCTTTTGAAAGACAGGGCAGCTCGTTGGAAGAATGTGGCCTTGGGTGCCAGCTGCTCTTGGCTTCCAGGCTCGTGGGGACCTTGGAAAAAAGGAGGCACAAACACGGCTTGAGAGGGGGGGGGGGGGAGGAAGCGGAGTTGGGATGTGGCTCCATCCTTCCAGGATGGGGCAGGTTTTGCTCAAGGAAATCATCCCCCCAGGGCAGGGAGACAACAGGATGGTGCAAAACGAGGGGAAAGAGGTTCTGGGGTAGCTGCAGACCAGCAAATCAGTTAAAAAAAAAACCCCAAGAAAAACACGCAGAGGAGTTAAAAAATGACGTGCCAAGATCATTTCCCTTCTGCAGCTCCGGGAGGCTCAGGGGGTGGGAGGCAGGGGGTGAATCTTGACCACCCGATGGATGTTTTGTCTCTGCCACCCAAAACCTGATCCAAAGTGGGATCATTCTGAGCCCAAACCTCTCCTGCTTCCCCAGCCCTTTCCTCAAGCTGCGTGACACTTCATTAGAGCACTGAAGACTCATCTCCTGCTCCTAATTGCCCAGTGCCTGAGAGCTCCTGGCAGGGAGAGAAAGAAGTGTCAGGCAAAAAAAAAAAACAACCCAGCGTGGTTTGGTTTGTTGGTTGTTGGTTTTTTTTTTTCCTTCCCCTGTAATATTTAGGTCAACTTCCTGATGTGGGAATTCATGTGGTCGGGGGGGGAGAAGGCGTTTTAGAACAATTCTTGGGGTGTTTTCCCTCCATCTCCTCCATTCTTGGCCCTGGGAGGGAAGAGCCTGGGGAGGCTCCAGTGAAATGTCAAGAAAGGCTGAATTTTTGGGAGGGGTTTTTAAGCTTTTAAAGGGGTTTTTTTTTTTGCTCAGTTCCTTCCCTGCCTGTTCAGTGAAGGCAGGGGGGGTTGGGAGAAACCCCCCCCCCCACTCTGCCAAGTGCTGTGATTTTGGGCAGGCTGAGATCAAAGTGCTTTGCAGACTCAGCAAATCTCTTTGGCGAGGAAACAAAAGGGCAAAGGGGGGGGGGGGGGAAGAGTTTCTTTAGGGAAAAATCTCTTCTGTAATTTTCCACGCAGCCCTTTTGGTTTTAGAAGCAAAGGTTTGGGTTCAGTTCGGGTGCCTTTGATGCATTTAATCATCCAAAAGCTGGGGGGGAGAGGAGGAGGGGGGGGCTCAGGATGTTTAGGGCAGTGCAGGGTTGAACCCCTTCATCCCAATGAACTGTTTCCCTCCCCCAGATTGCAAACCTTGCAGGTGATAAACTGGGGGGGGGGGGGTGGGGGGTGTCCCCCCCTTATTTTCCACCTCCTCCTCCATCCCTGTGGACAAGGACCTGCCATTAGGCTTTGGGGACCAGTGAGCAGGGTTTGGGGGGGATGGGGAGGGGGGTTATTGAGTGGGGGGGATGGGGAGGGGGGTTATTGAGTGGGGGGATGGGGAAATGGGGTTGCCACGGAAACTGCTAAAGAGGAAAGTGCTGATTTGCTTTGTTATATTATTATTTTTTTGGTCAAGGCTGGAAAAAGCTGCTGGGGAGAAGCAGAGAAGGTCCATGATGAGGTGAACTGGGGGGGGGGGGGAGCTGGGGTGTGTGTGTGGGCGGGGGGGGAGTCTGAACCCCAAGCAAGCCAGGATGGTAAAGTAAAAGGTGTCTGTGTGCTGGATTCTGCACCCTGGGGACAGGGTTGTCCCCCCTTGGGGGGGGGGGGGGGCTCAGGGAGGGTCACAGGGATGGGAGGGGGTCTGATGGCACCAGTGTCCTTGTCACCACAGTGGAGTGGGGAGGGGCACAGTGTGGGGCTGTAGGATGGAAATAACCCCCCATCACATGGAGGATTTAATGTCTGGTGTGGGGCAAAGCAGAGACAGGCTGGAAGAGGCACCAGCGGCTGCTGAAGCTTCAGAGCATCCAAACCCTGGAGCCCCAGGGGGGACAAACCCAGCATGGGGTGAAGCTTCAGAGCATCCAAACCCTGGAGCCCCAGGGTGGGGGCTCTTGGGGGCCCACAAGGCTGAAGCTGGGGGGTGCAATCTGAGGTACAGGTCCCACCACCCCCCCCTCAGGAAGCAGGCTGAGCACAGTGCAGCTCACACCTTTATTGCTCGAGCTGGAGGGTCTCACCCCACCCTCTCCCCCTCATCCCTGCTTCCTTCCTGGGCCCTCAAGCCAGGTCCAGGTGTCACAGAGCAGAGGGACACGGTGCCACCCCTCCAGTATCCAGACCCACCTCCAGCCTTGTCCTCCCACTGTGGCCATGTGGGTGAAGAAGAAGGGGGTTGGGGGTAAAACCTGCCTCTTCCCCAGCCCCACATCCATGGGGTGACATCCCTCCCACTCCCAAATAATCCAGGTCCAGGTTGCCCCCAGGGAAGGGCAAACTGCCCAGGTCAGACCAGTCCCTCTTTCTGTTCCCAGTGTCTGTTCCCAGTGGATTCCCAGTGCACCCCAAGCAAAGGGCAGGTATTTACAGGGGGAACCACTGGAGCTCACTGGGCTCTTCCCAAGCAAAACCACCTGTTGCCAGAGCCCAGTTTCCTGGGATGTTTGAGGGATCCCAGCGCATGGAAACAGGGAGCTGGGATGTGGGGACTGGTGCTGCCCTGTCACCCCCCTGCCCCACCCTGGCTGCTCCATGTGGCTGTCACCGTGTCCTGTCCTGCTCCGTGTCCCCTCCAGCCCCAGCACTGGGCACCGTCAGCAGAACTGCAGGAGAATCATCACATCATTAGGGTTGGAAGAGGCTTCTAAGATCATCCAGTCCAACCATCAACCCAGCCCCACCGTGCCCACTAAATCATCTCCTGAAAGTGCCATGTCTACATGGGTTTTGAACAGCTTCAGGGATGGGGACTCCACCCCTGCCCTGGGCAGCCTGGGCAGAGGTCCTGACAACCTCTTGGGGAAGAAATGGTTCTCAAGATCCAACCTAAACCTCCCCTGGTGCAACTTGAGGCCGTTTCCTCTTGTTCTGTCCCTTGTTCCTGGGGAGCAGAGCCCGACCCCCCCTGGCTCCAACCTCCCCTCGGGCAGTTGCAGAGCCAGCAGGTCTCCCCTCAGCCTCCTTCTCTCCAGCCTGACCATCCCCAGCACCCTCTGCTGCTCCCCACAAGACTTGTTCTCCAAGCAGACAGCCCTCACCCCGCCTCCCCCAGCACTGCTTTGGGGGGGCTCTGCCAACCCCCTCTAGGGCCAGGGAAGGGTTGGGACACCCCAAGTCCCACCCCACCCCCCCCAACCCAAGCTGGACACAGACCTTCCAGCGATTCCCACATTCATTGCACAACACAAAGGTGGTCATGGGCTCATCAGCACTTCGTGTCTGCACCTGAGGAGGAGCCGGTGGCCGGGTCAGTGGAGACCCCTTGGGGGTCCCCCCTACCCCTAGGGGACCCCAGAGAGGGGGGTTTTCAGGGCTAACCTGGTTGTAGGTGCAGTTCTTCTTCTTGCACTTGCCACACTGGAAGAGGTCGGTGACGGTGCCACCCGTCTTGGCCATCTGGTGTTCCCGGATGGCCTCCTGGGTCATGGCATTCCTCAGCTCCTTCAGCTCATCACTGGCCATCTCCTGACACCAACACCGGCCCCTCAGGGTCAGGGTGGCCAGTAGATTCTGGCCACTGTGGTCCAGCCACTTCCCCATCCTCTCCCAGGGTCAGGACTGGTCTTGTTCTCTGTGCTCAGGCCCATCCAGATGGGAAAACATCACCCTGTCCTTTGAGCACAGCTGCTGCCTGCAGGGACTTGGCCCTCAAGAGCCTGATCTGGGGGGGGTTCCCCCGTTGAGGAGGAATGGGGACCCTCTCATCCGCCTCCTGCCAGCGTGACATCTGGCTCTGTGATAGGGCTGGGGGGCTGCAGGGCTTTGAGGGGGGACACACCAGGCATCGTCCCCTCCTTTCTCCCTATGCCTGATGCTCCATGTGCCCCAGCACCAGGGTGGGATGGGGAGATGCTGGGACAAGCCCACCACCAAGCCAAGCCCCAGCCAGCCCTTGGGCACCAAGGGCAGAGGCCGGGGGGGGAGGGGGTCTCACCCACCCACCTCCCCACCCCTGTGCCCCCCATCCTGCTGCTTTGCCCCCCACCCTGCTGCTTTGCCCCCCACCCTGCTGCTCACCTCGGCGGTCATGCGGGCAATGAGGCTGGGTGGGATGGCCCCACACAGCACGTTCCTCCTCAGGCTGGGGTTCTTGGGGTCCTTCAGGTTGCTGATCCTGCTCCTCACCCGGTTGCGATACTTCATGTCCGTGCTCTTCAGCTCCTGGAAGATATGTGGGGTCCATCAAGGAAGCAAGGGGACAAAGCAGGAGGATGCCACCCCCCACTCTGGGCTCGCTGGTGCTGATTGCCACGTGTGCATGGAGGTGGCCAATCTCAACAGGGCTTTGCTCCCTAGGAAACATCTCCCCCTCCTTGGGTTCAGTAGGATGAAGCACAGAGGTTGGGATGCAGAGAGGAAAACAACTTTGCATGTCCCTCCTGTGACACCTGAAGGCTGTTGGGACACAGGGATTGTCACCAAGCCCCGTGCTGGGATGGCAGGTCATGGTGCAAAGGACTCAGCCCACTCTCCTCCTCCCAAGCTGGTCAAAAAGCCACCAGCTGCCTGCAGGGACGTGGGCAGATGAGCTAAGGTGGCAGCTTTGGGGTCACACCAGGCTCCAGGACACAAGGCCAGGGCTCCTTGGGATGTGTACCCAGGAGGAGGAACCACCATGGGGCTGGTCCTGGTGGTTGGGGTCTTTGGGGTCCAGGAGACCCTTGAGCTGGAGGTGAACAAGGGTGGCTCCATCCCTGCGTTGAGATGGACCAGGGCTGGCAGGAGAAGTGGGCAGGTTCAAAATAGAGACCGTGGCTGGGGTTTGGGGTTTATTTCCCCTGGGATGAAGGCAGGTCCCTGAGCAGAAGGGTTTGGGGGAGACACACACAAGGCAGGTCCCTGAGCAGAGGGTTTTTCGGGGGACACACAGTGCCCAGGAGCCCAGGGGACTGACTCTCTGCTCGGGATCAGCCTCTAACCGGGATCTGGGCTCCCTCTACAGGCAACGGGGACAACAGAGCCCGTCACCCTCTGTCCTTGTCCCTGCCACTTCCATCCTGTCCCCACCATCTCTCCTGAGCCCACAGGCGTGTCCCCCAGCACAGGCAGCTTGGGGACCCCCCCAGCATCCCCCCCAAAAGGATATGGTCTTCGATCTCTGATGCCATCTTCTCGCAGTTGACACCAAACTCCTTGTAGTCATCTGGAGGGCAGAGAGGCCAAGGGGTGACCTTCAGGTGTGACACCAGCTGGGTCACCCCATCCACCTGAAAAAACCATCTCACCTGCCCTCCCCCCACATTGTTCCTGGCACCTCATCTCTTAAAAAAAACCCCAACACCCTATTTTTACTCATCTTGAACCTTCCAAAGACCCCAGCCCTGCAGGGGAGACCCTCCCAGTCTCCTTTCATTTTGGGGCAGAACACAGAGCTGTCACCCACAGCTGCAGTTTGTTTCCATGTCTGAGGTGACGCTGCTGTCCCGGGGCTGTGGGTGCCCTGGGACACGGAGCCCTGTTGGGTATTGTAGGGTTGTTCCTATCAGGGCTGCCCCATAGGAGAAACAGCCCAATTTGGGCTCCAGTGTCCCCAGCTCCAGCACCCCCCCAGCTCCAGCACCCCCAGTTCCAGAACTCCTGGCTCCAGCAGCTCTCAAGCTCCAACACCCCCTGACTTCAGCAACCCCCCCAGCTCCAGCCCCCCCAGCTCCAGCAACCCCACAGCTCCAGTACCCCCCCCAGCTCCAGTACCCCCCCCAGCTCCAGCACCCCCCCAGCTCCAGAACTCCTGGCTCTAGCACCTCCCAAGCTCCAACATCCCCTGGCTTCAGCAACCCCCCCAGCTCCAGTCCCCCCAGCTCCAGCCCCTCCAGCTCTAGCAACTCCCCAGCTCCAATACCCCCAGCTCCAGCACCTCCCAAGCTCCAACACCCCCTGGCTTCAGCAACCCCCCCAGCTCCAATACCCCCAGCTCCAGCAACCCCCCAGCTCCAGTACCCCCAGCTCCAGCCTCTCCAGCTCCAGACCCCCAGCTCCAGCCCCAGCAACCCCTCAGCTCCAGTGCTCCTAGATCCAGCCCCCCCAGCCCCAGCCCCTCACCACCCATCCGGAGGGCAGCAGTCAGCATCTCGATGCACTTGTCCCTCACCGAGTCCCCCGTGAGGTAGCAGGGGGCCAGGAGACAGGGGCTGGGGGAGAAGGGGGGGCTGGTGGGGGTCCGTGGAGTCTCAGGTTTGGCTTTGCTGCTGTTGGCCCTGGTGGGGAGGACAGGCAGGAGTGGGGGTCCCAGCAGAGACCCCAGGGACCTGTCGGGGGTCCCATGGGATGGGGCTCTCCTACCTTTCCTCCTTGCTGTCGCTGGAGCTTCTCCGGGATCCAGCAGGAGCTGGTGAGGGGCTGGTGCCCACAGAGGATCTCCTGGGGGTGGCACAGGGGGGGCAGGGGGGGATGACACCAGAGACAGGACAGGCAGGAGGGGGGGCAGGGGCTGGTGGCAGGACCTCAGGCATCACCAGCACATCAGTGCCGTGGAAGTCAAGGGGAATCTCCCCAGGGTGGGATTTGCTCCTCCTGGGGAACGTCCCAGCACCTGTGGCAGGGTCAGGGCTCCCAGCCATCTTGACCCAGGGTGTCAGAGTGTCCCCAAAAGCATCCCTGGGGACACCCCCCCTCCTTACCTCTCCCCTGACACTTTCTTTTGTGGGGAGGAAGAGGAGGAGATGGCCGAGGTGCTGGAGGACCTTGAGTCGGTGGAGTCTCTCCTGGCAGGACCAGCCCCATGTCAGAGTGCAGCCACAGAGACCAGGTGGTGGGTCCAGACCCCCATGTCCACAGCCTAGCAAGGGGCTGGGGTCCAACCTCTCCCACCCCCACCCAACCCAGCCACCCACCTCTCTTTCTTGCCATCCAGAGGTGACTTCTTTGAGGACATGGTGGGGCTCCGGCCATCGCTGGACTCTCTTCACCACAGAAGCCCAAAGGAAAGGAGAGATGCCCTCAGGGAGCCCGATCCTGCCCACCACACTGGCCAACTCCTCCCTGAGCCTCACCAGCCCCACCAGGATGCTGGCAAAGCCTTCCCCAGGCTGGCAGCACCCAACAGAGCCCAGCGCCAGGGTCAGGGTGCCCTTTTGGCAGGTACCTCTCGGGGATGGAGTCAGCAGGGTGGCCTCGGGGGGTGGTGGCATGAGAGCTGGACTTGCTGGGCTTCCTAGGGACAGAAAGAAGGTTCTCCAGCAGTGCTGCCTGCACCCGTGGGCAGGCAGAGATGGATCAACCAACCAACCAACTCATAGGAGTGAGCAAAGGGGGGGGGGGGGGTCATCTCCTATCACCCCCCCTCAACAGCAGGCAGGAGCCCCCACCTCTCTTTGTGCTTCTCCTTGGGCTTCTCAGCTGGGCTCTTGGGGTGCTTCACCCCTTCATTGGGGCAGCTGGGAAAATCCATCCCCTTCTCCTTCTTTTCTTTCTCCCCATCCACGTCCTTCTCCTTCTTCCCATCCACGTCCTTCTCCTTCTTCGGGGTTGTGGAGGACTCTGGGGGAAGGGTTTGGGTGTCACAGGCACAGCTCAAACCAGCACCTGGGGATCTGCATCCCAGGGTGGGGGGGTTGCTCAGTCCTTGGTGTTGGGGGACACACACACACTGAGCCATCCTGGAGCCAAAAGAAGCCCTTGGAAAACCCACCAAGTCCAGGTGTCACCTGGCAGGGCTAGGTGACAGCCCTGCACATCCCAGCTCAGATCCAATCCCACCCAACCCTCCTGGAGAGCATCAGGGGCTTGGGGGTGCCAGGACAGCCCGGGGGGGGGCAGGTCTTTGCTCACCCAGCAGCCTCTTCCAGTTCTTGATGAGGATTTTGGCCGAGGCCACCACCTCTTCATCCGAGCAGTGTTTCCGCACCGAGTTGACAGCCACCCCGATCCGGGTGGTCTGGGGACACACGGCAGGGACGTGTCCTCAGGGACGTGTCCTCAGGGATGTGCCAGCTGGCACGGGGGGGGGAACAGCAGGAGCCACCCCATGGGGTGTCCCCCCACCAGCACCTGCTGCCCCCCCACCCAGACCCCCTCACCTGGAGCAGCTGGATGGTCATGGTGTAGCCGGTGAGGGACTTGAGCAGATCCAGTGCCCCTTCCTAGAGCAGGGAGAGGAGATGGGAACCCTTGAGGAGCTGGGGAGAAACGGGGGGGGGCCATGCCAAGGCTGCCCACAACCCCCTCTTTCCTCTCACCAGCATCAGGCAGCACCGGGGAGGGCACCCCAAGGGGGACACCAAGTTGGTCCTCAGGGACCACCTGAACGCGATGCACTCATGGAACAACCCCCAGATCCTGCTGGATCATCACAGCGTGGAGTCAAGTCTCCCAGCTAGGAAGCAGGAACCCAGGAAAACCCCTCCATGAGGAACCCCCCCAGGCTGGCAGGAGCTGGGGACAGCCAGGGGGCACCTGAGTGTCCCCATGTAGGAGGGGAGAGGGTCTGCAGGACACCCACCTAGGGGGTCAGGAAGGCTGTGGCTGCAGAGCCAGACAGCTCCAACATGGAACCCTCTTCCTCCTCCTTCTCCGTGATATTTCTAGAGCTTCAGGAGCAGCCTCCAGCTTGCAGGTACCCCCTGGCAGGGGATACCCCCACCCCATCCCACCCCACCCCCCAGGGCTGCATCAGACCCTCCTGGAACGATGGGAGCAGGGAACAGACCCCAACTGCACCCCCCTCCTCGAAGCACCAGTGGGAGGCAGGGGGGGGGAGTGATTAATTTGTGATTAATTTCTAATTAACGTGCAATCAGCCTCGCTGGGATTCCCAGCTGGGACCCTACGTGTCTCCCCTAGGATCTGGTTCAGTTCTGAGCATCGGCATCCCAAAATGCCACCAGATGGGGGAGGGGAGGGACACACACCCCCCCCCCAGCATTTCTGCCCCCTCCCCCTGCCAGGAACCTGCACCTTGTCAGGGCAAAAGGCCTTTGGAAGTGGTCAAATATTAACTTTAAGGGCCGGGCTCAGCTCTGCTCACCCACACACACCCGGATGGATCCTCACCTGCTGCAGAGGCTGCCAGGACCGGAGTGGGGGGGGGGACACGACCCAGAATGGGGGGGGTTGGGACCCAGGATGGTGAGGGCAGGACCCAGGGTGGGGGGCAAGACCCAGGATGATGGGGGGAAGGGCCACCCATGCCACCTTCTCTCATCCCTGCTCCCCCACCCACCAGGTGGGCATCCACCCCTGCACACCCCTGTGACCACCCCCCCAAAAACAAACCCCAAGGTCACACACAAACACACACACACACACACACACACCCGGGCACTACTGTTAAAGCCACCCAAGGGGTGCAATGCTCAGCCCCCTCCCCTCTTCTTGCACGCTTACACACGCTTGTGCAAGGGCTGTGTCAGGGTGGGGGGGGGGTTGTGTGTGTGTGTCCCCCCTTCCCCGGGTGTCTTCCCTTGCACGGTGGCACTGGCCCCGATCGGGTGTTGGTGGCCGGGCTGGTGGCCAAGCACCTGTCACCCACTGTCCCTTGTCACCCAGGGGTGCCAAGAGCTCCCCCCCAACCCCCTCCCAGACAGCCCAACTCCCCACCCCCCCCAAATCCCAACACGGGGTGCAGGAGAACCCCAAACTGGGAGGCGAAATAACCCACCCTCGGGTGCCAGCTCACCAGGCTGGGGCAGCACCCTGGGGTGCTGGGGACACCTGTGGGGTGCTCAGCACCCCGGGACCCGCTCACACCCCCCCGGACCCACAAGCAACAAGACTTGGGGGGGGGGTGCAAAACAACCCCCCCCTCAACTTTCCCTCCCTCCTCAGTTCCCAGCCACACCTGAACACGCGTGTGAACACGCACACGTATGTCAACACGCACACGTGTGCAAACGCGTCCACCCGTGCAAAACAGCCCCCCCCAAGACCCCGAGGGGCTCCCTCTCCTTACCGTGCTTTTCCTGGCCACCATCTTCTCCAGTTTCTTGGCGATCCGGACCAGTTCCTCGGCGGGCCCCATTCCTCAGCGCCCGGCGGAGCAAACCCGAGGCTGCGGGGGGCAAAGGGGGGGGCTGCTGGCATCGGGGGGGCGGGAAAAGTTGGGGGGGGGGGGGCGTGGGAAGTGGTGGCTGGGCTGGAAAAGGGGGAGAAAAGGAAAAAAAAAAATACTAATAAAAAATGGGGGGAAGGGGGGGGGGGGGTGGAGTGAAGTTGGGGGGGGTGGAGTGAAGTTGGGGGGGGGGGGGGGTGGAAAAAAAGGGAAGGGAGTGAAAGCAGAAAGGAGGTGGGGCTGTCCCGGCCAGTTATAAAGTCCTGGCAGGAGGTGGAATTGGAACTGGGAGGGCTAAATATAGCCCGGAGCGTCGGGAAGGGCCGGGAGCGGCCGAGCTGGGGGAGGTGCGTGGCCGGGGACAGCGGGACCCGGGGCTGCCGCAGCCCCGGGTGGGCGTGGGGGCCGGGAAAGGAGCCGGGAGGGGGGTTTTGTTCCCTTCCCGGGAAGGGGGTTTTGTTCCCTTCCCGGGCTGGATGCGGTTGGACTTCCCCCAAGGTGTCCTGCAGCAGGGAGTGCCCCCAGGGATCAAGGCACGGGGGACAAATGACACCCCCCCCCCCCCATCCCACCCCCTCCGACACCTCTAGAAGGTGCTCAAGATTGGGGGTGTCTGGTCTGCTGAGCCCCCCCCCCCCCCAAGGAGCACCCAGTCCTTGGTGGGTGCCAGGACACCCAACACCCCAAGGCAGGACAGGATGGCAGGGATGCTGTGCCCAGGCTGGAGAGGCAAAGAGGGAGGGGATGTGGCACTGGCACTTGGCCCTGCTCTAGGACCCAAGGGGGGGGGTGGCTCACAGGGTGGGCACCTCCTCCCCCCCCCCCCCCCAATACACAGGGAGGCTCCCACTGCTCCCCCACCTGTGACACCCCCAAATCCCAAGGCCATGGGGACCCCAGGTGCCCATGGGGACACCAGGGCATGTCCCAAAAATCACCTGGGATGGGGACAGCCAGCCCTACCCCCCCACCACCACCAAAAGCACCCAGATACTTACAAAAACTGAGGGTTTTATTAGAAACCAGAGACAGAAAACATTAAAAAACAAACACAAATAAAAGGTCGTTTGGGTGATGAAACATTTGACGCACAAACAAGAAAGGGGGGAGGGTAAATGGGGGGGGGGGGAGCAGGTGGTTCCCAAAGGATGCTGGCACTGGGGGGGGACACACACATTGGTCCCAGAAAAAGTTGAATCCCCCCCCACTGGGAGACCCCCAGGGCCAGGGGGGTGATCCAGCACCCCCCCCCCAGCAAGGGGCAGGAGCTGTGCAGGCCCCCCCCCTAAACCAGGGAATGGCCTTTTGCTACCAGGCAAACCAGAGGGGAAGGGGGGGGGGGGGGGGTGCTTTGCAGTGTCCCCAAACCCCACCAGCCCAATCTAGGAGAGCCTCTCCAGCCCCCCTGGGTCACCAAAGCCCTTTTCCTCCCCCCCTGCCCATCCCAAACACTTCCCAGATGGGATAGAGGAGAAAAGGGTGGGTGTCTTTGGGGGGGGGGGGGGGGGGGGGGCAGAAAGAACCCATCTGCTCCCAGTCCTGTCCCCCCATCCCCAAGGCCTTGCAAACTGGGGAGAAGAAAAGCCCCAGGGCTGGCAGGAGGGAGACAGCACAGAAACCACAACTGTCACGAGCGTGTCCGTTCTCTGGGGGTCCTCCACCCCCCGGGGTGGGGGGGGGGACAGCCCTGCAGTCCCCATCCAGGGGTGGTCTTCCCAATGCATGGGTGGAGAGGGGTGTCTCTGAGCCCCCCCACCTTGGCAAGCAGTGTCCAGCAAGGCTGGTTAGTCCCATAGGAAGGTCCTGGGCATGTGTCCTGGCTCTGCTGGGGCTGCAGGTGAGCCCTGGCCAGCCCGGGGGGAGCTGCCTGGGGTCCCAGCTGAGGGGACAGGGACAAAAAGGGCCATTGTCACCCGGTCAGTCTTGCAAGAGGTGGACGAAGCTGGCAGGGAAGACACCGGTGCGGGAACCATCGCCCTCGATGAAGCCAACCTGGGGGTGCAGAGATGGGGGGGGGGGGGGGGGGTGTCAGGGGGATGGGAGCCCCATCTCAGGCAGGGGAGAAGCTTTGGGGCTGATATCCCCCATTCCCAGAAGGATTTAAGAGAGGCAAAGTCAGGGTGGTACAGCAGTGAGAGCCCCCCCCCCCACTTCCCAGCCCTCCTCCATGCACAGATAGGGCAGGGGGCACCAACCTCTGTGCCCCCCCCCCAGGGAAATGGGGGTGAGGGGTACGGGTGGGACCCCCAGGGCCTGTCCTGCTGCCACTCACCCAGCTCTGCTCGTCCTCCTCCCGTGTCACCACGATCACCTCCCCCTTGGAGAAGGTCAGCTCCCGTGCTTTGTCCCCCTTGCAGTCAGCTACTGCCTTCACCCGCTTCTGCCTCCCCTTGGCCTGCCCGGGAGGGGACAAGGAGGGGACAAGGAGGTGACAGGACCCCTCCCCCCCAACCTCAAACCGCCACCTCCCCCAAGGGAGGCGCAGGGATGTGACACCCCTGGTCCCTCCCTCTGCCACCTCAGAATTCAGGGAGCTGGGATGTTTGGGGATGTAGAGAGTGACAAACACCCCCCCCCCCCCCGCTCCTCCCTCATTGCAGCCCCTCTGAGACCCCCCCCTTCCCCCCCCCAAGTCGTGGCACCTACCGGAGCAAACCTCCTGGGCATGGGCACGGGGGGGGACCTTGCTCAGAGCAGGGTCCTCGGGGCCAGCAGGGCTCTGGGGGGCCAGGGCTGACCCCGCTTTGCCCCCCACGCTGCTGATGCGCCGGTAGGAGCGGGTGCTCTCCGAGCTGTGGGGACAGTGGGGACAGTGGGGACAGTGCCACCATCCCCCTCTGCTGGTGTCTTCCCCCCCATGCCCCCCTCCCAAGAAGGTCTCAGTGGGGTCTGGGCTCCCTGAGGGCACTCAAGGATGAGGGCACCACCCTCAGCCCACCAGGATACTGGTGGAGAAATGCCCTAAGCACCCACCCCCCCCCTCCAACCAGCTCATCCCACCACAACTGCCAAAAAGAGGGGTGAAAAAGCAAGTTTAGAGCTCGCTGGGGGGGGGTCCCCACTCTTGGTGTCACCCCTAAATAACCCACGTCACCTTCTCAAGGACAACCCAGCAATTGCCCCTGTCTCCTCTTGCACCCCAAGGCCAGCACTGACTCCCGGGGGGGGTGGGCTCCAGGTCAGGGGGGTGACCCCTTTGCTCCACACCCCCCTAGGGATAATTTAGGGTCCCCCGTGTGTGTGTGGGAGGGGGGACCCAGCAGGGGTGCACACCATGCAATGACCCCCCCACCCCACGCACACCCAGAGCAGAAATGGGGGGAGGGGGGGGTCATATCTGAACTTGACCAGGGGGATGTTGGGGCTGTGCTGCCCAGGGGGGGCTACCCAGGTAGAAAAGGGGGGTGGGGAGGGGGGTGGTCATACCTGAACTTGACCGGGGGGATGTCGGGGGCCGTGCTGCCCCCCGGGGGGGGCTGCCCAGGTGGGGGGCTCAGCTCCAGCCCCCTCCTGCTGCTGCTGCTCTCCGGCTCCGAGCGGGTTTCCCAGTACACTGCCCGCCGGGTCTCGGGGGGGCTGCGGGGACCGGGGGCTGGGGGGGCAGTGGGGGGGTCCAGGGTCCCCAGGCTGCTGGCTGAGGGGACCCCACGAGAGGCTGGAGCCTCAGCTGGTCCAGGGAAGTGAGGATCCGAGGCCTGGCGGGGAAGCTCAGGGCGCTCTGGTGGGGGCAGGGGGGGGGGAATAAATGTGATGGTTGGGTGAAGGGAAAGCCCACCCGTGGGGGACAGCCCCCCCAGTGGGTGAAGGGACAGCCCCCCCATAAGGGACAGCCCCCCCCCAGTGGGTGAAGGGACAGCCCTCCCATAAAGGACAGCCCCCCACAATGGGTGAAGAGACAACACCTTCATGGAGGACACCCCTTTCATGAGGAACAGCCCTTCCCCGGGTGACAATTCCCCATGGGTGAAGGGACAGCCCTCGCATGGGTGACAGCCCCACCGTGGGCAACAGCCCCACCGTGGGTGAAGTGACAGCCCCTCCATGGGGGACAGGACAGCCCCTCCATGGGGGACAGGACAACCCCACCATGGACGACAGCCCCCAAGGGTGAAGGGACAGCCCCACCAGGGATGACAACCCCCAAAGGTGAGGGGACACCCTCCCCCCACCCCCCCACGAGTGACCACCCAACCTCCCACCTCACCGGTGGGGCTGTGGCCGGGTCTGGGGCGGGAGCTGCCCCGCGTGGGGTTCTTGAGGGGCAGGGGCGGGGGGATCTCCTCGCTGTGGGCCCGGCGGGGGGGCACGGGGCGGGAGGGCACCAAGATGCTCTCATAGGTCTTGTTGGTGATGTCCATCCCCATGCAGCTCCAGCGGGTCTGGGGACAGGCCGGGGGGGGGCTGGTGGCCAGCGGCGACGTGCCCTTGAAGGAGCGCTGCAGGGGGCTCACCTGGGGGGACACACACACCAGCTCCAGGGCTGTCCCACCCCCTCCCAGGGTCTGCAACCCTCCCCAGCCCCCATCACTGGGGACATGGGGTTTCCCCCCCCACCCCCACCCCCAGCTACCTTCTCCTCCAGCTCGTCCTCACTGTCATAAGGGAACTCCTGGGGGGTCTCCCAGTCGAAGTCGACATGGATCTGCAGGGAGAGCTTCCCCGCCTGCGCCTGCTCCAGCTGCCCAGCAAGGGGGGGCTCAGCAAGGGATGGGTGGGACAGGTCCCCAGTGTCCCCCCCACCTCCCTGCCAGCCCCCCTCGGGCTCTCCAGCCCCCTCTCCACAGCCTCAGCATCTCCCCCACCCCACCTACCAGCTCCTCACACTCCGTGTGCTTCAGCCTCCTGGCCACGTCCAAGGCCGTCTCACCCGCCACGTTCACTGCGCAGGGGACCAAAGGGGCCAGCTCCGGGTCACAGCCCCTCTGCTCCCACCCCAGAGCCACCCCAGATCCCCCCACCCAAGCCCCCCTTACCCATGGAGAAGGTGGCTTTGCCCTTCAGGAGCAGCTTGAGGCAGTTGGGCCGGTTGTAGAGCGCGCTGTAGTGCAAAGCCGTGTTCCCGTCCTGCGTCACCCGGTCCAGCATCCCCCTGCAGGACACCCAAGGCTCAAGAGCACACCAGCAGTGGTCCCCACCCTTGTGCACGCTCCTCCAGGGGTGGGGGGACAGGGCAGGGGACACCGTGGGCAGCTGGGAACTCACCCATTCTGGATGATGAAGTCCACCAGCGGCAGGGAGGATCTGTCGGCGTGGCGCACGGCCACGTGCAGGGCCAGCTCCCCCGTGTCCTGCCGTGAGGGAGGGGAAGAGATGGACCCAAGGAGGCTTCAGCTCCCCCAGGACGGAGAGGAGAAGAGAGCTGGACTCGAGGATGTTCACCCCTCACACCCCAAGATGAAGGGGAGAAGAGAGCTGGAGGTGAGGTTGCTTCGTCTCCCCCAAGATGGAGAGGAAAAAGCTGGACCCAAGGAGCCTTCATCTCCCCCAGGACACAGGGAAAGGAGAAATAAACCTGAGGATGCTTCATCTCCTCCAAGAGGGAGAGGAGAGCTAGACCTGAGGATGCTTCATCTCCCCCAGGATGGAGAAGGACCTGAGGATGTTCATCTTCCCGAGGGCACATCTCTACCCAAAGGCCAGACCAACCCCACGCACGGCACCCGGGTGGGGGGGACACCCCCTTAATACCCTGCCCGGCGATGGGACGGGGGTGGCTGGGGGGGCTCACCTGGCCCTCGGGGCTGGCCAGGGGCTTGGCCAGGTCATGGCCCTCGGCGAAGGCCTGGAGCAGGCCCAGGAGGTCCCGGGCACGGATGGTGTCCCAGAGGCGATGCGGCTCCTCGCGCCCGCTCCTCTGCACGTAGCGCCGCTCCATGTACTTGGCCACGATGAACTCCTTGCGGGCAGCCCTGCGGGTGCCACCAGCTGGGCTGAGCCCTCAGAGCAGACCCTCACCCTCCCCACCGCAGCCAAAGGCACCTCGGCTTCCCCCCCCACCTCCTCCTCCAGCCTCAGGAGCAGGGGGAAACCTCCCCAAAAGGCGCAGAACCTGCGATGACACCAGGATCCCACCCCATCTCCCAGCCCTGGGCTGTCCTGGAGCTGATGGGCAGTGACATGAAGGTGAGGACAGACCACCCTCTGTGCACCCCCATCCTCCTCCCCCCCCAGTCCCCCCTGAGACCTCCTAGCTGGTGGCCAACTCACATGTCGCTGCTGGCCGAGGGCTTGGGACAGTCCTGGGTGGGCAGGGTGGCCTCCATGATCTCGTTGAAACGTGTGTTCCCAACGCTGACAGCCAGCTATGGAGAGGGAGGGATGGGGGCTGAGCCCCCCCAGCCACCAGCACCCACCTCCATCCCCATCCCAGGAATCCATTGGATCCAACCCAGGACCTTCCCCAGAGCAGCATCTCCTCTGGGAATGATGCTTCTTTCATGGTGTGTCTGTTTTAAAAGGGAGCAAACCCTGGGGGGCTGCTGGTATTGTCGTCCCCCCCCCCAATTCACTTGGACCACTGCAAACTGCAGCTGGGGAAACTGAGGCACGTTTGTGAGAGGTGGAGCAGACTGGGCAGAGATGGGATGGAGGGATGGACTCTGATCCCAGGTTTGGAGGATCAATCATAGACCAATTTGGGTTTGGAAGGGACTTTAAAAGATCATCTAGTTCCAAGGTGGAGATTCCCAGTGGCTGGGAGAGCTCCAGGCTTGGGAAGAAGCTCACCAGCAGCTCAGAGGTGCTGAGGACATCCAGGGTGAGGGATTGGATACGGGAATAATGCACTCCCAGCTCCCGATGGATGCCGGAGCACTCGATGCAGGTCAGGATGCCCAGGTTGGTGGAAAGCCACGTGGGGTCTACAGGAGGGGTGTGGGGGAGGAAGAGCAGCATGGGGGCTCAGCACCCCCACAGGGTGCTCCAACCCCACCCTGGAGAACCCAACCCCACAGCCCAGGAAGGGGGGACCCCCCCAGGGACCTACCGGGGGCCCCGCAGTCACAACACTGCTTGTTTCCTGGCATGTTCTTCACCTCGTTGATGACCAGCTTGGTGAGATCCTGCAGGCCAGGGTCCGCCCCGCCGCCCGCCACCCCCCCGCTGCCGTTGGGCTCCCCCTTGAAGGCGTTGGTCAGGGCTTCATCCTTGCTGTTCTGGAGCACCGAGACCCACCTGGGCAGGAGGGAACCCCTCAGGAGGAGGAGGAGGAGGAGGATGGGGATGGGGAAGGCAGAGCAGGATCGGGCACCACGAGGAGCAGGGAGGGGGCTGGGGCACTTACACCACGCACTCTTGCTCGTCCTCTGCTTGGAAGTGGTAGGTCCTGTTGTCTGCAGGGATGGGAAGAGGGAGGAGAAGATGAAGAGGGGGTTTGGGAATGCCCAGGACAGCAAGAAGGAGCTGAGACTACTCCCGAGAGGCTTCTTTAAACTAAAATTCAACCATTGCACGTTGCTTTTTCACCACCCAAGCCCTGCTGGGACCTCTTTTTGTCTTGAGGTTGCTTGATCTCCTTGGAGAGGTTGGTCCTTGCCCCACCAAGGCAGCCAGGGAGATGCCCAGAGGTGGATTAAAAGGGCAAAAGGTGCCCAGATGTCCATGGCAGGGGGACAGCTGGCCACTGGGAGAACCTCCTTGGGATGCTCTTCTCCAGAAAGGGGGTTCCCAGCAGCAGCTTGGCCACCTGCAGGTCAAGCACACCTACCCCAGCCATGGCATCTGGGCACTCACGTGTCACCAGGTCGAAGCATTTCTTCTCCTCGGGGTGGGGCCGCACCTGGCAGGTGAGCAGGTTCAGCTTGACAGGGGGACGGTTTATCTGTGGGGTGGGGGGGACAAGAGGGAGGGTCAAGGACTGGGAGGGGGTGGGACACACCTCACCAAGCAGCTACCCCTGACAGCAATTCCAGTGGGACCATGACCATCCCCAGATGGTCCCTCTTGGGATAATCAGGTGAGAGGGACTTCTTGGACCCTCTACAGGAGAAGATGATGGGAGGGCTGGAGCAGCTCTGCTCTGGAGACAGGCTGGGAGAGCTGGGGTGTTCAGCCTGGAGAAGAGAAGGCTCCAGGGAGACCTTAGAGCACCTTCCAGGGCCTGAAGGGGCTCCAGGAAAGCTGGGGAGGGACTTGGGACAAGGGCAGGGAGGGAGAGGACAAGGGGGATGGATGAAAACTGGAAGAGGGAGATGGAGGTTGGACATGAGGAGGAAATTCTTGGGTGTGAGGGTGGTGAGAGCCTGGCCCAGGTTGCCCAGGGAAGCTGTGGCTGCCCCATCCCTGGCAGTGTTGAAGGGCAGGTTGGATGGGGCTTGGAGCAACCTGGGCTGGTGGGAGGTGTCCCTG
Organism: Apus apus; assembly: GCF_020740795.1. NCBI lineage: Eukaryota > Metazoa > Chordata > Aves > Apodiformes > Apodidae > Apus > Apus apus. Next base: position 3,298,293 of record NC_067302.1, on the reverse strand, counting down.
CCCATGCAGGGGGTTGGGACTGGATGGTCTTTAAGGTCCCTTCCAACCCAAACCAGTCTGGGGTTCTGTGACTCTAAGAGGGCTGGAGAAGCCCCTGAGCCTTGCTCCTGGTCCCGCTGCAGTTTGCAGCCTCCATCACCACCTTTGGTCTTTCTGGTACCTCAAGGCCCATCTCGCTGCTCCAGCTCAACCCATTGACCCCCCCCCCCCCCCCGACACCCACCCCTCACGGGGGACCCCAGGCCCAGCTCACACCACATTTTAAGCCGGGTCTGAGACCAGCTGGGGCAAAACTGAAAACCCAAGAGACCCCAAGGCTCTAAGGGTCAGGGTGCAGCCCCCGGGGGCTCCTCACCGTGCTGTGGGAGATGGTCAGGCATCCATACTTCACCCCACACTTCCTCTTCTGCCAGACTTTGCGGATCCTGAGGAGGAGGAAGAGGAGGAGTGAGGATGCACCCCCGTGGCTCCCATCACCCACATCCATCCACCTCCCAGGCCACCCGTGGTTGTCCTCAGCAGGGGACCAATGGTTTTCTGGACATGGGGTTGTGCTTCTTGTAGCTCCCAGGGCCGTGCTGGCCAACAGCATCACTGATCTGGTAGCCCCAGTCCAGCAAAGCCCAGAACCACCTGCTCAAAACCTGGTGCCCATCACCCAAAGGTCCACTCAGGAGGTGAAGACCTTTCCTTTGGGGCTCCAAGGGGTTTATTTTGCAGCCTAGATGATCCCACCAGGATCCCTTCTCCCTCCGTGCCCAAGAAACAAGGAATTTCTTCCTTTCCCATCCGTGAACTTGGCACTGGGTGGCTGCTCCTGGAGACCCACACCCAAGAACACTACACCCACACAGCACCAGCACCCATGCTCTGCTGGCCACCCAGGAGAGCATCACAAAAGCAGCAGTTCCAGGCATCAGAGCCTGTCGGGGGCCTTCTGGTAAGAAATGGGTCAATGACACCAAACCATCACAGGGGAAGGTCCCCTGCACCACCTCCAATCTCCCCTCCTTCCCCCACTGCAGCTGGAGACCCACCAACCCCTGCCCACCAAGCCTCAAGTCTCCTCCAGCTGTGGAAACATCCCATTCCCCAAGAGCTGACGGGTCTTTCAAACCAGATGGGACCAACTTCAACCTGACGACCCGTCCCACAGTGACCAAAAAACCACCACCCAACCAGTTCCTACCACCTTGGGATGCCTGGGACCTCCCACGAGCTTCTCCCAAAGCCCACACCGACAGCAGGCTGGAACCAGGAGCTCTCTGAGGAGACCCAACCCATCCTCACCCATCGCTCTTCTTGTAGAGAAACCCCGACTTCTCCGTCCCGTACTGCTTGTTCCCCTGGTGCTGGTGGATGCTGTAACCACTGCCCGAGTTCTTCCTGCTCAGGTTTTCCTGAGCTCACCAGGAAGGAGAGTCAAATAAATTTTAAAACACCCAAACCGAACCCAGTTTTGGACTGGAGGAGCAGAGGTGGCTGCTGCCCTCAAGTGAGCCCATCCTTAGGTGGGGCACGATGTCCACTGAGATGTTGGAGACCCCCCTCCCAGCACCTCCCAAGCCTCCTGCTCTACTTCCCACTGATGTCCCCTTCTCCCCCTCCCCCTTTAACCCCAAAAGCCAACCTGGGGGCACCCACCCCTCCCTTAGCACCCTGCAAACCCTCCCCCCCCCCCCCCCTTTTTTCCCTGCTCCCCACCCCTCAACTCTGCCCATCCCAGGGTCTCACCTCCTTGTTCTCCAACTGCAAGATGCTGCGGAGGGAATCCCGGGTCTGGGTGAGCTGCTTCACCTCCTCCTCTTGTGCCTGGTGGAGCTGGAAAGGGACCAGCTGCCCTCACTGCTGCGCTGAGCGTGGGAGTTCTCAGCAGATGGCATCTCAGGGAGGCAGGGAGGGGGGGACAGGCACACAGTCCAGCCACGTTGGGGGGTGACAAACTGGGGGACTTACTGCATGGAGGGACACAGCCAGCTTCTCGATGAAGGGGTAGAGGTTCTGGGCAGCCTTCCAGCCATCTTGGAAGAAACTGGGTGTTCGTTGAGATGCAGATGGGGAGAGGGAGGAAGAAAAAAGGGGGGGGGGGGTGTCTTTTTAGAGAAGAACATAGCAGGAGACCAGAGCAAACCCTGCCCCCGAGAGCTGCTCTTGCTTCGTGGAGCTCAGGAGACCCCACCAAAGGCCAAGCCCAGCCCATGGGGTCTGAATGGATCCCAAATATTTGGGGTGAAGGATCTTAAAACCATCCTCATCTCCCTTGGGGGGGGTCTCAGGGTCATAGCCCCAGTTGGGGTCATGTTCTTGGCCAACTCGACTGTCCCCTCCCTGCCTCAGTTTCCCCACTGGAGAGCTGGAGGAGATGGCACCGACAGCACGTGCTGCTTTTCCAGCCTCATGGAGCAAGGGACGAGGAGATGGGATGGTCCTCCTTGCTCCAAGCCCCTCCACAGCTAATGGCTGAGCTGCTGGGCTGAACTCATCCCTGGAAACCTCTCCAGAAACCAACTCATCGGATAAATCCCGAGCCAACCCCCTTCCCCCAGCCCCCACAGACACGTTTCCAGCTCCTCAAGCCAACAAAGCACATTTCATCCCCCTGGATGAAACCAGAAAAAGCAACAGGCTCTGCCCAACACCTTCACCAACAGCTTTATGGAGCTGGGATGGGACAAGGTGCCCTCAAGAACCCCCCAAGAACCTCCCAGGGGTGACAACCAACCCCAGGGATGAACCCACCTTGACCCTAGGGTGGGACCTACTTGTGCTGAGCATGGAAAAACTTGATGAGGCTCTGCAGGAAATCTGGTCCCTGCTTCATCTGAGACTCACTGGCTTTCAGCAGGTACTGGAGGAGGAGAAGACACTGGTCAGGGGAGAGGGACAAGGACCAGCTGAAGATCTCCAAGAAAAAAGAAGCAAGAGCCTGCCTGGCCCTCACCTCCCTTCCCTGCATGGGGAGGAGGGTTAAAACACTGGCTGGGTTTCAAGAAGCTGAGTCAAGATGTTGGATGGGAAGGCAGGACCACCCTCCAGAAACCTGGCTCTGAAAGTCCTCCAAGCCCTGAAAAGTTCAAGGACCAAGGCAGGCCCCAGGGGGTTTCCAGCCAAGCGTGTTTCTCCTGACTCTCATTACTTCTGGAGTTAATAAATAACCAAAAAGCCAAGGCAGCTCGTGAAGACAAAATAAAGAAAACACACACAGAAAAAAAAAAAGTTACAAAACCCAAACCAAAACAAAACCAAAAAGGAAAAATAACAGCCCAAATGTTTGGAAAACGTGACCCCTTTGCTCCCAAAAATCTGCTTTCAAGCAGCCAGCACTGGTGGCACATCAGCCCTGGAGGTGGTGGAGGTGTCCCACGGGCCAGGGAATTTCAGCTTTCTGCATCACACCATCCAGCAGCTGCAGAAAAGCTGTGGAGCTTTGCTCACCCCCAGAGAAGTCGGGGTAGGGGGGGGGGAAAGAGATTTCCCCCTGTGAGCTCCTCTCCAGGCTGTGGCAGCTGCTGGTGCTGAGTGGGAGGGGAGGAGAAGGCAGCTCTGAGCTCTGGGGGTTTCCCATGGTGGGACAGAACCCTGGGATGGAGGCAGCTCCTGGCCACGGAGGGGTCACCCAGGCTGGGGAGGGCTGTTCAATGGTTCCATGGAAGCTGGAGCTGTAAAGTCAACACAACATCCAACCCAAAGTTCCGGGGTGCCCTGGCACCAGCTGCACCCCCTGAACAAAGTCCCAGCTTGGAAAAGATCAGGTGTGCCCAGCTCCCTTGGGATTGCCCTGTCACCCACACCCCCAGGGGACAGGGGCAGGGGAGGGTCCCAGGCAAGGCTGGCTGAGACCCCCAAGCAAAGGGAGCCTGCAGCACCTGGCTCTGGGTGCAGCTGCACCCACCCACCCCACAGCCCTGGGTGGGGGGAGATGTGACCGCCCCCCACATCACCCAGGGGGTGAAATCAGATCATGCCCCCACCCCAAGAAGGAGCAAATACCACCCCCCTGATAAGCCTCCACACCCCAGCCCCCTAGAAAAGCACCCTTCACCCCTATTTCCAGCCTGGGTCCAGCTGCACCCACCCCACCCCACAAACACGGGGTGGGGGGGAGATGCAAAACCCCCCTCCCACGAAATCAGACCGTGCCCCCACCCCAAAAAGCAGCAAGTAAATACCACCCACTTCTACCCTTCCGTGCCCCAGCCCCCTAGAAGGGTCTCTTCCCCCCTCCAGCCCCCCCATTTCCAAGCTGGCTCCCCAAAACCAGCAGCTCTCATGCACACAGACCCGTGCACCCCCTGGGCTGTCCCCACATGTCCCTCATGTCCCAGGGCTGCTCTTCAGGGCAGTGACTCATCTGGCCTGGTCCCAGCCCCACACCCCCCTTTGCTGGGGGTCCCACGGAGCTGCACCAAGCTCTGACACCCTCCAGGATGTGGGAGAAACATCACCCCCCCCCCCAGGACAAGCCAGTGGGGATTTGTCCCCTGCTCTGGGTCACTCTCGAGGGGTTTCTGGAGCTGCTGGGGTGTCTGGAGGCAGGACACCTGGGTCCCCTCTTCACTGGAGGGGTCTGACATTGTGTCTCCATCCTGCACCTGCTCCCATCCCACCTCCTGAGCACGGACTCCTGGGATTTTGGAGGGTCTGGGACCCCTTGTGAGACACCCCCCCCCCCCTTCCCAAACCCCAAACCGAGAGCAGCTTCGGGAACAGGACAAAAGCTCAAAGCCTGGGGGCGGGGGGGGAATGTTATCCCAAAAAGCTCCTTTTTTTTTGCCCCCAAACACCACCCTCTGCCTTTGCGGAGGAGCACACACGTGTCCTTTGAAGCCACATCCTCCGGGGACCCCCAGGTTGGGTGGGGAGGTGGGGGGGCAGTGTCCCTGAGCTGGGGACACCCCGTGATGGGGACACACCATGATGGGGACACCCCACGATGGGGACACCCCGCGATGGGGACACCCAAGCGCCCCGCACCGCACCCACCCGGGGTGGGCAGGGCCAGGGGCCAGGCTGCCGTGTCCCCACGTAGCTTTGAGCAGCCCCGTGGCCCCCTAGGACCGAATGGCCCCCCCGGGGGTGTGTGTGTGTGTGTGTGTGTGTGTCCCCAGTACCTCACACATGTGGAGCTGGAAGAGCCGCCGCTCCCGCTGCGTGTCCTCGGGACCCTCGGGGGGCTCGGCCGGGACCAGCCCCGCCAGCCGCGCCCGCTCCTTCTCCTTCTCCATCTTCCCCCTGTGGCACAGGACAGGGGCAAGGCTGGGGACAGCCCTGCCCCAAAGCAGGGTGGGGGGGGGGGGTGTCCCAT